>NW_017728942.1:7108324-7322660 GCF_001723895.1 Crocodylus porosus
AGGACCGAGCCCTGGGGGACTGCGCTGCCCACTTCCCCACAGGTCAAATATGACCCACCCACCACCCCCCTCTGAGTACGACCCTTCAGCCAATCTGCAATCCATCTGACTGTGTAGGCATCAGTGCCACAGTCGCCTAGGCAGATGGATTCACTAAATCTCAATGCCAGTCTGTACCAACAGCAATGCAAGTTAAACCTTACTCTTGGACCCCTGAACATTGTTCTCATCCCCCTTACCCAGTCCCCTTTGGTACAGGAAATTTCCAGGTGACATAGAGGTAGATATATTGCACTTCTGGTTTCCTGGCAGAGGAAGCGGCATATCTAGGCTAACATGCTGTCTGCGTCCCTGGCTGCCAAAAGGGTCCTCCTACAATCACTGGAAGCTGGAACCACTTAGAGTGGACTCTGATGGACTTGATGACCCAAGGACCCAGGAAACTCAAAGTTGTTACAAATCCAATTTCAAGCTGTCCCCAAAAGTGGATTGCAATGATCTGACCTGTCATTTTGAGGAATCCCCTTCTATCTAAGAACCAGTGCTACGTGGTACCTTTTCCAGTTTCGCAGTTCAATAAACAATTTAGGAGCAGGCTCTTATGTCATAGGAGTTTGTGAACTGGGCCCTATTGGATTCAGATTCGGCATGAATCGGGGACCATGATTTGATTCATTGATTCGGGTCACTGTCCCCGATTCGATACGGCTGAATCCGAATCTGAAGATTTGATGCTGATTTGGAGAATCAGCAATTCAGACACAGCTTTAAAAGTTTTTTCTATATACCTTGCAGTACCAGCATGGCTTGTGATTGCTGTGATGCTGGGGTGGATGGAGCGTCCCACAGGAGTGCAGGGACCCCCCCACCATGTGCTCAGCAGTTTCCTCTCCGGCTCAGCAATAGGCTGCAGGGGACCCTAGGTGCCCCCTCCCGCGACCCAGGAGGCACCAGTCGCTGATCTGGGGAGGACCTGGGGGAGGGGGGAGGTCCTCCTGCATGTTTCTGGTCCACTTCTGGGCCAAGTGTGCTGGGGAGCCCCCCACACTCCTGTAGGATGCTCCGTGCGCCCCAGCATCGCAGCATTCACAAGCCGCCTGGTACCTAGAGGTATTAAAGCTGTGTCTATATCCGAATCTCTGAATCTTTCCAAATCTCTCCCAATCGATTCGGAGGGTTCCAATTCAATTTGGAGAGGTTAAAGGGTCCTCTGATTCAATTTGGATTTGGAGATTCAGCCACTGAATTGGGCTGAATCTCCGCTGAATCTAATCGGGGACCAAAGCTTTGCACAGCCCTATTATTTTACTTAAAATTAGTAAGTAAAATAGGGCTGGCCAAGCCGCCTCCT
This sequence comes from Crocodylus porosus, assembly GCF_001723895.1. Taxonomy (NCBI): domain Eukaryota; kingdom Metazoa; phylum Chordata; order Crocodylia; family Crocodylidae; genus Crocodylus; species Crocodylus porosus. Next base: position 7,109,676 of record NW_017728942.1, read on the forward strand.
CCCCCCTCACCCCCCGCTCTGACTTTCCATCCTATGAGAATTTGATATTGTCCCAAATTGGGGCAAACAGTTGAAATCTCTCTGAACTTTTTTGTCAAACAAAATTTTCCAAAATATTTTAGCTTTTTCACCTGTAAAAAATATTTTAATTATTTTGAAATATTAAGGTTCAATTAAATTGATATATCTTGACAGTTTTTTATTTAACCACATCTTGCCCTGTTTTTTCAGAGAGCAAATGTTTCCATCGCAAGATTTCCAGCCGCCTCCATTCACAGTCATTTCCCCACCAACAGCTTGCAACTTACCTGGCAGTTCATAGGAACTCACCCCTTAAGGGACAGCAGGCAGAGTTTATTTAATGTCTTTCATGCTTGTGCCAGGGAACTGGGTTTAAAAAAAAGCTGTGAATTGGAGGAACTGATACTCCCTGGTTTGCAGAAACATTTCAGCACTGACCCATTTCCAATACATTATTTTTAGTGTGTGACAATTCACATCACTTTGCATTGCGATCTGATGTGACACTACTCATAAATTTAAGAAAAAAAAGGGGGGGAGAGCAACTTTTCTTTTTTCCAGGGCAAATATTACTGAAACTGCAGTATTTGGCAATGGCCAAGAGTGGAGGCTGGGCAAGCGTTACCCTTCAGGATTGATATTTCCCATATGATCCTTATGAGAGTGTATAAATGGCACAAATAACAAAACCTCTTGAAATCATTTTATAATTGAACAAGTCACTGCTTGAGAAGCCCAGGGGATTTAAGCACAAATAACAGCTGAAGAAGGCAGATTTCCATTAATGGAAAGGGCAACAGGACTAAAAAACCAAACATTGCTTTTGATAAGCCTTTAGGTTTGTGTTAGTCTTGCACATGTCTCTTGATGGCAGGGTGATCACTCTGACCTAGAAGAGAGTTGAAGATGAAGACAACTGGTTATTTTGAATCGGACCATATTGGTAAAATAATGATAATTGAATATACCTTTACTGAGCATCACTATAGTGCCAAATCCTAAGAGAAGCAGCCTGGGTTTGCTCATAGGTTGAGGAACATCCTTACATTTAGCGTGCTGAGAAGTCTCTTCAGTGGGGCTCTGTGTTGACACAGTAGTGCACACATGACAAGCAAGTTGCTGGATCTTGTCCCTCCAAGGCAGAGATTGTTTTTATCTGAGTCTGTGATCACCCAAAGATTTATGCGTGTACTGAATTTTAAACATTGTAAGCACTCCCCTTGAAATCAGTGGGGCTGCTCACAGTATCTAAACGTAGGCATCTGGAATGGGGATCTGTATTTGTGCAGAGGCCAAAGTTAGCCAAGTCCCAGAACCAACTTTGGAGGCTGCCATCATATAACTCTCATTCTCATACTCCTGAGAATGGTTTGAAGTCCCCCCAAAGAAAGTGAGAGGAAAAGAAAGCAGGGGCTTGTTTTCCATGCACGAGGTTCTCAGGACCTTGCACAACTTATTTTGAATGGAAGCTGGCTGAAGAGCATCCTCCAAAGAAAAGCCTTCCTCGCTAATCATTTTAAACAACTCCAGAATAATATCCGAGGCTTACCTGAGTGTGTGTAAGAGACAAGTGGAAGTGACAATCTCTGCCACTTGAATCTGCCAAAGTGAGAGTGAAGTGCGGCTGGACTGCAAAAGTGAATTAGTCTGTGAGAACACCAAAGAAAATGCTCCGTTTTGTATGGAAACCATTAAAAGTCTGTTCCAAAACCCACTGAAGTTAATAGGGATCCATGCAGTGACATTGACGGGCTTTGGATGAGGCCCTAAATGTAAAGCAAGTAAGTATGCGTGTCAAGCAGTGTACACGAGGAGGAATTATGACTGGTATTTTATAGATAAGAGAACTGAGGCATAAAAAAAAGTAAATGAGTTTCTTGAGGTCACAGAATAAGTCATTGGGAGAGTTAGGAATGAACTATAAATGTACTTTGCTCTAAGTATAACAACCTTAAGTAACCTGAACGGCATTAATTCTTCAAGTTTTAAAAATGCTGGTAACCAGTGATTGATGGAGAAAGCAAGCCGTCAAGTACTTGGAAGCGTTCCAACTCTTGAAACAATCTGCTTTATTTCTACAGCTCTCCCAATAACTGATCACCTTTGGGGGTGGCACCGTTCTCTCTCAATCCGGGAGGCGACTCTGTGCCAAGAGACCGATTGGCAAACGGTCTGGCTATGGCACCGAGCTGCCCGCGGGGTGAAAGTGTAGCTCTCCTGTTTACGGTATTGCAGACAACCAGAAACCCAGTACAGCGCATGTAATGGTAATGAGGCCTTTCTCGCCAGCATGGCTCCAAATTGTCCTGCTCTTAAGTGTCTCTACTTAGGCACTAAATGAAGCTTTAATACCCTACAGAACTACCTAACATTTAGCTGTGTTAAGCGTTCAAAAAGGAAAGTTCACTTAGAAGGAGGAAAGAGCTCTGGCGTTCGCAGAGCGCGCGTCCAAGTGAGGCTCCCTGGAAGGGAGCGATGTGGGGTTTGCGCCCTGGAAGTTCGGTTAGGCAAGGAGTTATTCGGTCACTTTAAATTTCAGCCATCTTTTCAGGCTGTGATCCCTTGTTTTGCCCCCAGAAGCCAAGTGAGGTTCACGCCCCATCTTTCAACTACTATTTACAACAGAGAGCTGGAAAATTAGCATGATGTTTATTTTCATTAGCCTCAAAGTTTGCTTTCTTGTGCCGTTTCCAGAGTTTGTTTTGTGCAGTTGTTAACTCGGTGCAGGAAATAACGGAGTCCAGAAAGCCGACTTGGAAAGAACTCGGTTTTTCTGAAGGCTAGCCGTTGCTCCATTAAACCACGGCTTTCTCCTCAGTGGGAGCTGCCACCTAAACAGTGTGAATGCCTAACTGAATTGGAAAACTTCAGCATTTGGGCAAGCATTGAATGGCTTTCGTTCTCTTCAGTTTTATTGCTACTGTACTAAATGCTAATTACTTTCTTATTGTGGCATTGTACGAGGGGAATAGTGTGTGCTTTTTGAAGTGATTCAAAAGTGGACATGGACAGGCTGTTAAGAAGTCTAGCATGTTTTAGAGGGAACCATATCGCTCTCGATCGGTTTAATGAAGAGGGAGAACAGCAATTGTGTGGCTGGACCCAGCCTTTTTGTATTTAGGGTGTCGTAGCTTGAGGAAGGCACGTGGTTCCTTGGGGATAAAACCTTGTAGACTTGCAAGGGAAATTGTATTGGAGCAGGAGTGAGTTGTTGGTTCCGGTTTGGAGGTTAGCAGCCATTTAAAGTCATTTCTTTTACTTTTTAACTAGACTTTTGGTGACTCCAGAGCAAGTATTTTATAACTGTGAATTTCTCCTTCTCTATTTAATGGTTTTCTTAACTACTATAGACTCGCTTGGGGATTGTAGTTAAGAGGCAGCTTTTGTCTGAAGGCAGTAGCATTTTGACATTGGTAAATTGGTCCTGTGTTGTATGTACTGCTTGCAAAGTGCAAGGTCAAATTCAGCCCTCTTGTAAACTCCAGGAGGATTGCACCCCGATACTTCTGGACTGCTTTTCCAGGTAGCCACTGCGAAAGAAGTGGGGCAAGAAGGCGCTCAGTCTGTAGGAGGTACCTTGGAAGTGCCAAGACGCATGGAAGATTTTGCTCGCTGTTACACCCATAGATGAGGTGCAACTTAATTGCCTGCGCCTTCCTACATGGCTCTGCTGTGCCATATCCTCTCCTTGTGCTCACTCTTCTCCCATCTGTCACGATGCAGGGGATAGAGAGGGAACAGCCACGATGTTTCACACGCCCAGGGACTTCGACTGCCTGGCACTGCCATGCCATGCAAGCTTTATTAAGAGCAGGAGAAACAGCTCCTCACCACTCCTCCCTTGGCTCCACCCATGTAAGGACCAGGGCAATTGTTACCCACCGTGAAAAAAGCTAGTAAGGAACTGATTCCTAGTCCAGGATGTTTATTTCCTCTCCATTTTCGTTTCCTGGGGGTTTGTAATGTTGTCTTCGAAATGTATCCTAACATGCTATTTATTCTGAGATCTCTTTATGTGGTTTGTCTCCCCACAGTGCTCCAGCTAATAAATCGTCAAATGCAGAGCAATATCCCATAAGCACAAACACAGATTCCTGTTTTAGATGAAAGAAGCAGTTCTGCACTAATAGAAGAGTCAGTGGATTCCTTCAAAATGCTGAGCCGCCAGCTCAGCTGGAGTAAGCCATTGTGCAGCTGTGCCAGCTTCGCCCAGCTGGGGATCTGGAGCAACTGACAATTGCTTTCTCAAATGCTATGCAAACTTTCCAAAAGGTTTTTAGATAAAAGCAAATAGCAGATAGAAGGGAAAGGGTTGTCTGCAGTGATATAACATCTTATGTACTTCAAGCAGCTTGAAGTCCCTTCTCCTCTGCTCAGATCATCTTAAATTCACTTCCTACCTCTAAGTAAGCAGGAGCTGTGTTTTAATTGTGCCTGCCTACGGGTCAGATGTAGCTTGGGCTTGTGATTGATTGGGTCCTCCAGTGAGAGCCAAATGAACACAGGGTAGTCAGCAGGAGTAAACTCAGGCCAATTAGTTCCCACTGCTATCGGCAATGCTATGGGAAATCCATTTTTTATCAGCAAGACTGCAGCTTGCATCAGTAGGCCTCCATTTCTCATAAGCAGATCATTGACTTATAAAGTCTTCTGGTATCCTTGGAAAAAAAAATTCTCTCTCTAGCCTATTGCATGTACTAAATTTAAGAGGACATATCACTAGCTGTAGCAGTGGCAAGGCTAATATTTTCTTTCAGGATATTGTGTTAAGTGTCAGCTGAAACAGCAAATGCATTTTTATGGCATGCTTCACTGTCACAGGATTGCATATGAGAATCAGTACATGCTCCAACTAGCAGCCTATTTTTGCCCTGATTTAATGGGATAAATGATCAAGTTTTTCTAAAAATGGATTGAAAGTTTGTGATGTATTTCCCCCTCATTTAGAAAGCATTAAAGCTTGGCAAATCAAGACAGCTGATAGAATTCCTGTCCTGAGTTGGAGCTGAAAACTGATTATTGCCCATGTTTGTGGCAATGGAGGACCTCAGCTTCCCAACATATCGCTGAATAATCCTTTCCTGGGAGCGAATGCACATTATTAGCTGCTTAAATTAAAAGGCACATGAGACATAAGCACTGGATTTCCTGATGACAGAAGCTGTCCTTGCCAAACGGTGGGCTAGAGTCCAGCTCATGGCTGGAGCTGGTGCGAGCCAAAACTGGCTGCTGAACTTGTGCGCATAAACCCATGCAAAGCAATTAATTGTATGCCGGAGGCCACATATCCACTGGGAAATTGGCCATGTTGTGCAATGGCTCTCCAGCAGTCGATCTCGAGAACAGTATCGGCTGACGCTGCGAGTGGCACTCGCCTGCACGTACCGAGCGTGATGCTTGACAGCAGGTTGTTGAAAGCTGTCGTCCAAGACTAGGTGGCCAGCCATTTTTTAAACCGGTTTGGGGAGCTGGTTCCAGCACATGGCTATTCTGAAGTGGGCACAGTGTTTCAGCGCGCATTCGAGCAGGCAGCTTAGGTAGCTGGTTTTGACTGTGCAGCCCTTGGTGCGTTATCCGCGCGCCGCCTCATCTGCAATTGAAAACCAGGACCCTCTACGCTGCCAAATGAGCTATAGGGAAACAGCCATCCGACTTTGCCAGCAGGAGCTGCAGAATATTCTGCTTTTCTCAGCTGGAAGTCACTCTCGCACAGTGTGCGTGAGAGGAGAGATGGAGCCATTAATGCACCTAATCCCCACAGCTTTGAGGTGCAGAGAATTACTTGTCTGTTTTTGAAACACGAGAGTTTCAATAAAAGTTTTATTTGCCCACACACCCACCTACGATCTTCAAGGGGAAAAAAAAAAAGCATCCTTTTAGGGAACGTGCTATGTAACATGCCCTTGGCATCTTATAATAAAGTGCTTTGTTTTCATTGCGGTTTGGAGAGCTCTGCCCAAAAGGCTTGTCTGAAAGCGAGGGAAGAACGAGACCGATGCTTAACTTTGCTAAGCAAGAAGCACCCTGCGGCCGGCTCGGTAGCACGGCGAGCACAGACCTCCCTTTCTCCAGACAGCCCGTACACGGCATAAGCCCTAGTGTCAGGTCATAGCCTGACCTTGACAACACATCTCATCTTAACCAGGGAGGGAGAACGTGTGTGTGCATGCACATGCACACGCAGTGACACACGTGCGCACGCCGTTGCTCCTCCAGTTAAGAGTATCAGGAATTGCAATGTGAAATATATGGAACATTTTTTTTCAAAAGAACTGAAATAAAAGTGCCCTTAATGAGGAGCGTCAGCAGAAGGTTGTATTTAATGCACTTTCCTGGGAGAGCTGGGTTCAGTTCCTGATGCTGCCACAAACCCATATGTAATCTTGGGCAACTGTTTCAATGGAGCCGGTCAAAAGAGGTGAAAAATGACTCCTCGCCAAATGGTGTTCCCTTGTTTCATCAGAATATTTTGTATGTGTATTGCTTTCTGTTGTTTGTTGCTCTATCACTTACTGTCAATAGCTCAGTTTTCTCCAGTTACATGGAGCTATTTCTTCCAGTGCTTGCTTTGCTTTGTAAGAACTATTTTTTTTTTTCTTGTATGGCTGTACAATGCCTAGTACAATGGGTACCTAATGTCGGTTGGAGTTGTCCTGTATCACAAATAATAAATGATAGTAATAAGTAATATACTAAGATTTTCTTCTAAACCACTAAGAAAAGAATCAATCAACAGCTGAAAAGAGGAAGGTGAAAATGCGGTTATGTGCATCATCAATGTACGTATATTCTATATAGAGATAGATGGGTATTTGAAGTGAGGAAGCGCTGTACCGCTGTTATCAATCATTGTCAGTTGGAACCAAGCTACGTTTCCTATCTGTTGCACACAAAACAAGGGCAAGCAGAAGGTTTGTGTTTTCTTGGGTTTGTAGATTAGGCAGTTTTTACATCCAGAAATCCTTTTAAAAAACTACTTATTGCACTAGCATTTTCAAGATGTTCCCCAATGTAATGATTTTGCCTCGGGTTGCTTGAATCAGGCTTTTAATGCAATCAAGTTATGGCACTGAGTGCTAGTCATACTGCATTCCCAGGGGAATTCTGCAGCCTCGGGACACATATCAGAGCACCATTATTATTAATAATTATGATGTGATATAATTATATTTTCAACAGACTCTTTTGATTGTAGAAGAAACCAGAACAGTTCACCCCAACATAACCTTTTCTTTTTCCACGACTGTTGGGATAGCAACAAACTTGTGAAGTAAGATCAAGCATGCCATACTTTTTTAGCTGTGCAGTGGATCTGTGGCTAATTTACACTTTGATACTTTGCTTTTATCGCAAACAGTGGTGTGAAAATAATGAATAAAATATGCACAAGGTTTTGGTTTATGGTTTTTTAATTTTTTTTTTTTTAACTTTTGACAATGTGTCAGTTCAGATGTTTTAAATTGGGTAGTTTCCTTCAGTGTGGGTGCTGTGCTGAGTGGATTTGACTGACAAGTTGTTATCCATTAGCAATTAAATTCCATCTCTAGATAAAGCCTACACATGGTCCGTGTGCCCACGTTCAGCTCAAGGCCTAGTCTATGCACTCACCCACAGCAGATCTGCAGTAGGGGAGTTACTGTACCTCTACCACTTGAAGTAAAGCTCTTGCTGCCGGTTGGCAGCTGCCACAGGTAGCTGCTCCCATGCGTCCTGCTGGCTGCAGCAGAAGGGACCCACAGGCATCGTCTGGATGCTGATGTGGTCAGGTGGGACATCAGCAGCAGCTGCTACCTGTTGGCAGAAGGAGGCAAGCAAAGCCAAAGCCTAGGTTTTATTGTGTGAAAAGCAGCATAGAGCATGTCCAGATGTGTATAGACATTTAGTTCCCTGGGGACAAGCAGTGGTGGCACACCTTGCACTGCCGCTTCTTGTCCCCGGGGAATGCCCGTGCCACGTGCGCTTTGGTGCGTGGCAAGTTGCCCCAGGTGGCACAGGGGAGGCTGGGCTGGCCTCAGCAGCCTTACCGGGGGGCTGAGCAAGCTGCAGCCAGGTCGATCCTGCCGGGTGGAGACTGGCTAGCAACCACCGTGCAGCTCCGAGCGGTCCGGCTCCACTTTTTAGCAGCGCATGCTGCCCAAGCATGCGCTGCTTTGGGTTTTTTCCCCCCATTTTTTTTGATCCCTGGATATCCAGGGGTCAAACCCCCTCCCCCCCAAAATAGGGGGAAAAATCAAATGGAGCAGCGTGTGCTCGGGCAGCATGGAGAACTCTGGACTGTGCGGTATGCGGGGCTGTAGACGTGTTTGCGGTGCCACATACTGCACAACGACACTCGTCTGGATGCACCCATAGAGGCTTTACATAGGTTCTCCTCAGAACAGCTCTAGGTAAAAGACTATAGAAAAACTGTTCACACCTCTTTTATCCAGGGCTTCCATGTTGGTATTGGAAGATGTGAAGGGTTTTTAATCACATATACCTCTACAAGGAATGAGGTGGGAGACAATTTCTTCATTTTATACAGGCTACTTCGCATTATCAAATTTTAGTTCCTGTTTGCATTTTAACTAGATTTAAGCCAGTGCGCAGAGTTGAATGCTCAATATCTGGCCACTGGTCTCTACTCGAAGCTAAGTTAGAGGTGCCGTGTGTTGAAATGTCGGCGAAACTGAAGCATAATGCCAGTTTTGACGGCACGTACCCACCCCCTCGTATAAACATCCCACTGCCACCCCCTGCATTAGAGTCATTCGGAGGCTGCTGGTGCCAAAATGTATTTTGGTAAAATAAAATGGCTAATTAGATCACATAAACTTTCGGAATGTAAAAAATAAAACTGTAAAACAAACAGCTGTGCACTTGAGGTTCATCCAACCCTTTCTGCACAAGTTGCATATTGATCAGAACGTGACTGCTAGCTCTTCACCCTTTCCAGTCCAGAACCAACCTCAGTAAAATGTTTTGGGGGCTCGTTTCTTGCATTACCAAATGATAATTTTTAAAAAATTAAATAATAATTAATTTTTATATAATAATTTAAAAAAAAAGCCAAACAAACAAATCCTAAGTGACTGAGAAAAGGGGGAGACGGCACATTTTCCCCAAGTGCTTTATTAAAAATGTCAATACAAATGCATCTGTGCTCAGCGCCTCGGTGTTCAGTAAAATGTTTTTAAATCATATCCATTGCACCGTACTGTGGTCTCAGGGGTTCCCTTTCACAGCGGTAGCACACACTTCCCAAAGCTCTCCCTCCATTTCCCCTGTTAAGAGCAGGCAGAGGAAGTGATTTGCTGTGCAAAACAACAGCAACAGGTTTTATTGGTCCTGCAAAAGGCAGACATCAACCTGTGTGCCATGTCTGGCACCTTCGCTAACACCTACAGATGTTGAGCACTCCCACCGCAGCCCTGCCTGCCTGCAGAGGGCCTCTGAGGCCCTTTCCAACTCCGATTCTATGATTCCTGATGATGGAAAAGGACCGCTTTATGTTCTGGGTCAATGGTGGTGTAGCCAGCGTAACAGAGGCTGCTTGATCCTGGCTCTGGGGGATTCTTTGCATAAGAAACTGGGAACCACAAGCTGATCTTAAACATTCAATTTAGTCCTGATCTGTATCTGCCGTGCTTGGAGCTAGGGTGCCCTATGCCTGCCTCCCACACCAGTGCCTCTTTCTTCCCCTTAACTGCCAAAACTGCTTAGCAATTTAACTCCAGGTCCATGAAAGAAAGGAGAGGAAGAAATGGGGTGTAGAGCCCAGGCTTCCGTAGCCATTCTGCAGCTCTGTATAGTCACCGTGGCCATTTATAGACGAGCATTTTTCTAGATCTAATACAGGCTACAGCCCTCACAGTATGCACATGGATGTCTATACTCCAAATTAAAATTGGCTCCAGTCCGAATCAGCTAATCCTCATTGAATGAGGATTAAAATTAATGCAGACTAGGGCAGTCCGAACTAGGCAATTTAAACTGTATTAATTTAAACACAGCCTGGATTAAAAGTCTGATGCTGAAACTTGCAAAGATTATACCCTGCCCCCAAACACGACACCTGATTTGGACAAGGCTGAGTACTAGGCAGCTGTGTGTCCACTTGGATGACAGAATCTGCTCGCCCTTGGTTTCTCAGCAGCTATAAGGCTTAGTACTCGCACCAATGCTCCTTAATGTATATATACAAGCAATATGTTGTCAACAGTTGTACAAATTTGTATATGGGGATGACCTTGCTTTGGCAATGCAAGCAGCCACCTTCAGTGACAGCGAGCCCACCTTGAATGAGGACTTGAATACTATGCAGGAATATTTTCAGAAATAGAGACTGAAGCCAAATCCCCATAAAACAACAGCCGCTTCATTCCATATTGATAACAGGAATGCCCTGAAGGTAGCTTCAGGCGGCAACACTGCAGCACGACCCTACCCCATCTTACCTTGGAGTGGAGTAGACCACATGTTAACCTTTCATGGCCACCTGAAGAAAGTAGCTGCCGAGACAAAGATAAGGGTCAGTTTGGTCCAGAAACTGGCAGGCACAAACTGGGGAGCATCAATCAGTATTATAGACATTAGTGCTAGCCTTGCATACTCCGTAGCCGAGTGCAGTGCACTGGTATGGACCAGAAGCAGTCACACTTGACTTGTTGCTGTCCAACTGAACTCTGCAATGCAGTGCACCACTGGGACCCTCAAGTCAGCCCCAACACGTTGACTGCCCGTGCTTTTGCACATCACTCCTCCACCGATTCAATGTCAGGTAGTACTCTATGGGAAAATCAGTGTCTCCCCATCCACCAGGACCTCAACAATGCCCCTCACCATCACCTGAAGTTGTGCAGGCCCTTCTGGATCCACATGCTTAACTTTCAGCAATGTGGCTTCAACTCCCGTGAAGTTCGGAAAACCGAATGGAGTTCACAGGAAGTCCCAAGTAAACAGGATGGGTGCCTGTACATGTGATGGGGGTTTAGCCCATGAGGTTTTATTCTGTGCCCCCTAAATTGAAATGTGGGTTTTTAATTGAAACTCACCACTTTGATTTTTTCCATCACATTACACTGAGGGGCCCAATTCTTCTTTTTTTTTGAGGTGAAGCCTGCCCATGGCTGAGGGGCAAGCTGTCAGTGGGCCAAGTGACCCCGAGCCGTGGGAGGCCCTGGTCCTTCCCTTTGCAGTGGTGGTGCCCCCTGGGTGGGCTGCTAGCATGCTGGGTGCTACCCCAGCTCATAGGGAGCACCTGGCCCAATGCAACTGTTCCCCGAGCCCGCCTGCGGAGCAGTGCCTGGTGGGCTTCCAGCGGGCGGGTTCAGGGAACAGTTGGATAGGACTGGCTCCGGCCTCCAAGCTGGGGCGCCACCCGGCCCTCTGGCAGCATACCCATTAGCCCTGGAGGCACCACCACTGTGGATGGAAGAACCAGGAGCTCCCACAGCTCAGGGACCTTTTGGCCCTCTGGCAGCTCTCTCCCTGGCTATGGGAAAGGCCGGCAAGCTCCGCTGGGAAAATAAAAAAAAGAATTGGGTCCATTGCTGCTTCTGCCTTCATCAGACACCTGCTGGAAGCAAAAGTGGCGAGGGGCCCAATCTTTTCTTCTGCAGAGCCTGCCCTCCTCTCCCGTGGCTGGGCAGTGAGCCGACAGCTGCAGCTGTCCAGATGTAGTTCAGCTTGCAATGATGCAAACTCATCTAAACCCCCCCAAACTGGCACGCGTGTAATGACATTAAGCCACACGCATTGCATTTTCGTCACATGTACATTGTGACAACTGTCACATGTACAAGCACCCTTTGTGATGCAGCCAACACAGAAGGTCCCTAGCTTTGATCCTCCACGATGCTCATGGGCAGCTCTAAACCGTATCCGCACAAACCATGGGAAATGTGGATACTTGATGCACAAATGAAAAATTAAAAACTCTCCCATGTGCGATTGTGGCTACCCAAACTAGACTATGGAACATATAACAACTCGGTGCCCAGTCCACGACTGTGAAAGAGGTATTACAGCGATATGTTCTGCTGCTCCTAGCGCTATTGGCTCAACCACCTGAATGTAAAATGATAGCTTGCATCACATCAGCCATATAAAAGAAGACTGTAGTAATTAACACGTATCTAGGGCTTGCTCTTGTTCATGCCCAACCCCAGGTGTAGCAACTGAGTGCAGTTTTGTGGCCCTGAAGTGCAGAAATGCGGGAAAACCTCCCTCGTGGTCACTTATCATCTATTCACGCTTAATTTGAATTGAAATTTGATTTGAACTGTGTGATTTGAATCAGCTAACACACTTTAGAAAACAGTAAGCACATCTACAAATGGCCCCTAATTTCTGCTACATGTGCACTGGGACCAGCACATGCCATGTCTTGGAAAAGAGGGCCCCAGGAAGCCCTTTACAATGGACAGAGCTGGATAGGACCCATTTGAGCTTAACACCATTCCTGTCACAGTGCCACTATTTTTGTCCTTTGTCAATGCCAATTACTGTATTTTCTCACCTACGGCAGGCCCCAGAATTAGCTATCTAGCTTGTTTGTGAAAGGCAGAATGAAGAAAAAAAGATATTTCTTTGAAAACGCTGATAAATAGCAGCAACTCACTGAATAGCAGCTGCTAGGAAGCCCAGGATGCTTATAATGTGCACCCCAATTTCCAGCAGATGTTTTTTTGGAAAAATAATGTGTGTTACATGTGGGGAAAATAGAGTACTCTGTCCTTAGAGTATATATTAACACCATTTATATTCTTTTAAACAAGGTATTTATTTTTACAAAATTAACACACTCTACCAATTAATACCCTGTATTCCCAGAAAAACAAGAGAATCTGAAAGATACAATTATCAGTGTCAGATTTTGGAGCTGCTATATTTTTTTTTTTAACTCTCGCCGCTGAGATTGTAAGTGTTCATGGCAGCAGCGATTATAGCGTCCTTAGATTCACACTGCAATCAACAAGTCACTCACTCGTGGTCTGTCTTACTAATTTAAAACTTAAGTTGAAAAGAGAGGGTCAAGTTTGTACGTGTGGGTTCTGATGTGTATATTATTGCAGGGATTTTGCATTTAGTTCCTGTTTCTAATGCAATTTAGGAAACTTGGAAATATTTTGTCTTGATTGGGCTCATCCTCTCGCATTGAAGGCAAATACTGATGGTATTTGTCATGGTATAATATTTCCATTAAACTTTACACTGATGATTTTCCACGTGGCATTTATTCATTGTCCTGTTTTGATTGCTGACATCATAGATGATGCTGGATGCTCATGGAAGCGCTCTGTGCACAGGTACCCCTCGATATCAAAGGCAAAACCCAACTTGGAATAACTGCAAGGATGAACTTGTGGTATGTACAAGGGAGCTTTCTCTGCATAAAGGACCATGAGAGCTCCAGCTCCAGTATTATCCTCATCATTTTACAGATGGCAAAAGTGAGGCAGAAAGGTTGTGATTTGCCTAAGGCAAAAATCCATGGTTGCAACTCAGGTATTCCAGTTCCCAAGCCCGTGTCTGGGCCACGGTTATCCTCCTCTACTGCAACGGTGTCCGGCAACCCATGGGCCGGTCTGCAAGTGGGACCAGAACCAGCCCCCTGTGCACTACTTTTAGCACATGGAACATGGGGTTGGCACAGGGCATGTGCTGTCTTCAGTGCGTGGGCTATACCTGGCACTACAGGCAGCTCAGGGGGTCAATTTAGGATCCTACATGCAGCCTTTTCCCCAGCCCCCGCATCCCATGCCTGCCGTGAGTGTCACATGCAGTGAGCCCCGGGGCTGGTGCATGCTGCACATAGTGAGCCAGGCTGGCCGAGCCACGTGCCCTGCACACAGCACAGCATGGGGCACAGCATGGACGGGCCCTTTGCACTGGTTCAGGTGTGGCCCCATCTAAACCGGTACTGGGGCCAGTGCACAGGGCTGGGCTGCAAGGTTGCTACATGCAGTGCGTGTCCCTGTGCTGTGTGCACTGGGTCCGGTCTGTGCACTACATGCTGCGTGCAGGGCTGGTGCTGGCACGTGGAGTCGGTCCAGCACCCCCATGGCCCAGATCACGTGTCTCCATGGGCCAGAACTGACCTGCAGGCCATGTGTTTGACACCCCTGCTGTGCTGTACTTCCGTTCATGAGCCTGCAGAAAAACTGTAGCTGTGCATGGTCTGTCCTTGTCGACACGTAACTCTGAGTGCACTTAGTGGAAGCGGCAGCTGTAACCGAGGGCATAATTTGACCTGTTATCACAGGCACTTTGGTGAATTACAGGTAAAATGTACTCCTCTGAACCATGTTTTTGCAGTAAAAGGAATTGTGGCACAGTAAAACCAATTGAGCTGTGTGGGCTGGTGATGCAACATAACTGGCTTGTGAAGTGATGGCCACGCTGTGGTACCCCAGGAAGGTGTGCCACAAGTTTCAGCTTGCAGACTTCGTGGAGGTGGTGGTGATCACAGTTCTGCCGCTGCTGATTGATTGCAGGCAAGGTCTCAGCAACAGCCCCAGTGGAACCAGCAGAATTTGTACTTCGTGCTGCTATAGAGTAAATGCGAGAGTGGGCTATATTAGTCATCTGAGGAAAGATTGCTGCCACACCCAGCAAGAATGCAGTCCATCTTTGTTCCTGATACGTGATGGGGGGCCTGCTGTCAAAATAGCAGTTAAGAGAAAAATAGGGGGAAATATCTGATTCTTGTTGGAAAAATAAGAGTGAGAGACAGAAGCTGATTTTCCAAAGATTTCACACTGAGACAGACTCAAATGGAAAGTATTTCTCAGTATGTTAGGCCTAATAAGAGCATTTAGTTATTTATACAGAAGAGCTGAGAATAGCTCACAAAGAAGAATGAGTATTAAATTACCATAATTCTTCCTTCTTTCTTTATGGGGAAATGTGAAAAGGAGCTCTAGGAGCCCAGGAGGAAAGACCAAGCAAAATTTTAGCTGGAATGAGAGATGGATTCTTTCCCCCCCACCCTGAGCAAACATTTTGGAGGAAATTTAATATTGAGGTTATGGGAGGCGATGTACTGCCATAGCCACTACAGCATGTGAATGGTGTTCCACTTGTGCCATAAAGGTGACGGCTGCAGATTGCTATGCTTTTTCTTTCCTTTTAGAGACCCAATTTAAGACCAAATCCTACAGACTTTAATACGAGTGTTGCTTGAGGAAAAAACCCCAAAGAACTGTAGAGCTGCCTTCAACCTGAGTGCTGCTTGCATTGGTTCAGAGGTCTTCTGTCTACCTTTTTATTTCATTTACGTTGTTTCCTTCTAACTATACGTTGTGATGAAGCGAAGGTGTGGAGTTTTTGCACTTCTTAGAAACAGGGCACATTTGTGTTTGCACACATATGTGCATGTGTCTATGTATATGTCTACACGTGAATCCTCTATGAAAGGACCTGACCCAGTTTTTCAACGAGATGGCAGAACAACCTGCCCTAAAATCTGAGAGTGCGCTGGAGCCTTAAATCTGCATTTCAGCCTATACCATTCAGCAGAAGATAGGAGGAGGAGGAAGGGGACCTGGGGAAAGGGCAAAGACCTCCCATATATAAGTTGATTATCTTTCTCTCCAGTGGAACTGGGAGTATGGCAATCTAATCCCAGTTAAATACATGCAACCTAATGCTTCAGTTCATAAGACATGTGGGCGTATGGACCTGCTTTTAAATGCAACAAGTTGGCAGGTCAATGCGCCCTAGTCATGCTGATTAATTAAAGTATTATTTTGTCCAGTACTTTTACTGGTTGGCACCAAGGCAGTCATGCAGTAGGGCTCAGGCCACAGCTTCCCAGCACAAACGACTCTTCAGTTTATCACCACTGGCTCCTTGGAGAAATATTATCAGGATTTATTTATTTATTTATTATTTTTACTGTATGTATCGAGTATGGCTTCCATGTGGCAGTAAGGCAACCCCTGCAACTCCACATGTAGTTTTCTGTTTGCAACTGGAATGTGTTTGCTACAATTCACCTAGGGGTGAATATATTGCTGTGGCTGTTTGCTTAACCCTGACTGGCTCAGGGGACCCTTGAGTCAGTCGGGGCAGAGCGTCACCAGAATAATACATGGTACTTCACTAAAAGTTGTAAACGAAGAACAGCTTAGTAACCAGTTCAATTTATTGAACTACATGCAGGGAAAAAAAGCTAATGCAGTTTGACTGCCAGCCACTGCCACTGCCACGAGTCTTAGACGAGATGCCCTGTTCCATGTAGAAAGACTCCAGAAAGTGAAAACAGCTATAAGAATAAATGCACAGTCGTTCTTTTGGCTTGGTTTGTACAGCACCCAACACAAAGGAGTCCCAAGCTGGGCTCCTTGGTGTTACTGGCGTACAAATAATAGATACTAGTTATAAAAGAATACCAAGAAGAAAGAATACAGGGAAGGAATAATTGAGCACAGTGCAACAATTTCAGGTTTTCATTACCTTTCGAAATACAAGATAAGCTGCAGGTATTTATTTGAGTCTTTTGATCATAAGGCATTGTCAAGACAACGACAGTAACGTGCATCTTTGATGATGACTTTAATTGTTGGGGTGGGGGGTAGGGAATCCACGAAACAATCTCTTCTCCAGGAGCATAAACAATAGTAACAGCAGAAGAGTTAAATATTTTTAAATTGATTTTTTTTTCGTACGGTTAAAAAAGCATGAGACAGGCTTCTTCAGCACCATGTAGGTTGCAAGAGAGCAGGAGTAACAAGAGCTCATTTAAATTCTAAATGCGTCCCCGTCTGTGTAACCAGCTTGTTGTTATTGTACTCTGCAGAATTGTTTGGTGTGGATTAATTTTGTTGACTAAATTCAGAGAGCGCATTGGGGGGAAGATTGAACTTTGTTGGGGCTGGATTTTCCGTGTTCCTTGAAAGGAGGGCAATAAACGCAGAATGGTCTTGAAAATGTTTTCACATAAAAAAAAAAAAAAAAAAAAAAATCAGTGTCTATTGGCTGAGGGCAGAGAGAGGGCACAATTTGCTTGAAGCGATGTCGCAACACTTAAGTGACTGAAGGAGCAAATGCTTGGGAAAATCCACATGGCGTTTGAAGCACTCTCCTTTTATTAAAAAGGATTCGGTCTCTGAGATGGAACGTTAATTAATGCAATGCAGAAATCGCACAGAACAAAAATGAAATTAATCCCTTAAATGTGCTATTTTTGTTCTAGGACTGCAGCCTCTTTTCTCCACTTTGTGGGTATGTGCGTTTCTCCATCGCTCAGAAAACTGGAGCAAATACATAAATATTGGCCGCATGAAGGCTTCCTTTTCATCCCGAGTCTTGGGGGGAAACAGCAATGAGTCTGTGAGCTTTTCCAAGCCGACCTGCAAAAGGGCTGGTTCACCAGAGTTTGAATTCTGGTGAGAGTCTATTTGCAAGTTGCCTACAGAAGCGATATAACGCGTCCTGGTTGAGACGGGAGTCAATTGTCATCTCCCAAAAGACGCTTTAAACCTTGGCTGGCCAAATGGCAACTGCAACAATGGTAGGGAAAGTGACAAGTCTATTCAAACAAGGTGGTTTTAGCCCCTGAGAAATGCCTCCAGTAAAACGTTTGATGTAACTTAATATGCACATAGATTCGCTAATTATTTTAATTCCTTTCTGCCAGCCACAGCCAGTTCAATTAAGAGGATGGGATGATGATAATGATGGCCTGGCATTTCCAATGGAGAATTCTTCGTGGGTTGTGAATAAAGAGCTAGTCAGTGAAGCCGAGGGGCCCCCAGAGGGAAGGGTTTTCTGCAGTGTGCAGATTGACCCGTGGAACTCATTGACACAAGATATCGTTAGGAGGATTCCAAAAAGACGATTGGACTGACCATTGAAACGGATAATCAGAATGTGCAGAGTTGCAACAGTAAGGATTAAAAAAAAAACCACAAAGGAGGCCCATTGCCAAAGAATTTTTGGAAGCAATAAAAACTCTCATACTTCAGTGCATTTGCCAAATTTTAATTAACGGGATTATGAAGAAATTTTCCCTGTTGGCAGATTATTCTCTAACTGACAACAACAGCGTATTTTGTACCTTCTCCTGAAAGTCTGCCCACTGTCAGGGACAAGAAAATAGGCAAGATGAGTGGTTCTCAAACCTTTTTTAGGCTCAAGTCATCCCTTGTTAGAGT
The DNA here is from genome assembly GCF_001723895.1 of Crocodylus porosus. Classification (NCBI taxonomy): domain Eukaryota; kingdom Metazoa; phylum Chordata; order Crocodylia; family Crocodylidae; genus Crocodylus; species Crocodylus porosus. The sequence continues at coordinate 7,127,837 of NW_017728942.1, forward strand.
CAAGGTATCTGTCGGAAAAAGTCAGCTCTTTGTTTTCCTTGGGTTTTTTTACCATGAGAAAAGAATAGAGCAAATGTTCTTTTGCAAAGAAGTATAAAGATCGCAATGGGGTAGAATGGTTTATGGTATGGATTCCTATATGCAATCTCTGAGTTTATTTTGTGAATGATATTTAAGTGGTTGTGTACCTAACGACGCTACTGTTGTGCAGCATCCTGTGGCACTCATAAAAAGATCACGTGACACCCCAGGGTGCCATAATGCCTTAGCTGAGAATCACTGGGATAGATGAACCATGGTCTGATCCTTTTAAAAAAAAAAAAGGAGCGTGGGAGGAATTTCTGTAACTACAGTACTATGGATAACTGGAAAAATTGGCAAAAAATGATAAAACCCTAAAGCTGGAATACTGGTGCACTGTCACATTTCCCCTGCATGAAAACCCTTCATTAATGTGCAATAGCAGCTTTCCTAGTTTAAAAAAAAACAAAGAAGCAAATTCAATTATGTTGGGAGGTTTTTTTAATTGTGTGTTAATGCTAGTTGTTTTCATTTGTCATCTCTCCCAGTGAGATCCGTCAAAGCCACCGGAGGGATGTGATCTATTGTAAGTCGGTAGAAATGTGCTCTAATTGGTAAGAGAAAGCTTCTGGATGCTTCATCTCCATTGTCCAAGGGCTTTGCAGTTGGTACTGGGGGCCCTTTCAAATGAATCAGTTTTTGGTGCCTCCCAAACCAAATCTGACTCTCGTGGTGATTCTCAACCAGGGTACTATGCACGCTGGGGTGCCTTGAGAGCCTTTCTAGGTTGCCATATTGTGCCACGTAGTATTATCACGTTTGCACACCTACCAGTGCTACACGAGATTTCAAGTGGGAATCAACAGTATTAAAATCTTTCCGCCCGCTTGTGGTCTTTCGGACAATTTTCTTGCTACTGTGCAACATCCCGTGGCACTCATATGAAGATCACGTGACACCCCGAGGTGCCATAATGCCCTGGTTGAGAATCACTGGGAAAGATGATTTGCTCTCGTATTTTTCTGTGGTTGAAAAAACAAGTAAAAACGAAACAAGTCTGCACTTTCCAAGGGGAGGCCTTGAGTCTAAAAAGATTGAGAACCACTGCTCTATCTCTTGTCCTCCCCCAGCTCCTCATCTCCCTAGCTCTCTTCTCCTGGAGGATGTGGAGCTAAGCGCTCTCCTTGCTGCAGCAGGATTGGTCTGCAGACTTCGGGGGGGTTGAGGGCTTTGTCACCTGCTCAGTCTTTCTTCCAGTGCCTGTGCTCAAAGGGCAGACACGCAACATAATATCTTCTGACCTGTTTGCTGGCTCAAGAGTTACCAACCCTACAGCTCCCTAAAATGTTGTGCCACAGGCTGTCATCTATTCAGCTGGTGCCTAGAGGTGTCTCTGGCTTTTCCATGTGCTACCACGGCTGTTCTTCAGTGAGGAGACAAATAGCAATTTTTTATTTTTATTTTTTTTACCCTTTCTCTCTCTTCTTTCACCTCCAACAAAATGCTTCCTCCTTCGGTCGTATTCCTTGTCCAAATGCATTGTCCTTATTGCAACCAGTGCCATGGAGAGAAGGAGAAGCTTTAGCTCCTGGAATAGTAGACCAAGCTAACGGTCACAAAATCAGCTCTCCTTGGCACATATGAATAGGCCCAGAAATACGATGATGTGCACGGTTAAAATGAATGAAGAATGTGAAACAGGTTTTATTATAATTTTCAATTTGCTTTTGAGCCATACAAGCTGCATGAATATCCAGACATTTCTCTCTATTTGTCAACAGATGAATGCCCTCAGAATTGTTAAGAGCAACATTTTGCAAGCAGAGAAATGTTAGCCCCCGGCGTCTTGGCCAAATTGCAATTTGGGTAATTACATTTTGCCTACCTAAATTCCCCCTGTAGCTTCAGTTGGATGCAGTCCTCTTCTCTGATTTCTGCCCTGAACTGTTGTGTAGCCTTACTATCCACTATTAAACAGCTGTTGCCAACAAGTAGCTGAAGCATTTTGGGATCCTCCGGGATGAAAGGCACTGTATAAATATAAAATTATACCATTATTGTGTTTGAAGTGAGATTTAATATAAACAAACGATTGTTTCAGTAGATGGTGCTCAGCTGAGTTATAGCAGTCAAGAGGCTCTGGGGAAGAAGCAGAATACCAGCAGCACCCCTCACTCGGCTACCGCTATGAGATCTTGGGAGAGGGGCCGGGGGGAGGACAGACAGACTGACAGAAAGGTCCTTCTCCTTTCTAGCTCATAGGGGAGGTGTCAGAAGCTGCTAGCAGGATGAAGTCCTTGGGTAAAATTCATGGACACACTCCTGATGTAATCCTCAGCATCCTCTCTGCTGGGAGCAGCTGGGGTGTCGGGGGTGGGGGCATTGCTCCTGCATCTCAATGAATGAGGTTCATTACCCTCCACTTCTTTTGCAAGGAGGTAGAAAAGGTCCCCCAGAAGAAGATACCTCTGACCGAGAGGTTCTGTCTTCTGGCTTGTTAGGCACCTCGGTATATTTTTCAAGCTCCAGTTTAACGAGCATTAAGGTGCCTTCCATATAGATCTTATCACAGGTCAGTTTTCGTAGCTACTGATGAGTTACTACAAGGCAGCGCAGCAGTAATGAGCCGACTGGCAGCTTTCAGACGCTGACCTCTCTCATTTCTTGGAATGCCTCTTCCTAGGAAAGTTGAGCATGTCACTCATTTTACACTAATGAGGGAAATTGTGTTGTAATCTACAGGAAGGATTTGCTTATTTCAGGCAGTTGATTATACTGGACAAAACCAGGCTTTCCAAACCAAATAGACATTTCGGTGTCCCTTCAGTTGCAATGCACCAAATGTGATACTGTAGGTGCCTTTAAAAAAACATGCCATTTGCTGATGCAGTGAATTAAATGCTCATAATGTTTTTACTAATTAATTAAGGGAGCCACCCATTCAATGGCAGGGACATAGCATATTGTATTTTTTAAGCATCACTGGCAAAGAAGCAAATGGCAAGTATGCAAATAAAATAATGGAGATACAGGGAGTTGATTTCCTGCGATACATTTCTGTTCCATCATCTGCATTTGTGGAGGTCCCAAGATATAGGGGCATGGTTGCAGTACAGCTCCTTATGGGCTGTACATTTTTGGTGCTATGTGTAGGGGCTCTGCAAATGGTTGAATACCTACAGGCTCAGCTTCTTGAGCATTTGAATATAATAAGGTATAAGGTGCACCAGAACCACATGGAGCTCTTAGCCATGCTGAAGTGGGAAGAGGTAGGAGAGTGCAGCTGCAGTTCCTTGATTATAGTGCAGCTCTGGGTATACTGGCTGTGCGGAGCAGGCTTCCTCCTTACTTGGGCCTATTGTGAGAAGCATTTTGCCTCCTACAAGCTCAGTAGCTAATCCAGTATGCACAAACAGATAGAACAGTTAGACAGATCAGCCTCTTGCTTTTGCCTCTATATGCTCAAAGGAGACCAACAAGAGTTGCCAGATTTACAGTCCCACTCTAACCTTCAACAGAAAGCTACCTTTATGCTAAATTTATGTTACCTGCCTCCAAAGTGATAAATAATCACACAGAAACCTTTAGTTAAAGTGCCCCTGCCATTTTTCAGCATGGGGACGCTGATGCATGTGATGCTCTGGCCACTTTAATTAGAGTGGCTATCAGAGCTGCTTTAAGTAAAGCTCCTCCCACCCCCTCAACCCTGGAGCATGTGTATAAATGATTCAGAAAATGTAACCATGTGCCTGTAATGACCTGGGGCAGAAGCTGGGGGGCGCTAGAGCACACCTCTACTCAGCTGGAGCTGACAGCTTGGGTTAAACTAGCCCGCCCACCCTGCGAGCGGGGGGGCTGTGGGGGAAAGTGCAAGGCATCCTGGGATTCTGGGGAACTGTGAGTTAACTTGAATCTGGAGGGGATCTGGGACAGAAGTTCAATAAACCAATTTAACCTAAATCAGTTAAGTCTGATACTACAACATCCAGGTTTATTTTAAACCAGTTTCAGCCAAAGCGGTTTATGTACACTGAACTGCTGTTGTGTTACAGATTTGAACCAGTTTCAAATCACTTATACCGGTTTATGTGTCATTTCTGTTCCTAGCCAAGGAGGCTGGGCCAGGTTACACCAGCTGAGCGTGCAGCCCACACAGAATGACGTTCCAAATGCCACTGGACCAGGCTGTGAGCAGCTGTGGCTTTCTACCACTTGTTTACTTTTATTTGGTCTGAAGGCCTCTTTTTCTGAATGTCTCTAGAATTGTTTAAATGCTGTATGAAATGAGCACTGACTGTTTTGGTACATGCTGCTTTTTCTGAAAGACTCTTTTTTAAATAACAATTTGTTATGACATAATCCAACAAAAATAAGACATGCAGCTGTGAGGGCAAATATTAACATTATTAGGCCTTAAAATAGACCTGCCTTGTCAAGGTTCCCTTCTTTGTGTCCATGTGTCATTCAGCATTTAACAGAACTTAACACTGCTTTTGGTGAAGCTGACAATCTTCTTGGCGACACTCAACATTACTGCTTGTGATTTTAGTGTTTTTGAGCATATAGATTTGTAAATTATTAAATATTAAATTATTGGGTTTTTTTATGCAACCTGTCACATATTGGGTTATACTCTTGGGAATCCAATAAATATTTTCCACCTGCAATATCACAAATTGGTGAGTTGGTTTGGCCACATTGCAAGACGTCCTAGTTTGACTGATGCAGTATTTCCAGAAAGAGTGAAAGGAAGACCACCCATGGCAAATATGAGGTGATGACGTTACTGAATGGACAGGAGGGACCATGACAACTTCTTGGCTTGGTCCTAAACTGTCAACGGTAGAGAGAGGTCATAAACCCATGAATGAGAAATTATGACCGTGCTTTTATAACAACATGTTGTGGCTTTGGAGGTTATGGGAAATGACTAAATTACTATCTGTACATTTACTGCTCTGTACTGTGGCAGTGCTTAGAGGTGGTCTGCACCGAGCTAGGCACCATATAAAAATATACCGTAGAGTTCACAAGCTAGGATGGGGGGCAAGAGAGGACTACCATAACCAGGAAGAGCACAAATAATGAGGCCGTTAGAGAGAATGAGCAAGGCAGCTTAACCAGTGTTAAAGAGGTGTAGGTTGTAGCCGTGTTGGTCTCAGGACATCAGCAGACAAGGTAGACTTCTAACTTTCTTTGAGGTTATTTTGAATAGCTGTGAAGCATATTTGGAGTTGTGTGTAGTAGTCAGAGGATTGTGGATGTCTAGTCCTCTGGGAACGAAGTTGTGTTTCTTGCATACGCTTAGAAAATATATTGAGTTTGGCATCTTTCTTTTCCTTTTTTTTTTTTAAACTAACCAGTGTTAATGCTTCTGTGGACATCACAGCTGAAGCTTAGGTTACAGTGATCCTTTAGTAAATAATACGGTGAGGTGTCTTTTGAAGACTGCCATTGTGTTAATTTGGGGAGAGAGCGCTGAAAAAACTAAAACTGAAAAAGAGAGTGCTAAAATGCTAGCGATAGTGTCAAGGCCTGTTGGGCAGCAAGGGACCTGCAGAGGCCATGTCGACCAACCCACTGCACTGAAGACTCATCAACCATACCTAGACATTTCCCAACAGTGTTTTGCCTAAATCGTTTTTAAAAACGTCCAATGAGGGAGATGCCACGAGTGACCTAGGAAACTTGCTCCTGTGTTTCACTACCCTGATGTTGAGGGAGTTTTTTTCTAATATTCCCATCCAGAGTTTTGTTGCTTAAATTATGCTGATTTCTTTTTGTCCTTCTCTCAGTGGAAAGAGAGAAACAGTCATCACCATCTTTTTTTTTTTATAACAATCTGCTATGTACTAGAAGACTGTAATCATATCTCCCCCTTTAATCTTCTCTTTTCTAAGATAAACAAACCCAGTTTCTTCAATGTTTCCTCATAAAGCTTCTTTTTTTAAAAAACCAACTGGCATTTTTTATTACTCTCCTCTGGATTCCCTCCAAATTGTCTTCATTTTTCTTAAAATGTGTACCCAGAACTAGACAGAGGACTCCAGCAGGGGTCTCACCAGAAATGAGTAGAGAGGAATAATTGCCTCCTATGTCTTACACAAAATATTCTGGCTCAGACACCCCAGAATGAGATTTGCAAATGTGAGTCCTCGTAACATCGAAAGCTGCACTTGCTCATCCAGGACCGCAATTTAAGAACCGGTGCGGTGCATTCCACACGCAAAGAGGGATTGCAGTCCTCAACCAAGTGTACCTCATTTGGTTTGATATAAAAATGGTCTCTAGACTAATGAGTTTTCCTTCCAAACCTGAACCTGGAGGAAGCATTTACAGCAAAATCAAAGTGTTCACAATAGCAGGCAGATGTTGAGCATTAACCATTGCCGTGTAAAAACGGCTGCAGCAATCAGGTTAATGTATGAAGCAAATTAAAAACCGCGGTGTGAAGAATGAATAAGTGGAAAGTTCTGCGAGTGGGGCAATTTTAAACAGGAGCCAAGTCATGTCTGATTAGTTAATAATTTGGGTAGGGAGGTGCACGTCAGATTTATTTGCAGATAGAGGCACTGCAGATTTTTCTTTGCAATGTATTGTTTATACAGGGAAAAAATGGAAGCCAGCACATATTATGAAGTATTAGCAAATGCAAAGGTGAAATTGGTGAGATGGCCTTAAAAAAAGCAATAAATACTAAAGGCTGCTCATTATCCTGGTCTGTCACAGATCCGCACTAAATATCAATCTTGCTACAATTGACCCCTTTCTCCAAACAGCGCATTTAATTTCTGTTTTGGGACGCACAATTTATTTATAAGCTATGAACAGGTTGGCAGGGTGTTCCTTAATCTCGTTTTGGAAATGCTAGCAATAAATTTACCAAGTGGCTTGAATCAAATCAAGATTTTATGGAAGGTGCATCTGTCATTTTTAGAGTGAACGGAGAATTTTGAGAACGATGCAAAAGTATCAATTAATTAATTGTTGAAACTCCAGGAAAGGTTCTGCAGATTGAGAAGACTGTGCTATCAAAGACTCTTGAGGCTTAAAGCCAGATTGCTCTAAGAGAACTTCCAGCCATTATTTTAAAACAGTCTTTTGGCTATAGGCAACTTGCTTCAATTATTTAGTCCATGTGTCCCCTCTCCAGCAATCCCAAACATGATGAAATGCAGGCAGGCAGGCTTTGTCTCTGCTGGAACTTTTATTCCAGCTATTTGGGATGGAAACTCGAGTGCTCCGCTGTTGCAGTAGCAGTAACTGCTTGGCAGTAACGCTCTAGCTTTTGCAGGTTTATTTACCTTCCCTCTTCTGGGAGGATAAAAGCTGATTTTTCTATACCTTCTGGTGCACCCCGTGCAGTAGGAGCCCCCAGACTCCGGAGTGTCACCAAGCCCTTCATCTCACGTGTGATGGAAATAAAGGAGAGGGTGAAACAGCATAAGAAAATGAGTCATCAACTCGATGGCTTCTTGATGCATGCGTGAGACCTTTCTGAGAATGCCTTTGGACTTCAGGGGACCCAGTGGTGCCTCTAATCCTGCTGTCTGACTACAGTGACTGGGGCAAGGCTTTTAACTGCCTTTTGCTGCAAGCAAGACATGTCCCGGCCTCTTAATCCAGTGACTCTTAGCAGTCTATTTTCCATGAACTTCCATTGCAGTATTTTGTTTTGAAGAGCAAGAAACCTATTCCTGAGGGTAAGAGTGAATATCTGGCCACAAATACTGATGTACTGCTGAGTTTCCTGAGCCTGGGTAACAAAAGTAATTGATCTGCTCAGTCATCAGGCCATCTGTCCATTTCCCCGTTTTATGGTTGAGCCTTGACAGCCAAAGCAATTCCAGCCAACTGCAGCATTAACGTGACGCTTGGAGGACCACACGCGTTCTTGGATGTTGGATCCTTATTCTGCCAGCCTCATGTCTGAGACTGAAACGCCATCCTGACCTTAGTTTCACCCAAGCATCAGCTTTTCTGCCCATGATACCCTCTGCTATAGGTGTGTTCTCCACTCCCCTGGAAGCTCCACATTGGGTTGTGAACGCTGTTTGTTTTATGCCTTCCAGGGCCAATCCCCTGACCTCAGAGTTGCTCTCTAAAAGGACTGTCCTTACAGTCGTGTTATTTCATTGCATCTTTGCCATTCAGGCAACCAGGGGCCATTGCAGTCCAAGGGTACTCATGACACGTCTTCTTTCCCCCAGCCAAGTCCCCTACCTCTGCTGGGTTTGAAGGGGTGTATTACAGAACTGCTGCATCAGCCCTCTAACTACTTGGGGGAGCCCCAGTCTAGTGTCGGGAACTATTGCCATTGATCGTACTGGAGGAGGAGGAATTGCAAATGCACCGAGGAGTTCACGCCAATGCATCCTGATACAGATTCAGGGCTGAATGTCCTTTTTGTAGAGGGTAGGTGCTTGGAAAATTCACTGTCTACACTTAAGACCCAAAGAAACTGTATTCCAAAGTTCTGGCAATTTAGTTACTCCTATTTAATGCAGGTTTTAGAAAGGCAAATGGATGGATTTGGCCTACTTCCTAAAAAGTATTTCTGAAGATTATATAAACACGTTAGAATGAATTGCTGTCTGACAGGGTGAGCCCACATCCTTCAAAGTGAATGGGATTCTGTCCACTGGCTCTTCAGGTCCCAAGAAACAATGGATACTTGCATTTGCTTGGATCGGAGGTTTTAGTGGGTTGTTTAAATCAGGAGCTTAGTGTGACGAGGAAGGAGTCAGTTAGGAGTAAGGCGCCTGACCGCCAGTGTTTCCTAATTTTGAGTAATTCTGTAACTTTGAGTAACTGGAACAAATTGGGACTTTCCATAGTTTCCATTTGCAGCCAGCTTGCTCTGTTTGTAAAGCGTAGGGATGTGGCTTTCAGTAAAATGTGATAATTATGATGCAACCACTGGCTATTGCTGTGGGCATGACTTCAGGAGGTACAGAAAAAGCAGAGCACGTTAAGCTAAGGGAGATGACATAAAATCTGTCTCGGGTGATATAATTCAGACCCTGCCGCAGGACAGAGCCTGAGAATACACAGAGGTGAAAGGTCAGCTTTTGGCCTCAGTTCCACCTGTAGAAGTTGCAAGTTAGGACCAAATTTGGCCTGATTTCTGTGGTTTTATTAACTCCCTTGGTTCAGAAGCCCATTGTGTTACGGTACTTGTCCATGTTTGCAATTATTTTAGAGTTATTAACTCACCAAGCAGTTAATATTTTAAAGCTTGTCAGAATTCTGCAAAGGTTTCGGACCCCCTAGTACGCAGTACATGAGTTTGCACCTTGCTTTAGTTTAAAAATATAGCATTTCCAATGCATGTTTGACAAGCTTGGGGCTATTCTGAGGCTGGATCCTCAGAGGATACAAACTACAACATTAGGTTTTTAATATTTTATTACGAAAGAGCAAAGTTGTTTACAAGCTGCGTCGAAAAAGTGAATGCCATTTTCTCACAGTGCAGTTCTTCACCCAAGCTTAAGTACTGGACTTTTTATAATAGGATAGGTGTTGAGCTCCTCCTTGCTGAAGGAGCAACCCAATGGGGGGGACGCGCACAACTGGCACGCTGCATAATTTGAATATGAATGTGCTGAAAAATTTCTCATTGACCATATCCTGTCTTTAAGTGGCAGAACAAACTATAGCATGATGCAGCTTTGTTAAACCAAATGTTCTGGAGCATCTGATTCATTGATACGGCCTATATACTATCTGTGTTGTGTGCAGTCCCGGGTATGTTTGCATTGGATCTCAAGATGGCATGGTAACACTGGTGGTACGAATGAGGAGTCTTTGATGGTTCTGATCCAGCAATATTTTTAAGCATGCGTCTACACTTTGTTTAAATTAAGGGGACTTAAGGCTGTATCTGAAGCAGGGGTGGTCAAAATATGGCCTGGGGGGCAGATCTGGTCCATGGGGGGCACCTGCCAATTGATTGGATCCAGCTGGTGGCTGCCCCCGCCTTCCCGGCATCCCAAATGGGGCCAAGCCCCGGACAGGGCACCCCGCGCCACACTCCAGTCCGTACCCACTGGCCCCAGCCTGGGCCAGTATGCACAGCTTACAGGCAGGGCTGCTCCTGGTGTGGCTCCAGCTGCCTGGGTGATGCTCCACTTCCCTTGACTCCAGTTGCGGCCCCTGCTCCTGCCGCCCCACTCTGGGCTGGGAGGAAGCTCCAGCCAAGTGGCTCCTGCTCCAGTGCATGGGGCTGCAGCTCCCGGCTGCCTTCCACCCGCTCCACTCGCCCGGCGTGGGCAGCCGAGTGGGTGGATGGCAGCCAGGAGCTGCACCCAGGCAGCTCCTGCCCCAGCACCTGGGGCTCCAGCTACAAGTCCCGGGTGCCTTGTGGTGGTGGTGGGGTGGGGCGCAGATGGGGTGCAATGACCAGGCTCACGACAACTCATCAAAACTGCCTATGTAGCTTCTGGGCCCAAATAATTGCCCGCCCCTGATCTAAGCACACTTGCATGTCTTCCTGAATCGAGGTCACGAGCAGCAGGTTGAATTCTACTCTAGATTTATTAAAAGGCTCTTGGCTACTTCCCAGCATTTAGGGTCCAGGATGAGCCCTACCCGCTTTCAATATGGGCAAAATGGAGCAGAACTCCCCTCCTGCCGGCTTCTGCCGTCACATCCCTTCCTACATCAGGAGCGAGGCCCGAGGGGGATGCTTAGCACCAGGACCTGAATACAAGAAGGCACTGACGGGGAGTTCCCCATTGCTGGGAGATTTCTTTGCTGGTGACTTTTCAGACCGATTATGGCCCCTTGGTTCCACCTGGAGTAGAGCGAAATGGCTGCACCTCAGCTGCAGAATCTGGCCCCGCAGCTTTTATTAAGGCGGGGCAAAGGCCCACAGAGGACACTGGATTTGTCCTCTCTTACATTGTAAAGAGTGCTCGATGCATAATTTAAATGTGTTCCCAGAAGCGTCATTCTGGTTTGTTAAACATGCATTTCAACCCCCCCCCCCCCCTTTTTTTTTTTTGTACATTTCTCCAGCTCACCTTAAAACCTCCCGTTTCTTTCCCAAAGAGTAAATTCGTCTTTTGAAAATCTATTCAGGTAGACTGGCTATGCAGGAGTTCCTGCTCTACCTCACCGTTTCAGTACGCAGGATTGTTGTGCATTAATTGGGTTTTCTATTTAATAGTTTCTTGGGGCTCAGACAGTGCTGACTTCAATGTTTAGGTTGGATTGCTAACATCATCTCCAATAACTTCCTTAGAAATATCACTGCTTGGTTTGGGGGTTTTTTCCCCCCTTCTAATAAAAGGCGGCCATTGAAAACTGAGCAGTCTTAGTGATTGCAGCCCTGTTATTATAGTGAATTACAGTAAGTAAATTTATAATGTACTACAATTTCAGACTTAGATAATAAAGGCTTAGCTCAGATCTCTCTAGATTACAAAGATGTTAAATGATTTTCCTTCTGCGCTTTTGTAATATTTCAAATTTCATAGTAACATTGCTGTCAAGATCTATTTGACATTCAGTAACACTTTCTCAAACAACAGCCTGTCTCTTCTCCTGACAGAGAGCATGCTTTGAAAGAAAGTTCATTAGTCTATTGAAACATCTCAGTTAATTGCAAAGCTAGTACCCAGAATTGTCAAGTTCATATTTCCATCTGTGCCACAAGCATAGCAATAAAGCATTTTTTTTGGACAGGTTAATTTGCTTAAAATACCGTGTAGTCAATCAGAGTAACAAAGTTGTTGATGGGAGCATCTGTCAAACTAGAGCTTTCATCAGAGCTGTCCCTCTTTGCAAGACTAACATCGCTGGCTCCCACAAGTTGGCAGAAATACAGCAAACAATAACAGCAGCTGCAGTAGAATAATGTTATTCCGATGCTAAACACCAAACAGCTGGGTGTTGCATTGGTAAGAATGGTTTATAGTTCAGCCTCTTATGAAAATAAAATTCACTCATTCAGTTATGGTATTGTTTTAATATTTAATTTAGATTGTTTATATTATTTACATTTTGTTAATTTTACATTTTGTATAATTTGCTCGAAAATAGTACCCTCTGTGAAATTGCACGTGTAGGCATAAAGATCCCTAATACATGGCACTTTCCTTTATAACAAAAAAAAATAAAAGCAGACAAAAACAAATGTCTGAATTAAGACAAATTAAGTGTATGAACTCAGATTATTAAAATGAGCTTCCTATAAAAGCTGGGAACTTGCCTTGAGATTTCCAAGGCACGTACTACATGGCCCACAGTGTGCCATTAATTTTCTGACAATCAAAAGCATCATTTAACAATTACATTCCAATCTCCTACTGCATTTCTTCCATCATGGGTAGCGCATGTGGTGACTGCATCCAATATTTGTTATATGTCAGAAGCGCATCAAGCAGTAACAGAGACAGTAGTAGAGTGGTTGTATTTTGGTACACATAGCACAAGGTTATGTTCTGTATAAAACTGGTGTAAATCCAGTTAAATAAGTGGTCTTACCCTAGGTTTAAATTGGTCTGAATTAACAGGATGTGACGTGTTATATCCACAAATATAGACTATAGCATTGATAATATGCAATGAGATTTGGAAGCATAAAAAAACCCTGACTGAGCCCCTATCTGTGCATTTTCAGTTGTGCTAAGCACAGCCAAAATGTTAATTTCTGTATGCCTGTAAAAACTCTTGAGATACATGTGCAAAACATGCAGTTGTACACACAAGTGTTTGTGTATGTGAACATAAGCTAGGCTTTGGCATACACACATTCTAGGGTGCTCCTTTGAAAAACCGATTCATGATTTTCAAGTGACACAACTGCAGATGGAGTTCCAATTTCCCTATTTCATAAATACTAAGGTGGGCATTCAGCATGCAGTATAGACTTCTTAAATCTGTAATATTAACCGGAGTAAATAGTTATGACTGCCTTTCAAAATAGACTCACAGATTAATTGAACATTGTAGTTTTTGAACAGATTTAAGATGGACGAGAGATGAAGCAAAGAGTTCTTCTGTAATGTTTTTCATTTTGGGATAGCTTTAAAGACGTTTGTCTTTTTGTCCTAACTTCCATTTTTTATAGAGGAATGAGTACCTGCAATAAGAATGTATACTTTTATTTCTCTCCTTAATGATTTTAATATTATAACCCTGAGCAGACAATAAGGAGGCTGATGCATTACAAGCTATATCTTCTTTTTTTTTTTTTTTTTAGAGGAATGTCATCTTCCCTAAAGGATTTTGAAATATCATGACAGCAAAAGCAGATCTGAATGAGTACAAATTCAGCAACTAAAAATATGATTACAATGGCTAAAGTGAAAGAAATGAGCTGACTGATAAAGAAATAGGAAGCAATCTTATGTATGACTGTTTTCAGCTGGTACGATATATTGAGGATGTTAATGGAAGGTTTGAGGATGTCTTGTGGTACATGTATTTGGGGCAGGTGTGAAGAGATGAAGAATTAGGATTCACACCAAGATAGAAAGCAGCTCTTGATGGGTAGACCACGAGAGGTGAAATCCTAGATTGAGTTGGAGGTTTGCCATTGACTTCAGTGGGGCAAGCATTTTTCACCCATGAATACAAATGAGTGTGACGCTGTCGAGATGATGTAGGATAAGCTCTGCAGGGCAGGGACAGCCTCTTTGTTCTGTTATCATGCAGTGCCTAGCACGGAGCCTCTTTGGACGTCAGTGAAGTTAGTGAAGAAAGCCCATGACCCACTATGAGACACTGGCTCCTGGAATAATCAGAGCTGAAAGTCATAGGGGGAGCTGAGCATCCCCCGTCCATTAGTAAAAGCAGGGGAAAGGTCCACCCTTGCACCCCAAAGGCAGGCGCAAGCTATTAGGCAGTTGACTCTGTAGAGCAGGTTTCCCTTTTGTATTAAAGGCTTTGAAAGGTTTCAGTTTCATCAGCACGAAGAACAGGAAAACCTCAAATACCTCTTTGAATGAGAAAAACCTTTTCTTCGTCTATATGGAAGGAAATATGAGGCATGGCCAAACAAAATTGGGGGCTACTAATCTGAGATGAGTGGTATTTGCAGAGCACTTGGAGATCCTCAGTAAAATGGTGCTATAAATATACCAGGCATTATTGGTGTTTTTTGCTGTCCCTGACAGAAAGCTTCCCTCCAGCTGAGCCCAGCTACATCCTCATCATGGCTGGGTTCCCTGGCAGTCTCTGCACCAAGCGCAAATGTGTGGGTGAATTTTTTGCTTGGGCTAAGAGTGCTGTAACCTCCTCTGGGGTGCTGTATCTGTTCTTGCAGCCCCATCCTAATTTATGCAGGGGCGGCAGACTGAAGAGCAGAGGAGGAAATTGTTATCGGGAAGATTCATGGGACTTTTCATTCAACACAATTGTCCTGCTTATCTCCATGCCTCAGGAGAGAGGAGAGAAAGCTTCTGGCATGGGAAAACTTCACCACCGTGCAGTAAAGCCACCATATCAAGAGGAATATAACCCTGACAGCTACTCAATATTCTATAAGGCAGAGTGCTGAAGGAATCACTTAACATGTCTTATTAATAATGACATAACCACTCACTAGCAACAGAAAAGAATATAATAAGAAACAAGCCCAGGAAATGTTAGAGTTTGGGGCAGGGAGAAGAATATTCCGAGTACTATATGGATTTCCATACAGTGTATCAAATTTAAGTCTCCTTTTCTTCTGTGTTGGCGGGGGGGGGGGAGTCCTATGTTTTCGGTAAAGCCAATAACTAACGTCAACGCGCTTCTCTGCAGTTCTCACTTCCCCGGAAATGTGACTGAACTTTGAATGTCTGGAAACCCCACTCTCCTATATGTCTTGTTCTGCAAGAATGTAGTCAACTCCCAGTTGCATCCGTTCACGTAGCTCAAAGGCCTGGGCTTCCCAGAAGAGCCGTTCGTGCCTCTGTGTCTTGGTGCTTAGGCTGATGTCAGAAAGTCGACATGGAGGTGGTGATGCTGGTGTTTTACACAACTCATTTCATATCCTTATTGCAAATGGCTGCCTGTCCATTCTGCCGGGGAGTCTTTTCAAAGCTTTTAAAAATATTACTGACAAACTTGAGAGGGTCCAGAGGAGGGCTACTCGTATGGTTGGGGGCCTGCAGGTAAGACCCTATGAAGACAGACTGAGGGATCTGAATCTCTTCAGCCTCCCCAAGAGAAGGCTGAGAGGTGATCTTGTGGCTGCCTACAAACTCATCGGGTGGGGGGGCGACAGGAAATAGGGGACACTCTGTTTACCAGGGCACCCCTCAGGGTTACCAGAAATAATGGCCACAGACTGAAGGAGAATAGATTTAGGTTGGACATGCGGAAGAAATTCTTTACAGTAAGGGTTGCCAAAGTATGGAATGGGCTTCCAAGGGAGGTGGTGTTTTCTTCTACCCTGGAGGTGTTCAAGAGGAGATTAGACAGGCATCTGGCTGGGGTTACTTAACCCCAGCGCTCTTTCCTGCCTGGAGCAGGGGGTCGGACCTGATGATCTACCAGGTCCTTTCTGACTCTAGAAATCTATGAAATCCCTGAAACACTATGATTGCACCCACGATGGAATGGAAAGTTACTACATTTGAACATGAAAAGATAGAGTTTTGCATGTATGGAAAGTAACTCGGGTGTATCCATTGCATCAGGCTTGGAGAACTGGGCTCAGATTAAAAAAAGGTGAACTTTCCCAGATTAAAAAAAGGAGTATCAAATCCAAATTGCGCCGGGACCATACTTTGATGCTGGGGAGTGATCTCCACTCTTCAGTCTAACTTACACATATGCAGATTCAATCGCTTCAGTGCCGTTACTCCTACAATGCTGGTAAAACAGAGCAGGATCAGGCCTGGCAGATTGGCAGACAGTAGATTGAATCATTTTTTGATAAATGAAAACTGAATTTTGAAGGCTTATCTTTTCTACTTTGATTACTTAAATTGAGTTCACACACCTTTACTCCCTTTGTTTTAAAAGTAGAATAATTGACCAGCTGTTAATGGCTTCCTTGTAAAAAGAGGGCTTGATTTTTTTTTTTTTTTTTTTGTCAGCTTCCAACTCGCAGCACCCCCCCCCCTTGTTGCTAATGATTATTTTGTCTAACTCTCCCATCAGCCTCATGAGTGCTATTAAGATATAGGGTCCTATGCTGTGATTAGTCAATGTACGTGGTTCCCATTGTTTAACATCAGGGGCCCTGTACAGGAATTGTGTTCAGTGTGTGCCAAAAGAAGTGGCAAGAGTTAGAGGTTGAGAACAAGTACAGACTTAAAGCAGTTCCCTTAGTAAAATACCATAGCTTTTAAAGACGTCCTGGGTTGGGGAGGGAGAGTAGAGAACAACAGTCAAGTCAGTTTTTTACTTGCAAGAATCCAGAAACAGGGGTTGCAGCGATTCTCTGAGCTCATGTAGCCCAAGTGTTGCATCCCTGCCTAGCTCAGCAAGTTCATCAAGGGTGTGGCGTGATGAACATTACCCGGGAATGAGGGGTTACCATGTAAACATGGTAGGAGCAATAGGATTATAAGCAACGGCCTCAAGCTTCAGAAGGGGACATTTAGATTGGAGAGTAAGAGGAACTTTTTGAGTCTGAGGTTGGCCAAGCACTAGAACAGGCAGCCTAGAAAAACTAGAGTCTTCATCCTTGGAAGTTTTCAAAAGCAGGCAAGACAGACGTTTAGCTGGCATAGTTTAATCAGGGGTGATTCTGCCTTGAGCAGGGCTTGAGGACCTTGAGAAATCCCTTGTAACCCTACTTTCCCATGATCCTGTGAACATGCAACACCACAGCAACTACCCACGTGTGCATCCTCACCCTGTGATGGATTAAAGCAAAACAGTAGCTTACCATTCTCATTGAAAAAGGGCTAACCTACCACAATTTAGCTTTCATCTACTGCAGGGGAAGAGCCTACATGTTGGCAGTTACCGAGGAGCGGCTAGCATGCAGCAAATCCAAGCCACTTTTTACTGCGTGGTAACTGTTTGGTCTACCCATGCCTCTTAGTCCATTGCCAGAATGGGGAATAAGAGAACTTTAGCTACAACCATTTCCTGGGGGGCAGAGAAGGAATTACCCAAAGCTCAAAGATGATAACTGTAAAGCTAATGAGAAGTGCTTCATTTATGTTAGGGTTAGCATCTCAAAGCCTACTATACTATCTTTAAATTCTCCTTGTGCTAGCAGCTGAATGCAACTGTATAGCAACACCATCTAGGACTTGTTCTTCTAAAGACCTTAATTTTTTCATTATACATTCACGCTTTAATCGTTTTTAAGATTAGATGGGGCCACTAGATCATTGGATCTCCTGTGCAGCCCAGGTCACAGGTTTCCCAAGTTACTCTTGCGTTGAGTCCTATAATGTGCAGGTATCTAACACAGATCTGCCCCAATAGCATCCATATTTATTTTGAAGACGTCAAGAAGTGAGGAATCCATAATCCTGCTTGGTTTTGTGTCCACGTGGTTCATCATCCTCACTGTGAGAATATTGGGTGTTTTTTTCCGTTTAAATTCATTTATCTTCAACTTCCAGACTTGGATGCTTGTGTAGAGCCTTTTTAGGTACCTGGTGGTTTTTCCGTGTGTCATTGCTGAGGTTTAAGCAAAAGCTAATGTTGAAAGCTTGACCTGTCACCTCGTCTAGACAAATGTCTATACGTTTGCTCTTACATTAGCACACATGGCTTAAATGTGCCTTTTTGCTGCCACATTTTTCCCCCACAGCTCATTTTCCTTGTGGCACTACAGATTATGTTTTACAAGAATGATAGTATTGCTTTCCTTCATTGTCCACCCAGGAAGCATTACAGGTGTGAGTCTAAATTAATCTTTATTGTGTTTTTAAATTTCCTTCAATTCCTTGACATATCCTGCTACCTCAAACTTTGCTTTGTTGGCTACAATCAATTTATTATTCATAAATTCTCTGTTTTGACAGCAGTAGACTGGATTCAATTACTGCCAAAAGGCCCAGTCTTACTAGGCTACATTGGTAAAAAATGAATTGTTCAGCGATGCGATCTGTCTTAGTGAACATTAAGTGTTTCTTTGATAATTATATATACATACATATGCAGCAAGGAAAAAAAAATGCTTTAAGAACATTTTTGTTACCCCCTACAGGAAGAGACGGTGAATAGAGGAGGGGAGGGGAGAATAAATTGACAGATTGCTATTAGCAGTGGCATCGTGTAATGTCACCTAAAGCCCATTGCTATTGCTCTACTTCGCACACAGCTTGAGTGCAAACAACTGCAGCGGATTCTCTGTCCTTGTAGACAAAGTGATGTGCAGCATTTTTTTCAGGGTCGTCTAGAAAATAGGAAAGCTTAACCTAAGTTCTCAGTGACAGAGAGCACTGTAGTGTCCCAGAATCTCGCATTTCCAAATGGGGCAATTATACCTTTTTAGTATTTTTATGTTGAAAAGTAAGGAAGTAGTTTTGGACCCAGGCAGGTTGTCTTTGTCTGACGGAAACTGATGGTAGGAATTCTGAAGGCTACACAGCGCGGCTGTCGGAGTAATAGCAAGTTTTGCTGACAGCATCAGATTTTCACACATGCATGGAGTCACATACATCCTGTACACCAAGGAAAAAGGTAAATCTTGGGCTCCTCTTTCTTGTATCCATTCTTGGATAAATTATTTCTGCTCAACATAAAAAAATAAGGGGGAGCGATATGACAGACCCCAAAGAAGGGTGCCAGTTCTTCTGCTCATTTTGCAGACATTGTAGGTGAAAGCTCTGTTTGGCACTTGTATGTCTGTTGAGCTTATTTTATAATTAATGCTCGTCTTGAAATTAGCTTTATTGGCTTCTCCTTGTAGAAGTGCTTGTGCCCAGTTGTACTGCTTTGTAAAAGGCAGGTAATGAAATGTGTAGTCCTTACAAAGGAAAGGACTTTTCTTCATGATCTTTCCTTCTGCCTCTGTTTTCTGGAAAGGATGAAACCTTTACTGTGAAACCACAGGTGGACTTGGCAGGGGGGCAAGGGTACAGTGGGATGGACGCACCCCCCCTTTGTCAACCTTTTTTTTTTTTTTTTGAGCTTATTTTGAGCCCCAAAGGAAGCCGGATGCAAGGCGCATGGGAAGGGAACCCACCCGTTGCCTTTCTTGTCTCTCGCCTGGTCTGGCTCTGGAGCTGCCCACCCCTACACCTGCCCCTGGTCAGCTGGGGACAGTGGCAACAGTGGGCAGAGGAAGGTAGGGAGAGAAGGGGAGGGAACATGTTGTGAGCACAGAGGACAAAGAGTTTTTTTACTGACTTGAGGGACTTAAAGGAAATTCCCCACTGCTGCCTCTGCAGTGTGGTCTGCTGCCCTGGTCGGTGTAGGAGGAGCAGGAGGAGGAGCTCTACTGCAAAGCAGGTCACTGCTCCTGCATCCCCCTTTTAGAAAATGCTGGATCTGCCCACGTTTGAAACCCTGTTATGACAAGGTCTGGCATTTTCCCCCATTTTCTAGCATGCAAGAAGTGCGCTGCTTGCTAAGGCTTTGTATTTGTGTTAAAAGACAAAGTGCAGTAGCAGGAAGTGGACTTCTAATTAGGCTTTTCGAGGGTAAACAAGAAATGCTATTAAAATAGTTAAGAGGAGAGAGAAGATGGTTTCTGAGACAGTAGAAAGCCCCATGCTCATTTGTCACATAGCTGGGTATCTGTTTAAGCTAAAAGGTTGTACTTTTTTTCACTGTAAAAAGATGTTGGTCCGGGTTTTCAGAATGGTTCAGTAACCACAATTAGAGCTGGGTTTCCAGGAGAAGCTCGACTCTTATAAATGAAGTCGCCAGATTGTCCAAAATGTTCTCAGTGAAAACAAGAGGAGGTGTTCGTACAGAGATCATTTTGGAAACATGGCCCTTCATTTAGGTGTCTACAGTCACAGCTGGTGGGTGCTGAGCTCTTTTGAAATTTTGGTCCAGATTTTTCTATTGGCATTCTCAAAAGTGCAACTGTAAGGAGGAGAAATGACTTTTCATTGCTGAGCCAGCTGATTCATTCCCGGGCTTACTGTGGCTAGCTCAGAGATTAATCAGAATTAATATACCCTCCTTTCATAGCATTTATCTACAACTGATTTCAAGGTTATTTTACAAAGGAAACCAGTATTGCATCACCATTTTACAGACGGGGAAACTGAAGCCCAGGAGACAGAAACTTACTGAGGTCCTCCAGCAAGCCAGCACCGTAAAATCCTGACCTAGCCTTTGTCTGTTAGGCTGCATTTGGGGAAGTATGTGAGCATCTTGTGACAAATAAAGGGGCAAGATTTTACAAATTCTTTAAGTGCAAGCACAGTCCTTGCTGATAGGCTTTCAACTTGGAATGATGACTAGCTTTGATGGGAATATTTGTTCTGGTATCCATGTTATAGCGAAAGGGAATATTTGTTCTGGTATCCATGTTGTAGCGAAAGCCAAATTATTAAACAAGGGATACATTTTTTTCATTCAGTCATCTGTTCAACGCACAAAATATTATTCAGGAAATAAACTATGCAACTAATATTAATTGACCGGCTCTACTTAGAATCCTGTGCTACCCAGACTAGCTAGGGGCAAAGTAAGAACTGCTGTCTATGCAAATGTTTCTTGTAATGAAAAAAAGAGTGGAAAAAAAAGGTTAAAAAGAAACAGAGACAAATCACCCCACTGTATATTTCCTATATTAACTGTTCCTTCTGTGAGAGAACAGTGGGCATTTAAAAACCCATCCTTTATTTCTTGCTACTGAATAAGCTCAGTCTCTAATACAGCATGTGTTGCTTTAATTGTCAATTATGACAACTAATGCAAGACTCTCCCCACCCCTGCACCCCCCGCCATCGCGTGGTAGCTTGTCTCCATTATAAATAGGATGTTCCAGCACTTCATGTTTGGGTTACCAGGTCTAATAGATGTTTCCAATTCTCCATGCATAGTTTGGACTCTGCTTGCATCTCTGCCTTTTAAACCAATTATCCTGAACTTCAAATGACGAGTCCTGTAACTAATAAAGGGGTTCCTGGAGAGGCAAAAACAGAATATGAAGGGAATCAAAACCCTTGCCAGAAGAACAGAAATGTTTTTGCCTTCCTCCAGTCAGGCCAGCATTGATTAAGCTGTAGAAAAGGGACGACAGTTTAGGGAATAGCACATCCTGCGTATGCAAGGTTAAGCAGCGTGTATTGTTCGCCACGGGCCCAGTTGCACTAAAGCGAGTCTCTTTCTACCAAGAAATCTTTTCTCCTGCCCAGCAACTGCAGTGCAGATCACCGAGAAAACTTGTTTCCCCAGAAGATGTTTTAGGAGGGTGGTTGAATACTCTTTCCTTCTTACTAAAAAGCAAATGCTCTAGGGGAAAGAAAAGAAGACTAGAAAAGTCCTTTACTAGTTTTCCTAATAAATCCAGTAGAAAACTACAGTTTTCCATTCTTCGTCCTTCTTAGAGTCCATCCAGAAGCCTGCAAGAGAAAAGCGTAGGTCTGCACTGCGGTCACTTTTGGGACGGCAGCATATTTTAAAAATGTCTTGGGCACCTCTGAACTAGCTTTGCTTAGATATGGGTAGCAGGGTAAATTTAATTAGCCCATGCTGAACTCAGTGTTGCCACGACTAGATTTCCAAGGGGCCTGAGCCAGCTCGCTAAAAGCCAGCTCATGTATCCCTAACGAGACTGTAGTCACTGCTTTGGTTGTAATGTAGACATACCCTGGCTGAGGCAGAGTCAAATGGCCAGAGAGCATAGATAGTGTAAAAACGTCACTGCACAGGCAGCTAATGCAGATACAGGGAGTAACAGCCGGAGGGGATCGGCATCGCTCTCTAAGGAGACCTAGTTGGTAAAGATCACAGACCAGATAAGGGGCTTCAGAGGGTTTAGGGGAACTATGAGTGTGTGCTCGGGACAGTGCTAGTAGCCCAATGAACTTCCCAAAGACTCGTGGTTGTTAAGGGTACACTTTCCTTTCTGGGTTAAACGGCCATCTGTATCCCGCTTTCTGCTGCCCACTTGTGTCACAGTGTTGAGGAGCCTGGCTGGAAAGGGAAGGGGATGCTGCTCATCTGTGATATATTCAGTACCACCTCTCTAAAGATGTTTAGTTCTTATCTTCTGACTTGCGGGATCTCCCAGTCAGAGCTGTGCTCGCCAGTCACCACGAGTGGCCGCTGGTAGCCTGCGTTTACCCAAGTGGCTTCAGACGTGCCGCTACAGCTGGAAAAAATGTCCCTTTTTTGTCACAGAAGCATTTCAAAGCTTTTGAATTTTTTGATCAGCTCTGTACAGGGAGAGCTATTCCAGCACGACTTCAGATGCCACAGCGTTTGTCTTCTGGTGCCATAACAGCCTGATCAGAAATCCTTCTTTACCAGCTCAGCCCTTTCATTTGCAGCTATTCAGCTGGCTAACGCATGCTGCTTTCCCTATCACAATCACCACCTTCTTTTGTATACTCAAATGTAATCCAAATTTCACTGGCTTTGGTCACCCACTTTACTGGCTACCAAAGCAATTCCCCAAACTTTCTGATAAGGGAATCATCATCAACATAAAATTGATTGCAGCATTTGCATACCCTCTGATGTTTATGACACCATCACGTCTGGCTCTGTTGATAGAAAAAAGAGAGGCAGAGACCGATTTCTTGCAAGTGTCAGAAAGTTAAACCACCCCCTGCTTAATAATTGGATTATGAGTATCAAATTTAGTGTTACTGTCAAAAAAAAAATGAGATACACAGAGCACATTTCCAAGTAGATATATCACCATCTACGAAATTTGGCAACTGTTCTTGGAGTTCATCAAAAGCAATGAATTGAATATGCTAGAGTCGCATTAATTTTTAATATGTCTAACTGACCCCTCCCACAGCTGGAGTAATCAATACAATTATGATCTAGACTGTAACGTGTCTGAAATATATAAAGGGCATTCTGTGGCATCCTACTGTAACATTAGTAAAGGCAATTACTCAGTTGGCCAGTGATGATAACAACTGGCTACATCTACTAGTATGGTAATTTAACATCTTGTGCCTCACTGAATTAGCTGATTTCTTGCTCTGGCTGCATTCATATTTTACTGTGTTTTATTATTTTCTTTCCCTTAACAAGAAAGTTTGCACCTCATGGTTTCCTAGTGCACTACAGTAAAAGAAGAATCTTGTCCTGACTGAAGTGTAAACTCATGAAAATAAAGGGGATGCATGGTAGTTTGTAATTTTTATCTCTCTCTTTTTTTTTTTTTAAATAATTTCACGGTCAAATTAACCAAACTGGTTCCAAATTCTATCAACTGAGCACAGCTCAGTTGTTCACGTCTTCGTGGCACTGCCACTGGCAAGTGTCCTACTTCCCAGACTTTTCAGCCTGGCACTTCAGGGACTCCCAAATCCATGGCAGGCACCCCACATGCAAGCCCCAAACTTGAACCTTGGATTTCAGGTGTCCTCTAGTCTTGCTTGCCTCTAGCCAAAAGGCCATAGGAGCAAGCTCGAGGGAGAGCCTGAGAGCGATCCCCCATCAGCATAAATTGTGTAGCTGAGATCCTCCTTTTGGGAGGCTATAGTAGAGTCTCGGCTAGGAGCCTGTCCGCAGTGCGGTGGGCAGATCTGCGTTGCAGCAACACATACTGACGGGAACGTACTACAAGAATGGGTAGATGCATGCAACCCATCTGAATAATGGTAGTTTGTAATGTCTCATTGTGGTCTTTGGTTCATAAATAAATTCTTTGTAAATAAATTACTCTGTTTTGTGTAGATAAATATCTGTTAGCTGAGATCTTGAAACACTAATCCAGTTGTCTTGATTCCCCTCCACCTCTCCTAATAAATTGGGTGGCTCACCATGCTTTTCATGTACTGCAAAATACAGGCTGGACCTAACAGCAGCTCTGGAAGTGGGGTGGGGTGTAGTACCCATAATTCAGCGGAAATACTGTATCACAACTGGATGTAGCAGCTGTTGGAGATGATGGAACTGCTCTTCTATAGCAGCTTCCTATGTGAGATGGTTGAAGGGGTCTTGACATTGGGAAATAGCTGGGAAGGGCCATTCCCAGTAGTAAGTATCTCCCAAACCTGTGCTGAGCTGGAGGGGGAGCATCTGCTCTACTTGCCAATTGCTGGGTGAAAATATACGTTCTTTCCCTTCCAGGTGCTAACACAATTTCCTAGTGCACAGTTGTTTTAGCAGAACATGTGAGAGGGCTCTGGGGTCTGTTCAATAATACACCAATTACATTGTGTTTAAAAAGAAAACAAGATCTCTCATAGGCCTTGTAATCTTCAAAGCAATTTACAATAATTAAGCAACACACGTTACAGTTAACATCTCAAAGAGAATGACATGGTATGGAAAAAGGTTGTTTCGTTCATCTGTTGCATGAAAGGAACTGTTTCCATGGTCTAGTCCGCTCTTATCAATTCATCTCACCAAGGTAAAGAAAGGATCTTTGCACTGAATCTTCCTAGAGTCTCAGATGTCTTGCTTCAGTGTCTGAGGGTTGATTTACAGTATCGCTGGCAGGGGGTTGCAACAATCTCCACTTATCCACCAAAATCCTCATAGTGTTTTTCAGCTTGAGGGTCATTGGCTTCACCAGAGTAGTTTCATTCCGTTCTAAAGTAATTACCTTCCTACAGAAACGCATGGAGTTGTGTCACGCTGGACAGAACCCCGAGCTGGGTCAGTGAAAATACTGTGTGTATGTGCATGCACACGCGTGTAATACACACACTCACTCACTTCCACATGAAATAAATTGTCTGTCTGTTGGTTGCCAAACATTAGCAGAAGCTTTATGGCTTAAAGCTTATGTCCGTGAAAATGAGGAAATGCCCAGGTATCTAAGGAATCACAGGGAGAAACGCATCTGAAAAGCCCGGTTTTCTTGTTCTTGGCTTAGCAGTCCATTAGAGGTACTGTTCGAATCAGTCGTGTGCAAAACAGGAAGGAGCACCTCCCCATTCAAACCACCTTTTCCACGTTAGCCCCTAAAAGTACACGTAGCAATTAGCTAAATTGGCTCAGTTCCTACAACATCTTAAATCCCTTCCTGAATTATTTAAAGGAACTTCTTTTTCTACCCTTCTGTAAGTTGGACATTTATTTGAGAGCTAATACTCTATGTCCCTAAAGTCTAAATTAAGACATTTCAGAGTAAAAATGCAGACTTAAAGGTTAAGAGTAGGTTATAAACAGTGGCTTAGTCACTGCAGTTTTGTCCAGTTTTGATAATTGGATATATTTCTAGCAGTCCAGCCCCCTTTCTGTCCCTAGAAGGAGTTAGGGTGTGTGCACCGCCATACTTCAGAGAAGCATTTAGAAGTCTTGAAGGGGGGGGAGAAAAAACTTTGCTACGGCCTTTAATAACTAGCCTCAGAAAGCATCTTCCATACTCTAACCCAATGTTTTGGGTCAGAGTGCCATAAACACCCGCAACCTCAACTTATGAGGAGTTGGCTGCCAGAGGTGGACAGCAGGGGAGCGGCGAGGGGCCTGGTCCATGTTGTGGCAGCACAGCCCTGGCCCCTTCCCTGCTGCCCACCCCGTGGCACGTGCACCAAGCACAATGTCTTTGCGTGCCACGCTCTGGCGCCCGTGCTGGGGGCTGCCGCCCCCTGTTCTAACCTTTCTAACCTCTTTACAAATCTTCCAGCATTTTGAGGCTGCAATTTAGCGTGGATCCTTAAAAGTTTCTATGCACTTCCCTGTAGCTTCTAGTTAGCAAAATATAAGACACTACAGCCAAAGCATTACAGTGATAGAGATGAAGCTGATATAAAAAGTGGGATTTTCTGGAAAAACAAGCGTGGTTTCTCTTTCTTCTGCAAGCTCAGTTTTCATGCTAGGCTGAGGGATCAAGTCAAAAGAGCTAGAGAGCTGGGTACCTCGTCAAGGAGCAACCTTTGGTTCACTTCCTGTACCTCTTCCCTTGAACTGGTGTTCCTCTTCCTTTTCAATGGCTAATGAATACGTCTGTACAAGTTTATTTTATTTTTTATGTTTTCATTACACTAAGAATTCAGCCTTGAGAAGAGGAGCTCATTTTATGCTTTGGAAAAACCCAGTTCCCTGATGTAACATTGAAGAGCACTTACTCATGCATCCCAGTCCGGTAAACCCAATAAGACTACTCATCCGAGTCAGCACTACTCAACAAAATTGGTATTGTAGTGAAAGTATGATCTTAAAACTACTGCTAGACTCTTAAGGCTAACTTCACTCAGCAAGACGAGTGTCTGCTCTGTGGCATATAGGCATAGTTATAGTTACCTCGTTCCCGATGGTAAACAAACTCCTCGGTTTGGCTCTTTAATTGGGAAATATTCACAAGTTTTAGCGCCGAGTGCAGTCTCGAGGAACTGAGGTGTACACATTCAAAGTATGTTTTAAAAGCAATGCTGGTACATAGGAGACTATCTACAGGTGTTTCCAAATAAATCAACTGTTACCGTCACAGGCAGGTGGCTTTTCTACAGTAAGAGTTTAAGATATTTCATACCCAGCAGGGGAAAAGCTGCTTTTCCTTTCCCTCTAACAACAAATATAATAAAAAAAAAAATGCTCAAAAAGCCTAATAATATATAGAAGAGACATCCATTACTACATGTAAGTCAGTGGGAGAGAATCGCAGGAACAGGCTGGTAGCTGGGTTTTCATATTCATTTATTTTTCTATTCATGGAAATGCTACTTTCATCACCAAGTGAACTCAGTGGTAATTAATTAAATATGAACTATTGATTAATGTATGAAGAGTAGTGAAGGCTGTGGCTACAGGATTGGTCTATTTTCAGAGACTCACAGCTCTGTATTTTAACTAATAACTTCTTAATATTTTATAGTTCTGTTCTGAATTAGCAGAAATAAACAACCATTTTAAGGAAGATGGAAGGCAGACGTAGCAAGCCACAGCTATCGGTCATATACACATTCTTGTAGTGGAGCTGTATTAATTAAAAATTAGAAATTGTGCAAATCAGAAATAAAATGGAGGCTGTCTTGGTAAGGGAACAGCAGAGGTTATCACCCCATGACATGCGTTCAAAGTGAGATCACTTTTTGTAGGAACAGGATGGACAATGCTAATTAAATGATTATAGTGTAGTTGGCATCTCCTTACCAGACAGGAATTTCATTGGGAAAACTAGTGATGTTGGGACAGCTCCTTCCTGCCTGAATTCAGTGAGACTTGGCCCTTTTTCCCCACATAGGGAAATGGATCCAGCCCATTGCTCCATGCCTTATGTTCCTCAAGGAGAGGAAAAGACCAAGAATGGATAAAGAGCACAATCTTGGGAAGGGGGATAAATCTGGGCCAAACTTAGGGGCAAGTGGCTGTGGTTCCAGCTATTTCAGAAGATGGTTACATCAGGTAAGAAATCAGGCCCAGAGGTGATAGAAACTCTAGCTATTTAGAACTGTATTGGTATTATTGGATCCACTCGCTGTAATAAGAGTCATTCAATACACTAAGCCCTGACCCCCTCCAAACCAACATATTCCCCAAATCTACAGGCTGCCCAGACTTGTTTGATCCATTCTGCTTTCACACCAGTGTAAGTCTTCACTGAAAGAAATGGTACTCCATTAGGATCATAATTTCAGGGTAGTTCGTTGCATCAAATTCTCTTTTAAAGGTTGCACACTGTAATTTAGGATTGAATCAGTCCATTAACTTTTACATCTATAGGTGGGCCAGATGCTGACTATGTGTTAACAGAGCCATTCTAAGCCAGTGGGCACATCTACATGTGCAAACTCAATGTGCAGTAACTGGCACTGCTGCACAGTCGTGCCCGTTGGTGATGCACAGGGGTTGCACGCGAGTGCATGTGTACCCCTTGAGATTGGCATTGCACCCCCTGTGACTGGCCACTGCTGACTTTGCCAGTGGCACCTGTGGGCAGTCGCTGTTTGCCACTCCCTCCCCTCACCATCGGCGGCATCTGTGGGCAGTCACCTGTCGCTGCTGGCGGTGTCTGCGGGTGGTTGCCGACTGCTGGTCAGCACTCGCCACCCCCTCTGCCACCAACACCACTCTGACCACCTGCGGAAGCTCCCCGCTGCCACACCACCACCATCGCCTGCAGGTGGTCGCTGTGCCCCCCCAGCCTCCAGGGACGCCCATCATTCACGGTCATGCCAGCGCACGTCTTTTTAATGACACTACTGCATAATAGGCTACTTCTGCTGCATATTAGTGCAATAGCATGACTTTTACCATGACACACTAATGTGCAGTAGAATTAGTATACTGTGCATTTAACATCCCGTGTAGTCGTACGCAATTTCTGTTTTGATTTTGCAAGGCAGTATAGCCCCCCGTCAGGGATTTTTCCAGGAACTCGATATATTGCTTCAGTTCACAGCCTTGCCTCTCATTAAGGCATCATATACTGTATACAACCTTCATTCCCCTTCTTCCACCCAGCCCACTACCCCCTTACACATTCTCCTGTAAAACTCCCGATTGGCCTAGAAGTACCATTACAGAAAAACACAAAGTAAATCTCCTTCTCCAAGCCAATTCAGAGTTCTTGGTAGTAGTTTATGGCTTTCTCTAGGCCAGCTACTGCAATATTCTTGTTCTTTAAAGCAACCTTAGCATTTTGGCAGGCCTGTTGGTAATAGGTAATGTAGTAGATTGAATTTAATGCAGGTGCTGGGACATGGGTTCCTATCTTTTGTTTCATTCTTCCCCGTAAGCCTAACGGATGAATGAATGATTTTAACTGTACAATGAAAAGTAAAAGTTAGCCAGTTAGCATGAAAGGTACTGCAGTGCTAATTAAGCCCTCAAATGTGTTTTAGTGACCTTCTTTCTGCTTCTAAGCATTGTGCAAAGGCTCATAGTCAGGTGAGGGTAGGACGGAAAGGTTGTGCTCTGACATACTAAATATCAGTTCATTAAAACAAACCGACCCTGGAAGAAAGGTTCAGAACAGAGGGTTTATAAGTTCAGCTCCCAAATGAACTTAGCACATAGGGTCTGGATGCAAAATGTATTTGAAGTCAAAGGGAGATGAAGATGTTACTTAGCTTTCAGAGAAGAACAATTAATTCAGAACGAGTCAAGCAACGCATGATAGAGTTGTCGGTGGTCGGTTATTGGACAATCATGTACTTCATAGATGTGCTCTAAATTATAGATGGTTTCTTAAAATGAAACAAAACAAACCTCAATAATAGGCAAGCTTTTCCACATCTCCCAGACTTTTATTGGACCAACATATTGACACATTTTTCCCATATTTTTTTCCAGTTGTTTAAAGCTCATTGTCTAGCAAAAATGTCCTCCTACATTTTTAATGATTTTTTTTACAGTAACATTTATAAGAAAATAAATTAAAAACATTTAAACACAACATACTGAAAACATTTGTTCATGGCTGCCAGCCAGATTGAGTAATTATATCCTGCAGTCTGTTACCGAAAGTTTTCCTGTGGTTTCAATTCAATGCAATCTCTTTCTTTAGTTTCTGCCTAAACTGCTTTTATTGTTGCTTTGCATTGTTGTATGATAGCTAAATTTTATCCTAGGGATGACTGCACTTCTGTAGGAAATGTGATCCATATGACTTATAATAATAGTTGGCTGAGTAATTTGGGATTCTTCAGATAAAAGGCACTCTTTAAGTGTAAAAACCAATACCAGTAAATTATTCATATTGATCCCAGTGCTGATATCATAGAACAAATTCAATACCAAGGTAAATTTGGAAAAAGAGATAAGAATGTGCTTGTGGCCACAGCACCAGACTGTGACTTAGGAAATCTGTGCTTAATGCCAAACTCTACCACAAATGTCCTCAGTTCTTCATTTATACCTCTTTTCTCTGCCACTTTCTATCCATCAAGACTGTAGACCCTTCTGGGAAGGGCCTGACTTTTACCATATTGTTGTAGAGTGGGACCCGGATCTCAGGTGGGTAATAGAAATGCTGAAAAATAGAGAGAGAGTTGTTGTATATAAGTCTCAGCTGGAACATAGCTACTGCATAGGATCTTTTTTGCGCTACCCTTTCATTGCTGCGCTCTACAAATGAGTGTGAGCGCTTTGCTTAATAAAAAACAATAAAGCATTGACGGATCGCTTTGTACAAGTGATCGCCCATAAGGGTTGATTTCTTCCAGTTGATTTTCCATTGCAGTGTAAGCACCTTCTGTCTTCCCATTGCCAATTTCTTTTCCTTCTTCCCCCCCTCCCTTATCTATTCTAACCTTGGAGAGCAGTATGCAATGCATGTGAATATGTATAAAATATATCCTGCTAATTCACATACAGTACACCAGTTCCTCTTGGCTGTCCTTCAGTCTGAGTGATGCCCTTCACTCTGTACTCAAATTAACTTAAGTTCTAGTTAAATCTGATGTTATCTCTCTTATTGGTGTGAATTATTTATATCAGAAATGTTGAATCATCAAATTGCGGTTACAGAGAGACTGTTGTTTATACTAAAATATTAATTCCATGGTCCTATTAAAATTCATTGCCCTGTTCTTTAGTTTGGGTCTTTGAATCGCATTTCATCGCTCCATCTTTGGCTGTGACAGGCAGAATGACATGGAGACAAAATACATAACTAGGTTTGCACGTTGTATAGGAATTAGTGTTTGGAAAAGTCAACTGAGGTTAGGCTCAGCCTGCTTTCTGGTAGGATAATCGCACAGTCTAGCAAAGGTTCCCTGAAGTAAAGTTTGCATTTGGATTGGTATGGAAAGATCATGTGTGTTCAGATGCAGGGTTAAGGGTGGGCCTACTACGAGCGTGGCATAAGCTATGAAGGTCAGTTATGGCCGTGGAGTTCTCCAAAGTTCGGCATTGTCTAGATATGAAGTTTCTTGTTCAGTATTATTTCTTGCTGAGCTTATGCAGCGAGAAGCAAGACGCCTTCCAGCACTTCGAACTGTGCTGGACTCAAGCCTGACTGCCCGCAGCCCAGCCTTTAACATTTGTGGTTCCTAAATGATCATGTCTTCTTTAAAAAAATGAGGATACTTTGATTAAGTGCATGTCTGTGCAACATGGCAGGTGGAGTAGCTCCTCAGCCTTCACATCCCTATTCATAGTTTCATGGTTTCTATTCACCAGAAATGCTAAGGCAAGGGGGAGAGGATCTGTGCTCTGCACTACCTGTCAGGCTTACAGCTCAGCTTTCCTCTCTGGGCTGTCCATGCTGGCCTTGCAGAATGCTGCTTGCAGTCAGTTGGGGACAGATTTCGCGCCTGTTAACCCGTGTCCAAGGTGGGGAGGGAATCCCAGAGATCACACACGTGTCGCACAGTGCTTATGCCACTAGCCAAACAGTTTGTCACTCAAACCCTTCCTCCTTTCCTTTTTCCTTCCATCTCTCCTTTGCTGTAAAGCTACAGGGGAATGGGTACAGGTGACAGGTTTTTTTGAGTCTCATTATTGTGGGGTTCTTTTGCGTATAGCTTCCTAGAACAGCTGCTCCCATCTGCCCTCTATTTTTCTTGGTGGTTGCATTATCTCCACCAGAAGAAGTGTTGACTGTTTCTGCCATTTTCCTCCAGAGAGAAAAATCTCCCATGAGGATTTTCTATCCACACTGGAGTAAAGGGGCCGGCCGTCTCCCCTCTGGCTCTGAGGCTTATGCAGGGTTAAGGTTGCTTCACAGCCACTTGGCTCCTGGGTCTTGCACAGAGGAGGAGGAGCCAGGAATCAAGTCCAGATCTTCGCTATCTCAGGAGAAAAAAGAATCAATAAACATAAGTACTGATATTCTAGCAAGAAGCGGTAAAGAAAAATCAAGCATTAGAAGGCCAGTGTTTTTCTACAGCCATAATGTAGAGCTCTAGTTCTGTGTTTCTGCCCCGAATTAGTAGTTTGGATGTATCCAGTGGTCTGACCCTCCAAACATTTTCTCACACGCAACTTTCTGTGGGTGGACAGGAGCTCTGTAAGCATGGATATAGGTTGTATTATTGGTCTAGAGGCAAAAGGAGTAGAACTCGTGGCAGAGGTGATATCTTTTATTAGAACAACCAGAGATTTGCAAAAAAAAAGATTCTTGCAAATAAAGAATTTGCTAAAATATCAAATAAAGAATTTATTTGCAAGAACTTTTTTTTTTGCCAATCTCTGGTCTAATAAAAGCGATCGCCTCTACCCAGAGTTGTGATTCCTGTATGCATTGAGGCACTGAGCCTGGCCGCGTAACCCCGCAGCCATTTGCTGTTGCTATATTTGCTCTGTCTCTCTGCCCCTTCCCCCACTGGGCCTTCAGACTTGTGCACCTCTGAGCCTCTCCACAGCATCTTATTCTAAAGCATACCTGTATCTAACAGTGGTACTGCACAGGGATATCTTGTTCATGTCTAGATGGATAGAGAAGGTGCTTTTGCATTACAAAGAGAACTAGAGAAAAGGCCTGCACCAGCAGTGAGAACACAAACGCGCCAGGAACTTGGGGAAGTCCAGGATCGACACTCGGGAGCGGTGGTTCTTCTCTAGCGCTTATCTGCATTATTGTAAAATAAATCTCAGTCTAAATGGAAAAGGAATTGGACAAAAATTCTCCCCTTGCAGTACATATTTATCTAGTGTAAAACCTTAGGGCCATATTTATGTACTCACTGGTGGTTTCTAATGGCACACGCTTATCCAAAGTCAGAATGAGGCCTTTTGTGTTGTATTACAAACAGCACCTTCCCCAGGGGATCGCTAGTCTTTCATTGTAGCCAGAGAACAGAACTAAACTCAACAACTTCTTCCCTCAGGACAGTGGTGCTAGACAACCTTTGATATCACACAGTGGAAGAAATGAATGCCAACAGACAAATGCAGTCCACTTAAAACCATTTCTAATGATTTAAAATGGGAAGAATGCCACCCAGAAGGGCTGCTCGTGTGGTTTTGAAAGACATCCTATGTCAGCTTCCTGACTGAGACGTTGGGGTGCAGTTCTTCAGCCTTTTAATCTTTGTCCTCTTTGTAGTGGTGTGCATCAGTGCGCCGCATTATTTCCATGTAAACAGGAGTCCTCAAGAGCGGTGCAAGGCACCACTGAAGGGATAAACTCCCTAATGTAAAGCAGATATTTTAGGAGATCATTAAATACGATATGCAAAATGTTCAGCCACCCACATACGTTCCTTCCAGTGACCTTTGCACTACTAATGATGGGTAGTGTGATCGTTGTGACAAGTATGGGAACCTTTTAAATTGAAATTTGGTTTGTTAGCTTTATTTTAAATAGAGATTCAGAATACAGTCTGTTTGCACTGCAGTATGCAAATGAGAATAATATTTAAAACATATAGCACTTTACATATTCAAAACACTGTAAAACATTTACATTAATCCTCACAACACCCTTGTGAAGTAGGTAAATATTGTAATTATTATTATTTAATCTCCTTTTGCAGGCGAGGGAAAATGAGCTGCAATATTGCCAACCCAAGGCATCCCAGAAATGCAAGTCAGGCCCCTTCTGCCAGGTCTTGACCTCCAAAAGCAAGAGACTTCAAAAACAGTACATTGGCTCTTCTTTTTACTTGCTTTCTGGCTTTTGAGCCTCTAGAAATCATTTTTTCAAGGGCTAGAGACCCATTATTGACTCCAAGATGACCATGGGCCGGCAGTGTGGGGAGGCAGTCAAGAAGGCCAACCGTACCCTGTCATGCATCCTCAGATGCATCTCGAGCAGGTCCAGGGAGGTGATCCTCCCCTTCTATGCGGCACTGGTCAGGCCACAGCTGGAGTACTGCATCCAGGTCTGGGCGCCGCACTTCAAGAGGGACGTGGACAGCGTGGAGAGGGTCCAGAGGAGGCCGCTCGCATGATCAGGGGGCAGCAGGGCAGGCCCTACGAGGAGAGGAGACAGGACCTGAACCTGTTCAGCCTCCACAAGAGAAGACTGAGAGGGGATCTGGTGGCCACCTATAAACTTGCCAAGGGGGACCAGCGGGGAACGGGAGAGTCCCTGTTCCCCCGAGCACTACCAGGACTGACTAGAAATAACGGTCACAATCTGGCAGAGGGTAAATTCAGATTAGACATCAGGAGGTGCTACTTCACAGTCAGGGCGGCTAGGATCTGGAACCAACTTGCAAGCGAAGTGGTGCTCGCTCCTACCCTGGGGGTCTTCAAAAGGAGGCTAGACAGTCACCTAGCCGGGGTTGTTTGACCCCAGCATCCTTTCCTGCCATGGCAGGGGGTCGGCCCGGATGATCTGCTCAGGTCCCTTCCGACCCTATCAACTATGCAACTATGAAAAATTGCTTGTAATTCTTACAAATCCTTTACACTCCCCAGGTATAAAAAAAGATAAATCTTAAACCAGTGCTGAACTGTGCATCCGACACTGTGGCTTTCATGTTGAATTTGTTCCCTTTTCCATGCTGAATTATTTCTGACCCATCTTCTCCCCACCACCAGTTGAGTTTTGTTTTTCCCTTTGCTTTTTCTCTTTTATCGGGGGCGGGCTGAAAGCTGGTAAAAGTCTGATGTTTTAAACAAACTCGGCAAGAAATAATAAGTCAACAACACCTCGTTGTTAATTTCCTCGCTGGCTCTTGGGGGAGTGCTTCTTATCGAGGGTGAACCTGAAATAGCTAGAAGTCAGTGTATTAAAGCAAAACAAAATAAAAGGTAAAATGCGGTTAACATCAAGTATTGACAAAGCCCTCGCCATAAATTGGTTTAGAGATGGCATAGACGATGTGCTGCTTTTTAAATTATTCTCTTCATTAAATGCTGTTTTATAAATAGATCCTTATGTAAATCATGGGCAGAGATGACAGATTTCACGGTCTGGTCATGGTAAAAATATCAGATTTCATGGCTTGCCTGAGATTAATAGAAGAATCATATTAATACTGTGCAAATTATTGATATAACTTATATAATTATTGAAGATTATATGAGTTCTGTTAAGGATAAAAAGTAGAAAAGGGAATCAATCTACATGCTGCCATGTTATTAATCTGTTCATTCTCAGAATATATATCTTCCCACCGACTCCCTCTATCCCTGGAATTGCACATAAATACGTATGCATATTTACATATATTTATATAATATACACCATGATGGTTGTGGTCACTGGTGCTTTATTCTGCTGCACCTGCTAAAACAGTGTCCTGTGGATTTTTTTTAGCAG
This sequence comes from Crocodylus porosus, assembly GCF_001723895.1. NCBI lineage: Eukaryota > Metazoa > Chordata > Crocodylia > Crocodylidae > Crocodylus > Crocodylus porosus. The sequence continues at coordinate 7,162,959 of NW_017728942.1, forward strand.
GGTGCATCATACTGAAATCAAAATCTCTGAACAGGGGGATGTTTCATGAACGTATAGGATCAAGTTGTTGTCTGCGTTTGGTTGGAACGGAGCAGTTCTGTTCTCTACTCTCATTGATTACCACTGATCTTGTACAATCCTGTGCTTGTTTTCCCCTTTGCTAAAATTACACTCAGTTATGGGACAACGCCCACCCTTGTACGATGCTCCGAGATCCTTAAATGCAAGCTGAGTAACTACAATGAGAGTAGCTCTCTGATGATGAGGGTTGTCTGCGTATGTCTGATCATCCAAATGGGGCTTTAAGTTGAGGGGAGTGAAGAAAAATCTTTTATCTGTGCAGTCCAGGAACATTTTATAAAATAAAACCAATCGATGGTAGACACTTAGTCATGGAGTTATCTTAGGTTGTATCTACTTAGACTTGAATGCATTTGTCCAGTCGTAGCACTGGTATTAATGATCCTATTCAGAGACATGAAAGGTGCTTCCAAGGGGTTCGATGGAATACTATTTAGGCCCCTTTTCAAGTTGTTTTTGTTTTAAAGTAGAAATGAGCATATTTATCCATCTACGGTAGGCATATGCCCTTCACTACTGCAAGATCATCATGAGGTGGAGAGATACTATCACCCTATTTTATTTCCTATTTAATGGAGAGAATAATTGATTTCCCACAGTCATAAAGAAGTCTTTGGTAAGGGAAGGAACTGAACCTGGCTTTCTGTTGAGTCCCAAGGTAGTACCATAGCCACCAGGCCAGCCTTGCTGTCTGGGCTCCCAAATTGTTTGCTGTGACAGACAGACAGAGAGATGGACATTCTCTTCACTTTTTTTCTTTTCCTGTCACATACTCGCCCATTATTTTTCCCTCTTTCTCCCACTTACTTAGAAGTTATTGAAGCAATATATATATATATATTCCTGAATGATGAATTATTGATTATTTATTTTGCTAAATTAAGCACATGATATGGATTTGGTTTTGCACAGCTCTATAGAGAAGCAGCATCTTGCAGGATGTACTGTGCCTACTGTCAGCTTTTACCGTGTTTTAACTTTTTCCGTATTTAATGTATGAAACCAAAGGTTCTGGAAGGTGCCAACTCTTTATAACCTTAGTTCATACACTGTGATGATTAAAAGAAATAGTCTTGTTTTACACCATAATAAAAACCTTTTCACACTAACTCAAACTACAGTGTCAAGCATAATGGAGTCCCTGTCAATTATTGGGCCCTCTACATGGTACAGCTGTGCAAGTTTTAAAGAATAGTGTCCTAAAAACCATGCCTCGTTCACTTTTAGGAAAAGGAAATCTCAGTATCTAATCTCCCATTTTGCTCCTAGTATAACGCACACATGCACAATGAATATGTGCCTAAGCTTACCCATTTCCTAGGCTTCCCTTTCTTGTGAATTAAGTAATGAATGTCCATGTGAAAAAAAAATCTATTATTTCATCTCAGACTTCTCTTTGTGCTGAAATCTCCCTTGCCTTAGACAGGCCGGTAACCATTTGTATTTTGGGTTGGAATTTATCAGATGCATCTCACCTGGCTTGATAGTATCAGGAGAATTGTTTTGTATCACTATGCAAGGTCCTAAGACTTGGTATTCTGCCAAATACTTAGTGATTTGCCTGGGCTTTATAAAATGAACAATGCCACAGTGTAGCTTATTCCTCTTTTCACTTGTAAAGAAAGCAATTAACCATAAGAACACCCGAAAACAAGTAAAACACAATCAGTCTTCAAGTTAATACATTTCCCTCTTTCTTAACCCACAGACTGTTCTTTGTAGTCATATTGGATAGAGAATTTTGTGTTGGAAAGAGTCCTTCAGCCATAAAATAAATGGGAAATCAAACAAAGAATATAATGGTGGTCTTTTCATTGTCTCTTAATATCAGCTTTCAAATTAATACTGGTAGCATAAAAACTCCCGCCGTCTTGCCAGTATTGGAAGAGTATCCAGTTGGTTACCAAGTAAATAAATAAAAACCCCCAAACCAAAGAAACCGAAACACTTATTCCGTACACCGTGAACAGCGCACCGGTGGGTGTTTGTATTATCTGGTTACTGTATATTCGAGGGAGAGAAAATTCTAAGTAAATCAAAACTCCCTATTGATGTGTGGAGGATATTTAAGAGGGAAAAATTCTGGAGGATTATTTGGATCATTCTGTTTTATGATCCTCTTTACCAGTGGAAAATTAAAGCGGGTAATGTGTGAAGAGTGCTATTGACTGATATTAAGTAGTTGCTTTATTTCAGGCTGTTCTGCCTGCTGAGGGAAAAAATGTTGATATTTGCTTGGCAGTATTTCATGTTGCTAAATTTTTTAAATTTCTACTTTGTAAAGTTATGTGGTTAAAACATCCTTTACATTCAAGGGTGCCTTCCATGAGTTCATTGCTACTCTCCTGTGTAGAGGATGACTGCTCCCATTTCACTCCAGTTCATTGCTACTCTCCCGTGTAGAGGATGACTGCTCCTGTTTCTCTCCAGTTCATTGCTACTGTCCCATGTAGAGGATGACTGCTCCCATTTCACTCCAGTCAAACCAAGACTGTACCCTTGTTATATAAAACAGCAGCCGCCAAATTCTGTGCTTGCAAATTCAGTTGATCTGAAGTTCGGATAATCTCCTAATACCAGGAGAAGGTGAACAGACTGGATTTTTAACCTGCCAGCTAAGTACACAGTACGCAGAGAGGGAGAACCTGTAATGCAGGCATCTGCTACCATCCCACAGGTGCAATATCACCAATATCTAACATGGCATAAGCAATGGCACAGAAAGCAGACGGCAGGGCATTCGCAGAAGCTGTCACACTAGGGCTTTTAGAGGCAATAGTGGGAAGGGTATGATATAGTCAGGCACTGAAGATATGTCAGGTATGTGACAGAGCTTATGGTGCATCAGGAGACTAATATTGTGGCTGATGGGAACTGACAGTTTAGCACGAGGGTGGAGAGTAAGATTTGAGAGGGACCAAACTCCAAATTCCCAAGAGAAAGGCAGAAAACATGACAGCGCTAAGGATAGTCAGTCTACTATTGGGCTTCCATAGTTTTGAAGAGTAACCTGCCCTGGCCAGCAAAAGAGAGAGGAGAGGAAAGGAAAGAAACACAAAAACCTTGAGACTTTTCTGCACTGTGAAGTTGTGACAGCAGAAAGGGAGGAGAGAGACTGCCGGGGTAATCAAATGCTGAAAGAAGAAACAGAGACTCCAGGGCAGCTACAGCTCTTTCCCACTGAGCGAGTTAGGCCCACAGAAGGAAAAAAAAAGACAGGAAATGTGGCTAAATTCATAGAGTAGGAAAGGAGAGCCTTTCACAAGCCATTAATAGAATTGGCATAGACACAGCGAGCTGAAGAAAGAATTGGAGCCAGACAAGTGTGTGCAAAATGATTTCCCTTAACGACTTTTTATCATCCGTAATGCCTCCTGTTTTCTTTAACTTACTGGGGGAAAAAAAGATATTCAACCAAATCCTCAAGTCTTTACTCAGCAAAACTCCCCTTGGATCTCAAATCTCTTCCAACTCTTCAGTCGGTTTTTACTCATTTCCTTCTCAGTCCTTTCAAAGGTAAGCTCTTCTTTAAGTCAATGGAAATGTGCTTTAATAATGACACTGTAAAAAACCAAATAAGTCCCTCAAGATTTGGCCCATTGTTTTTTAATGAGAGTTTTGGTTGAATGAGAACTTAATAAAGACTCCTGGTTTCTGAATATAAAGAACCAGCTCCAGATTGAGTTTTTACCTAAAACTTTTGCTAACAAACTCCCTTTGACTTCAGTGCCTGTGTAAGGGCTGAGTCAGGCCCTCCACTGAGAATAGTCAGTGTCTGCCTCTTTTAATCAGGTTGCTGAAAAATGTCAGGGTGGAAACACAGTCGTTATTGATGTAGTGACAACAAAAGCGAAGCATGTGCTTGCATCGGGACTACGCTGGGGACAGGTGCATACAGTACATGCCCTATGTGCATATTGACTTTGCGTGCTGAGTGCAACCAAGGTGCACAGAAAAAAATCCCGTGACTCAAAAGACAGTGGCATGCACATGTCATTTCCATGTAACAAATCATGTTGAGACATGATCTTTGGTGAAGATGTTGAGACTAAAGAGGTCCTTGTTTGCAGTAATCCATCGTTCACTGGGCACTTCTACATGTGTTTTTTAACGTGCATTAAAGCATCACAGTGGAGGGACAAAATTGAATGTGCATTAGCAAAAGCACATTAATGAACATGTAGACACGGCCACTGACTAGTAAGGAGCCACTGACCACGATGCAGAACTTCCTGGGCTGTTCTCAGCTACCCAAGTTACGAACAGATGCTCTTGTCTTAGAGGCAGAAATCAAGCCCGCTTTCATGTCTCTCTCCAATTAATGATCTCTTCTTTTTTTTATCCGTTGGTTTCTGTATTCTGTTCTCTAGTTTTTTTCGTATCGTACACCCGTGTTTATACCTTTCTGAAGGCATCCTTAATGTGTCCTAAAAACACCAGCTGCCCATCTGAGATTGGCATGTGTGTCTTTGTGCACTCTGGTTGTCACATGCAGGCAAGGAGATTCATGTTTTTTGGTGGTAGTTTCTTTTTTTTTTTTTTTTTTTTTTTTTAAAATATGGCTTCACGTTTACCTTTTTTCTGAAATAGAAAAAAATGGGCATTTTATAGTCAAGGACTAATAAGCCAGCAACGTTTTGTTTAAAAACACAAATCTTTTTTTTTTAGTTACATAAGCACAAAATAGTCTCTTAAACATTGTAAATCGATTTTCTTTGCACTCTTCTAATTCAAACGCCACAAAATGGATTTCTTTCAAGTTTTCTTGTATGCCAAGTTTCAGCCCAGAGGGATTTTTATGGCTGAAATAGGGTTTTGTAATGAAAAGCCTGACAGATCCTTTACTATGCTGTCACTAGGCACAATGCTTTAATATATAGTATGAGATTAACTCATATTTTAATAAAGCATCTTGAACAGAACAAAGAGAGCATTTTAAACGTGTTAGTCAAAAGCTCTGTCTGTGCATCCAGATGTAAAGAAGAAATCACCTTTTTATTTGCTTGGGGGATACAACCGACTTTGCAGTGATCTCTTGTGCATACATGCATCGCAAGTAAGGCTTTTTTTCTGTCTTTCAAGGGGTTAAATAGTCTCAAACTGGACTCCACACAAGAGCTTGCTCCATAGAAAATGTAGTTCTTCTGCAGCCTTCAAAGAAATGATGCAATTTCATCTCTATTTTCAGATGGCTTTGGAGGAAAAAAGGGGCATTACTCTGTACCCTGCTTACTTCAGATTTGGGAGGAAATGGGTGGACTAGAAGTCTTCTTACAGAGGATTTGTTTAATGGCTATTAAAGCTAATGCAGTGATTTCTAGGAATCGTCAAACAAGGTTATGGTTTGTTTCCACCCAGAAATAACAGGGCCTTGCGGATGTCTGAGCGAGTGGAACTTGGGGGGCCAACCCCCTCCAAAGGTGGAGGATCAGCATATAATAATAACATCCTCATGTTGTGTCAGAGTGTAGTGTTGCGGCCGTGTGGCTGTGCAAGGGGTTAGTGGATCGCTAATCAGAAGCAAGCCCTGCAGGTAGATCCAGCTGTCTTAGTATCACTTCTGTAGGCCATAATCGTGAGTCAAAGGAGCCAATTTTAGGGGTTAATCCAGCAGGGGAAAAACCTTGTGGCAGGTGGACCACAAATTAGCCCTGCGCCTTCCCTGACTGCCACTCCAGTCCTTTTCATTTGCCAGATCTGCTACTCAGCTTTCTGCTCTCTGCTGAAGCTGCTGCTCTGCTTTCTGCTTCCTGCCCTGTGCTCCCTGCTGCTCTGGTACCTATCCTCTCCTCAGTCTGCCATGTACCATACACAGAGGCTAACTGTGCCACCCCTCAGCTTGTCTGTCTGCCAAACATCTGGTAAATACAGGTGTTTGGACTGGGTGTGAAAATGTAATGGAATATGAGGACCGTCATACAACGCAGAATCCATTAGTACGTATCAGCACAGAAGTTGCTGGTTTTCCAAATCTCTGCTAAATAACAGTGGCATTTAAATGTATTCAGAAGAAAACACTGTTCTTCTTATACCTTCCTCTGAAGCATCTACCAGTAGCTATTGGCAGAGACGTGATATAGGACTGGATGAACCTCAGGTCCAGTTCAGCATGGTGATCTGTACGTAACTAAAATAGCTTGGTCAGATATAAAAAGAACAAGATGTTTCCGTAGCTATCAGGAGCAGCCAGCACTACGAACCTTAATCTTTGGGGCAATGACTAATTAGAGGAATGAAGAAAACCATTTCCTCTGGGAAGCCGTTGCAGGGTTTAATCCCGTTCCCTTTGAAGTAATTGGTCCAACTTAATGTTGGAGAGAGTTTGGACCCCTGGTTCAATCTGGAATAGCAATTCCTATATAACAGCTCATGTGGGATCTTCTGAATTAAAGTATACCAGTGTAAAGCTGGAGTAGCTTTACTTAGTAGTCTTTCAAACCTACATTGGAATATCTTGTTTGAAATCAGAGGGATAAGGGAGCAAAAGGCATCCTTACAAAATGCCATGCACCAAACCTCCTGAGGCATATTTCCTTCTTTTCATTAAGCATGCATTTGAGCAATATTTTAATTAAACTGGGTGCTACAGGACCAGCGTAACATTTTGCACGTTTCTCATGGGACAGTAATGACCCGTGTGCTTGGCCCATATGGTATATTCGCAGCGACTTGGATTCAGTGGTTCAAAGTGGAATCCATAATATTGTGCAAACAGTAGCTAATTTAACTAGATGTAATCTACCCCCAAATTTCTGCATTACTTATCTTTATAGAAACAGTTCTTTTTTTAAAATTCCTTAAAATAAGCCCTGATTTAAATTGTATGTTTAGCTCACAGTGAAATGACTGGTAGTTAACTTGAGCTGTGTTTTTTCTGTGTGATGCACTGTTGATTTACTGAAGTTGTACAAAGTAATTCCCATCAGCAGGTGATTGAGAATGTCCAGGTTTTGCTTTTCAATTAATTATGAAACAATCTGTTGTCAGCATTCCCAGCAGATAGTGAGACTTTGCCATTCAGAATAAATGTGGATGAATGTGGACGCACAAAGACTCGGGGAAGAAAGGCTGTAATGAAATTCAAACTGAAATGAACTGGAGAAAAGGGGGTGAAGAAAAAAAAAGAATGAACACATTCACATCCTGGACAAATAGAGAGAAAGAAGAGAGCCTGATGAATCGTTTAATTCAAGCAGGCAGCATGGCTTACTGAACTCTCAGGGATTTGGCATGAGCGGGGAGTAGTGCAACATCTCGCAGGGTACAAAATACATTCAGACTCCATAAATTAATGGGATTAGGGGAATGGTGGCAATGTAGATAAGTAAGGCTGGGAGCCACTTTCTATAAATTAGGCTAGCTGTGTGCATCCTTGTGGGGGGGAGAGGAAAAGAAGAATGTGGGGGTGTGCACATACACGAAGAGAGAGAAATATGTAAGAGACCTGACTGGATCTTTTTCCTACGACTTTTCAGAGGAAAAAAAAAGTCCCTGTTATTTTATCTGCTTTAGTACATGCACCATGTGTGTATTGCATCATCAGATTTCCTATACAGACATTTAATGTCTATAGATTCTGTCCTGAGACGGTGTCTACCCTACGAGGACCTTATACGCATATAAGGGCCTGCACAGATGGGCACAGTTGCTGGATGGGAGTCTCAGCACACACTGCTGTGTGTAGCTGCATATGGCAAATGGTAAAGCTGCGTAATAGAAACAGATCCTCTGTAAATGAGATGTTATGCAAGCCATATAATAGATATATGGATGTACAGGGTAACACTTTCTAAAGCGCCGTTGCTAGATACTTAGAGGCATTTTGCCACCTCAGGATGCAGATGGATGCCTTATGGCATTAATGAAGGTTTCTCAACAGGTAAAGTGCCTAATTCTCTAATTGCAAGATTTACTAGGCACTTACTTGAGTCATCAGGCCCTTATGAAAATGGGGCCCTAAATCTCTCTAGAAGGATTTAGGCTCCTGACGCACCTAAGTCATGTCATGCACAATGTACATAGGTCACGTGTTTGCTTTTAGCTGAAGTTTTCTTCTCGGTAGCTTTAGAAGCAATTCTCCTCCTTTATTTTTCCATGCCAGAGGGTTTGTGCCTGCTGAGAAATTAACAGAAACCCATGAATTCCATCTATCATTTGTTATTTTTTTTACATTGTATATTGAAATCCGTAATTAAGACTAATCTTTTAAATGCCTGTGTAAAAGAGAAACACAGCAGGCACAGAATGGAGTTTTTATTAAAATTAACAAAAGAAATAAAATTTCAACAAAAAAATAATTACCAAACAGTCTTGATAATGATAATTGCTTCTGTAAGCCGGTTAGTTTGGATACTGAGTAAATAAAAATGCTATTTCTTCATAGATCGATAGTGCTGGCAACAACCATGTATAATTTTCGATAAACGAGTGTTCCACGAAGCACTGTGAAATATAAAGGCGTGTTTTAAGCTACCTACGTATATACTATTCAGGTGTAGGGAAGGTATAGCAAAGAAAATATATTAGCAAATAAAACATGCCGGTCAAAGACCATTCAGTCAAGGTGAATGATCAATCAAGGTTTCGGGCATTGTAATGGCAATTCTATTTATAATGGCCCCCATTCAGGACTTAAGCACACTTTTTATGTCTGCTGCTGTTTAGCATGTCAGCATGTGCTTAGCTTTAAGTGCATGCTGAACTGCTGTCCTGAGTAGGAATACTGACTTGCATGATTTGAGTCAGGGTTGGTAAAAATAGTGCTGGTGCTGTTTATAGTAACCGTGGACAAATGCCGTATATGGTGACTGCAGGGGTAATACTATTCATAATCGTTAAATTTGTGAATGTCTCAATTTAGCAGTTTGTAGCCCTGCATTTCATAGCCAATAAAAATGCTTTTGGTTCATATTGGTGTTGCTTGTTCCAGAGCATATTTCCATCTTCTGGAACAGTTCGATATATCTTATCACTTTCATATGCAGTTTTAGTTAAAAATCAACTGTAAGATTTTAATCTCCCTAAAAAGGCATCAGTGTGCAGCAGCAGAATTGATGCATGTCTCTCTTGGGTGATACAGTTGGTTATTTTGCTGATCGTCACCTCCTCCTCTTCAATGATACTAGCAGCTACCTAGGAGAGGGAATCTCCCAGATGTATCTTAGCAGCTGATGAATGCTTTATAAAATGCCCTTTCCAAGGGCTTAGGCAGTCTGGAAAGATTCATAATAATATCCCAAGATTACATTGAAGGTACCTGAGAACCAGCAGACAAGCTTATGTTTATTCATCTTTTATGAAGCATGTATATAGCTAAGGAGAGTAAGGTTGTCTTCTGATCAGCTGGGGTCACATAACATCAGATATGGGCATGACCTTTCAGTGTATAATGTGAAGTCTGCAGTATTGCTGTGTGCAAAGGGTGAGCTGTTAACTGACATTGACTGTAGTCGTATTTCGTGGTTATTTCTTTTTCTTTTCTTTTTTAAAATCCTCCCAGATTATATTGTCTGACAGCGAGCTTCACTTTGAACAGAGAGTCGCATTGACATGGGGTAACTACTAAGCAAAGGATTGCTGCAGGCAGTCATATTAAGGTGGGGATTGTTTTAAAAAGTAGCTATCGCTCCCAAAATAAGTGTGATGTTGTGTAACCTTCGAAGTTGCTCTCTTGAGCTGTGCTACATCTGTCTTGCACTCAGGTGTCTTTCTTGCCCTGATTTATATCACTTTGGAAATGATGGCTCCTGCAGTGGAGAGAACACACATCTGATCCAGTAAAGTGCTCAAGCAGGTTTTTAACATCCAATACATGGACTCCCATTCAGGAAGGTACTTAAACAGGTGCTTGACTTGGAGCATTTGATTAAGCCCTGCTGAAATCATATGTGAATAAGTGTTTTAATGACCTGGGGTCAACTTCAACGCATACTGGAACGGTTTCCTGAACTGAGGGAAGGAAGTAGCCTCAGTGATTTCAAAAGTATTAATGAGATTCCCATTAAACTTGTGCCTCTGTATTTTCCTGGATTGGGCCGGCATGCTCAGGATACCAGTATGAGCCCTCTCCGTAGACCCGAAGGGTATGCATTAGAAAAAGTGCCAGTTGTGGAGATATCTCTTGTCTTCTTCCCACATTATTTTCAGCATCCATCCCTTCCTTTTACCATAGTAAAACTACAAGTTGAGGGAAAGATACCATTATTACTTTGGAACTTGTATAACCTCTTGAGCAATAAATGTATGAAATAGTGCCGTCTATCTTTTATTTTTATGGAATGGGTATCTGCCGTAGAATTTAGTTGCCCAGCTCTGTTGTATAGGAGTCTTTTCCTTTTAACGGGCTCTCAACATTATGTTTTTCTTTCCTTTTAAAAGAGGACTGCCAGTCCTCTTCTCCCACCACCACCAACAGGCTGAAAGGTTTTAATGAAAATAAGTTTTGGCAGCTGTGTTTGAGTGGCCAATGCAGAATGGGAGATGACATCTGAGCATAAACAAAATGTATAAATATATGCAGGACGCAATACTACAGCTGGAATAAAAGATTCAGATGTCTCTTCATTTTGACACATTGCATTGTAAGGTCAAAAGCGAAGCTGAAGATGGAACTTGAAATATGAAAATATTGAGGTTGATGCAAACTGGTTTTAACCCCTTGAGTACCTCAGGACAAATAGCAGGAAGTGAAAGAAAGCAAGAAAACACTTTGTTTGTCTGTCTCTCTGCCAAGAAATTGTCTGTGAAGGGGTTTCTTTTAGTAGCATAAACCTAGACCAGCAGTTCTCAACCTTTTGCACCTTAAGTCCCACCAGGCGTTTTGTCAAAAAACCCTGGTCCCACCATGATAAAAACAAAACCCCACTTTTTCCAAGAAGTGCATTTTTACACTTTTGTGCCTTTTAGTATTATATTAATCATTAATGGAAATTTTCAAATGAGTTGAAGTCCCACCTACACGTCCTTCGCATCCCACCAGTTGGATGCATCCCACTGGTTGAGAAACACTGCCGTAGACCACCTGCAAATTAAGAAATAATAGTGATGTTGGCAGGGTTTCTTTTTTAGGATCTGTCTCTTTAAAATTAAAGAAAAATTTGGGCAAATATTGTAAATAGCAGCGGGGATTTTTTTTTTTTTTTTTTTTTAGCTGTCTTTGCACTATATTAATTTAAAACTCCTTGGTGAAATGCGACATGTTGAGATCAAAATCACTGCTGTGAAAACAGTAAGTTTTTTACAGTTCAGTCCTTTTTCTTCCTGTACCTGGCAAGAAAAGACGTCATTAGGAAGACTGGCAATTTTCACCTCAAATGAAATGTCAGGTCTAATATTCCACATTGAGCATCTACGTCTTTGTTAGGGTCTCATTATCTTGAGAACATGTGGACCAAGTCCAAAAGAACTATATTTTTAATATTTGCCTATCAGTTTTACATCCTGTCTGCTTCTTACAGGGTTGAGACAGAGAGGGTTTGTTAACGTAGAGGTTACTTCATTAGTTTGATTCAGCATGTCTTGGATTCATAGTGCTTCCAAAAGACATCATGAAGTAAATTCAGATCATGTTATGAGGATGCCCACAGAGCAAATAACATGGGCAAATTACCTCACTGCTAAAGGGAAAATAAAAATCACATATCTACTGCAGACAGTATGACAAAAATAGGGTAGCATACAGAGGGGGGGGAACAGCTGTAAATATTGCACTTCCAGATATTTGGCATTAGAGCAGTAGAAGCCATTTCAAATTAAACTTATCAAAAGATTATGTTTTCTAAGAAACAGGCCAAATAGTAAAATATTGTGGAAACAAATTGAAACCTGTAAAAATGAATGAGTCCTAAATGAGTAAATTCATGTTATGTTTGACTTACTGGTTTCTGGTCTCCAGCAAACTCAATTTTAGTGAACTTGTAAATGTAGTCTACCATTTAAGTGCAATGCATTTGGCAATCTTAATGTTTTAACTAAGATTGTATTGCCTTTGTAAAGGCTGTAACATTTAATTAATTTGAAAAGTATCCCTATGTGCTATAGAGCATCTGCAAACTTGCCCATCTTGGTTAGTAATTCCTGCAAGTGGGTTTTGCTTTAGATGCCATGGCTTTTGTATTTTATCGATTCATATACTCTGTTCTTCAAAAAGTGTTGTGAAGTAAATCGATGCAACATCACGTTCAAGCACCCTAGTTTGGGAACCCCAGGTTTAGAGAAAAACGCAGTTAAAGGTTTGACGGGCATATATTTTTGTAATGGCGACGTGTAATATTTTGTGATGGGTACCTTTCTGGTGGAGAAGAAAGGGAGAAAATAGATAGTTTATCGAATATGCCCTGATTCTAAACTAACCAGAGTCCATACAGTTTTACCAGCGACTTCAGTGGTAGGAAGACTTGGCACACAGCATTTTATATAAAGCTGATCTCTGAAGATGCCTCATCCCCAAGAACATGCAAAACTTTTGTGCTCCAGGGACATAACTACTTGCTCATGTATCACTGATAATGTTCAGGCACATGGCTGTGTAGTGCCTGCACTTGTTTACATTGCAGTCTATTTTTGCCATGCCTTCCCCTTCCCCACAAAAAAAATCCCGCATCTTCTGGGCTATGCTATATATTAGTTTGCCATGCGAGATGGGGCACATCCAATAAAGACAATGAGGGTCATCTTGATAGGATACAACTTGTCCATTTGAACCAATTATATCCGTTATCTTCTGCCTAAATACAAACCTTCTAGGAATAGGGACCACAAATTAAGTATGGACTTTTGAAATGATGTCTGAGTAAACCGAATTCTAGCTGGAAGTATATGCCTGTTGCTCTGGTCAAAGTGCATGTTGGTGATCAAAATAGACGGCAAACCAAAGTAGGACATAATTATCTGTATCAAGGTTGTCTCTTTATATTGCATATGGTTAGCAGCCAGATACTAGAGAGTATTTCTGTTAACATTCAATTAAGTCTAGATGTAACTGTCCCATGAATGATTCTAAAATTGATAGAAACTGGGAAATGCTTAGCTATATGCAAACCATCCAAGATGGTAACGGGGGCAGAATTTTCACAGGTAACCTCTACCGCCCCAATCCTCCTCTGAAGTCTCCGCAGGTATAAACATAAAGAAATGATTGAAGGATCAGGGCCCTGCACTGGAAAGAAATGTTTTAACAGGCAAAAGCCTTGGTGGGCAAGAATGTCTGCGGTATTGTGATTTGGTTCTTTGGAATTAGGATGCTGAAATAAGGCCCTTGGTGGTGTAGGGGGATGTGGTATGTGAGCCAGTGTAAAGATGCACACTGCAATCACACAACTTGTTTGATTGCTTGCACTTGATAAAAGTAAAATATGCGACATGCGAAGTCAAATTCAAACGGGGTGCAAATGCAAGCAACTTGAGAAGGTGATCGATCGGAGGAGTTTCACTCTCACAGAAGAGGATCACATTTCCCCTCTCTCCCTGGCAGCGACAGGGACAGTTGCCACCCCTGGGGGACAGTTAAGCGAATACATTTTCACACTTATGCATCTGCAACAAAGCTAAGAGACTAGTGTTTTTCCTTACGCTTTCCCCTTGGGGGAGTGGTAACTCTTGTTTCCCTCCTAGATAGCCAGAGAGGGAGGAGATGAAAATCTTCTCCAGATACAGCCCTAACACCTGATGCAGTAGAGAACAGCATAAAGCAGGGATGTGCTCTAGGGAGAAGAACACTTCAGTAGAAGAGATATAATGCGGAAGAGTTCAAGACATCTGTTCTGTTACATTTGGGGCATTTACTATAACCAAATACCATATAAGTCGGGTTTACAATATCTTTTCAGTTTTCAAAACCAGGAAACCCTTACAGATTTGTGCCTCTAAAATCCATGCCTTCAGAGAATGACCTTAGGGTCCTCTGTTTCCGCATAGGCTTTTCTTGAGGAGGCGTTTCTTTCTGTAATGTGAGAGCCAAAAGAGAATCCCACTTGAAACAGCCTTGACCTCAAAGTTGAATGCTCAGCTGAACCTCTGTGGGGCCTCCACATATGTGCTGAAAATGGCATAATGGTGAACCTGTGCTTGCGTTTTGCAAGCACTTGCTAATGTTGTAACGCTTGCACGCATCCTTTAAATAGTTTAACACCTACGTGCCCAAAAATCTTCCTGTGGATTAGCAGAAGACAGGATTTTTTGCAAGTGTTAATGCTAACACTTGCACTCTTTAAAGGGCATGCCTAAGTGTTAATACACGTGGAAAATACAGATGCAAGCATATGCAAACTGACATGGAAGACTGCAAATCCACCCTTCCTTAAGGATAAGCCAGTAGTTGCCTTGGGTCAATACTTAAATGTATTATTATAATGAGGTCTCTCCTTGAAACCAGTTCTTTTTTTTTTTTTTTTTTTTAATTTGAGGCAAGTAAACCAGTAAATATTATATATTTAACAAGGCAAAGATCTTTGAGATTGCTATCCTGACATCTTGGCACACACAAGTTCAAACAGCAGAACAGAACTCAGCCTTTACGTTCCTGAAGGACAAAGTGGTTAGCGATGTTAGTCTGAAGTCAGGTGGGGTAAGGCAGGGTGGTACCCTAGAGACCAACTGGTTCAGAAAGACATGAGCTTTTGTGGGCAGCAACCTACTTCATTGGATGCTAACATCTGGTAACGTAGGATGTTGCCTTCAAAAGCTCATGCTTCTCTGAACCAGTTAGTTTCAAAGGTTCCCCCCTGCCCTATCATCTGCCTCAGTACTGCAAGAGAAATGTTTTGCAGAGTATTATGCATGCTAGTGAGGAGAGATAACATACGCATTTGGAGCTAAACCTTGACCTTCTCATAGCCATTGGCAAACCTGCTATTAATGTACTGGGATTCAGCCCTGGATTAGAACATCCACTTCCCTTTAAATTGTGTGGAAACAATGCGTTATTACATAATAGTCACAAAATCTGCTCCATGAAAGAGTAACATTGTCATTCTTGAAGGTGTACCTTTTGTTCTGTGATAGGTAGTGAAATGGGAGATATAATTTATGTGAATTACTTGCAAATTGTATACAGTACCACTAAGTACCTCTTTACAATACTCAATATGAATTTTCTTTCTTTTCCATCATAAAACCTACAGCATGCTCTCTTGGAGTCTTTCGTATTTACTCTAATGCATACGAATAAGGTTAAATTATTGTGAAGGTGGCAAAAATGTGTTCGTTCCTGAGTCTTCGTAAATGTTATATGTATGAAAACACACAACGGATGGATTTCATTACCTCTCATTGTAAGCACACCTCTAGATCCATTTTCTATAGCCACGCTGTACATTACAACTTTATCTGATCTGATCCCATTGATCAGGAGGCACACCTTAAGGATCTGGAGCAGGGGTTCCTACACTTACGATACAGTCCTAAAACTGTAGCCAGTTGAGTCAACAGATCCAAGCTCAGACCCTAAAACAAGGACACCAGACCAAACCTAAGACAAGGACAACAGAATCCCTTTGGTTGTCACCTACGGCCCTCAGCTTGGACACCTGAGACGCATCATTAATGACCTCCAAGCCCTTCTGCAAAATGACAACCATCTCCAAGTAGCCTTGGGAGGCAAACCTATGCTGGCCCACAGAGAGCCCCCCCAACCTCAAAAAACATGCCTCCAGCAACAGGCTCGTATTCTCACCAAGACACCAGGCCTTGCTCTGGATCCAGATCCCAGCTGCACCCCTCCATCAAAACAGAGCACATTATCATTGGACCAAATAACATGGATTATAATGCCCAAGGTTCATTACCTTCACTTGCATTAACATCATATATTGCCATCAGCTGTTTCCCGTGCCCCTCTGCTGTCTGCACTGGACAGACAGAACAATCCCTAAGTGCAAGAATGAATGAACACTGATCTGACATCAATACCAGAAAGATGGATAAGCCTGTAGCAGAATACTTAAACCTCCCTGGATATCCCATCTTTGACCTCAGAGAAGCTGTTCTTAGACAACCGAACTTTAAAAATGAACTTGACTGGGAAATTGTGGAACAAGAAATCAGCCACAGTCTGGATTGTATTAAGTATGGTCTAAACCAAGGCTGTGGATGCTTATCCCGTTGCCTTGATTAGCTTCCATAATGCCTATGAGATTCAATGGGTAAACTGCTTTGTTTTTCTCTCTCCTACCCACCTTGCCTCTCTCAGCACTGCCTTCTCCTTTTTCATCCCTTCTTCCCTGCCTTCTGTATTCTAGTCACTGCTTTCTGTGTAGCAGCTCTGCTTCCTGCCGTCCCTTCACAGCATCTGCTGAAGTAAGCCACTGCTTTTGAAAGCTTATGCTATGCAGCTCCGCTGTAGTTAGTCTATAAAGGTACAAATCTCCTCTGCCTTCTGCCTGACTTCACGGCTAACTACCTCTCTTCCAGTGGGAGTCAAATGCCTTAATACTTTTAAAGAGTCCAGGTTTAAGTCATTTTGAAAGTGGGACTTAATCTCCTAAATGACCAAAGTGCTTCTAAAAAAAATACCTGAATGTCATTCTTGGATAGTCAGGTACATATAGCTCTGGATCCTGGAAGATAAGCTATTATATCTGCACATGAATATGCAATAGCAAAATCCTCGGTGCACATAATGGTACCTGTCTGCTCACAGAGTTGAATCCATTAAAATTGAGGCGGTGGTTACTTTTTAAAAAAACATAGGTTCTTTTATCAGAGTGTATAGTAAACTTGTAAATTTTGGAAAGCTGGGAGAGAAATGGGCTTTCATATAATCAGTTTTGTCACTTTGTCCCTATTGTAGTATAAAAGAATTGCTGGAGCTGAAAGTGCTCTTGTCATTGGGATGCACCAGCTGTGATCCAGCTTTATGCTTCTCATTCTGTCATGACTCCAGTCCATAAATAACTGGCGTGCTTGGAACTGCGGATAACCCTTGACTCGTGCTCAGATCTTACCCAGAGTCGCATGTATTCTAGTGATCTGATAATAGACAGGGGATCCAGGGACCTTGGGCTATAATCTCAGTTCCCTCAACACTGATTTTTGTGTCATTGAACCAATCGTTAATGTTCTTTCTCCCCATTTGTAAAATATGGGTGGTAATCTGTCTCTCGCAAGCTGTGTGCTATAATTTGTTGTGTACGAAGTACGGCATAATGCAGTCACTCGGTAGCGTGAAGTCGGGAGTTGGCGTGGACTGAGTTGAGGACAGGATTTGGCACAAGTTAGAGAACTTAGTCATGGTGTACTTTTGTCTCTAGTAATAGCTGTCTTAAAATAATTACCAGTGACCCACCAGAGGCCGGCATCAGCAGCGAGCTCCAGGGAATTGCGTTGCAAGTCCATTTATAGTCCTTCCTCAATAAACAGATCAAGATAGAGTTAGGGTTGTGTGAACTTTCCATCTCAGAGCTGCATACCACTGGAAACTCAGCTGTTCTCAGGGTTTCTTACAGACATAAGGCCTGGCCCAGGATCACTGAAAAATTCTGAGTACTTGCTTATCTCTCCTTCCCTGCCTGAAGGGACTTGTTTTGGGGGTTTTTTCTCCTGAAACTATATCAAGCTTGTGATTTTTGGGCTGAGTTTCACTTTTGGACTTTTTCCCAAACTTAGACATTGTACAACTGTAGAACACAATTCTGTTCCCTGGCAAAATTAAGCTGAACCTGTGTGAATGAAACAGCTGTTTTGTAGCTCTAATATCATGATGAGTAGTGGAAACCTGCAGGTGTATGGCTCACGAATGATGCATCTGGGTTTTATTACAATGCATTTCCACTGTGGGTTTATCTTGCCCTATTGTAGCAATGAGCTGCATAGTGGGTCTTGGTGCTTTCCACTCGCTTTCCCATTCAGCTGTACCTGCTGCAGCCCAAATCAGAGAGTCATTCACTCCAAGTCACTCAGGCT
Organism: Crocodylus porosus; assembly: GCF_001723895.1. Classification (NCBI taxonomy): domain Eukaryota; kingdom Metazoa; phylum Chordata; order Crocodylia; family Crocodylidae; genus Crocodylus; species Crocodylus porosus. The sequence goes on from NW_017728942.1 coordinate 7,180,938, forward strand.
TTGGAGTAGATCAAACTCTGCTTTCATAGTGCAAATAATGCACAGCTAAATGGGAAGTAACACAAAGTAACTGGTCCAGTTAAGGCTTTTAGTTTACCCAACAGGGATATTATATCTCAAGAATTTCCAATCTTCTGAGACTGCACAGCAACAGATTTCATACATTTCAGAACTATTTCAGAGCTGTATGGTCAACCATAAGCAAATATTGCCTACAGAGCATCTCCCAGAGAGACTCTTTGCTCCCAGGTTCCTCAATCCCAGTGGACTGTGGCTACGTACAGACAGTCAAAAAGCCTGGGGCTGAATTGATTCAGTCTTCGCAGGTTAATCTCAGCTGCATAAGACTGAACTGATAAGCAAGTGAACAGACATTCACTTTTGATTCCAGAAATGCAGCCACCTACCTGCAGTGGCCCAGGCCAGATGCTGGGGGAATGCTAGAGCATGTCTCCCTGTTGGGCTGGAGCAGACAGCATGGGCGAAAGCTAGTCTCCACTCTGGGAGGGGGGATTTGTAGGGTAGATGCAAAGCAACCTGGGATTCTGGGGAAACTGTGTGGTAACTTGAGTCAGGAGGGTATCTGGGACAGAAATTCAATAAATCCATTTAACCTAAATCAGTTAAATATGATACTACATCCATCCAGGTTTATTTTAAACCAGTTTCAGCCATTCTGAAAGCAGTGTGCACTGAACTTCTGTTGTGTTACAGATCTGAACCAGTTTCCAATCACTTATACTGGTGATCTGCTGCATCAGGTATGGTGAGATCCTAGTGCTTTAAAACATTAATGGTCAGTCTTTATTTTGACACTGTACTAAAACTTTGCTGACAATGTGATGGGGGAAAATGGTGATGTCTAAATGCTTGGATTTTTGCCGATTTGTGAACAGAATTTCATGGACTAGGAAACCAGCCTTTAAGGCTTTCTATCTGATGAATGTCAAAGGATTGACATTGACAAACAGTGAAGGTCTCAGAGCTCAAAAAAAGGTTGCAAGAATATATGGAAGGTAAAGTGTTAAGCATCCTAAATATAGGTGTTGCAACCAGCTCTCCCTATGAATAATACATATAAAGAGAAAAGTGGGAAAGAAGAAAAAAGGGAAGAGGGAAGAGAAAAGAGCTGTTGTTCTTGCTAACATTTGCCAGTAACATTTCAATGGGAAATAAAAATACAGCAAAATATGTGAAAGTCCAGAAAGTGGTGAATACTTTTCAAGACGCTCTTGAGAAACTCAGTGTCTTTTTATAAAGATGGGAATGACAGTTCATAGTACATTAAAGTGAATAGCATTCCTGGGTGATTCAGCAGTGGCAGAAATTCACTTAATCTCAGTTTGATATAATACAATTTTTTCTTCCTACAGAAATGATTGTCTGGATATATATGTGCTCTCCCACTCCAACCTCCAGCTTTATATATATGAGAGGGGGATAGATAGTTACAACTGTATTCTGTATTTAATATAAGGAACGTACAGTTGATTAAATTCATAATGATGTTTAGGCTTAAATACTTAGAAAATGATTCTGAAAAAGGAATAAAGTAACATATTATGAAACACTCATGTATAAGGGAGCACAGGCAACAATGCAAAGTTAAGTCTGCTCTGACTCTATGCCTTATTTCTTAGTATGTATGGTCCACAATACCACTTTTTATTGATAAACCCTGCAGGGCCTCACTGACAGTGGAATGAGTTCTGGTGATGGAGTGTTAACTTTGAACTTACCTGCGTTTCTGTTACTGGGTGCCTTGATGGTGAAGGTAGCAATAGTTCTCGTAACGTAATGCCAATAACAAATAGCCAGTGCTTGGAATAGCAGATGAAAACAGTTGTGCATATCTTGGAAGGCCTTTGCCCAGGATAGTCTGCTTAGAGGAAAGGTGATCCTGCACTGCAGCTCCTCTATAATCTCTGTGATCACTCTAGCAAACTTGGGTGGAGAGGGTGAGGGACATGTGTAACTGAGCTCCCAACCTCCAGTGATGTTGGCCCCAATTGTAAAGATCTTCAGACATCCTATTGCAACTTCAAAGCTGCCTGAAGTTAATTCTCTTTATTTCAGTAATAACTCATAGGCATGGCCATGGGGAGAGTTCAGCCCAGGGTCTGCACTCCAGTTTTTTCCCTTCTGTGCTGTTTTCAGTATTTCTAGCTTTTATGATATTCCTCACACCTGGGGGAAGTGGGGAATTCTGAACTCAGTTTAACTGAAAAATAGTTAAGTAGCCTGTATTTTAAAGTGTTTGGATTTGGAGTTTCAAGCCAGTCCTAGTCATTGTATGTACACATATTTGTATACCTAGTTAATTGTCCAGGCATTTTGAAAACACAGGTGTCTGTCTGGTTACCATATTTACTTGCATATCACATGCGTATCTCCCCCCAAACTCAAGCCTCCAAAATGGGGTACCTGAAGGAAATGGATGTTTTTTGGTGGAACAAAAGTGTGGAGGAGTAGAGGGACAGAGATGCTGGACACATTGCCATGCAGCAGATTACATAGTTGTTACTGTGCAGTCATTTAGTACTTGCTAAATGACTGCACAGTAACCAGCATTACTGCAAAGTCCCAACGCCGCAGGGCTGTTTCGAGCAGCCACTGCACCGTAGCAACAAGTTATTGCGCAGTAGCATCAGTGTGTTCGTGCGCATCACTGCTATGTCGCCATAGAAACAAGCTATGGCAATGTAGCATCTCACGTAGCTGCACCCACCATGCTGCAAAACGGCTGCTGCTGCTTTCTCAGCAAGCAAGTAGCAGGGGAGGAGCCCAGTGTTAACTCTTTCATGGCTGCTACTGAATTGGCAGCACCTGTGGTCTGAGCAGCCAAAAAGTGCTACTAGTTTGTGAAAAGGTTAACGCTGGACATCATCCCTGCTATTTGCTCTCTGAAAACAGCAGTAGCAGCAGCCACCATTTTGCAACACAATCTTCCCATAAAAGCCAAGTTTAGTCTATGGGTCTGGACAAATGTTTTTGTTTGCATCCTGCCTTCCAAAAACAAGGTCTTGTTGGGGGGGCATGTGACTAATACAAGCGTATTCTTGGTAGCTAGCTCTCAAAAAGATGCATGAGCAAAACATGGCCAGGTAAATGCCCAGTTGACTAGAGCAAAGAAAATACATAACTGCATGTGAACAATGGGCATTTAAATGTCTAGCTGTCCAGTATTTGGGAAGAAATGTGGGGGTTTTTTCTTCCAGGAAATTAATCCTAAAAGCAGTTTTGGCTGGAAAAACTTTAAATCTCTAGTGCCTAGAGATTTTTTTTAAAAAGAATTTGGGATCATAACCTTTTTAATAAAAATAGCTTTTTTTTTATTTTAAGGCTTAGCTAAAATCCATGCATGTCATACTTCACATTCTACAGTGCCCCGTATATAGCAGAATTCAGTCGCCAATTTCTTTTAAATATTAGCAACTCTGACATCCTTTTAATATCCGAGAAATTTGCAAGACTCAAGTTTAAGAACTACATATGAAAAAGAATCTGATCCAACAGTATCAGGGCTTTTGGAAATTTTTTTCCAGGTGGAAATAGACCAATATGTTCTCAGATTGCAATTTTTTATATGTTTTCCTGCCAAGATTCAGGAGGGCTTGCCAGTTTTTACTAAAAGAATAAGAATTTTCACAAAACTCCTGTAGATCTGCAAACTGTTCATAAATTTATTGACAGTTGGCAACCCTGCTGTGCATGCTCTCGTGTTATATATCTTCCTTCTTCACATCTGCTTTGTTGAGGTATGAGACATCGAGTGAAAGTAGCTTAAGGTTTCAAGGAAGCTTACAAGCGTCTGTAAATAAAATGACAAAAAAAAAAAAGCTTTATTTTTCTCCTTTCGTAGAGATGTTGCTTTTATGTCGAAAGAATTTTAATGAAATCTTCACGTGAACGGACAGCAAGTGTAAAGCAAAGGGGTGTAGTCCCCCTTCATTTCATGTGAATAATTCCTGTTGACATAAACATGAGAGGGAAATGCGCGGGGGGGATATACTGCCAATGCTGAAGGCAAATGTTATGGCGTTCTTCTACTTCTCAGTTTACTGCTGATTAAACCAGACATACTGGAATTACAGTTAGTTTTAAGGAAAGACTCCGCTTTGCGTATGGATGTTATTTATACCTCACTAGAACCTTGAATGTTTCCTTTCCCATTCTGTATAAAAAGGCTATGGATCAACTGCAGTGAAACAGCTTGAGCCAGGAAATCAGTGTGTTTTTTCAAATCTTTCATTTTAAAAGAAAATGAATGGCTTGACTTTTCCACTTGTAGAGTTGTCTTGCAAACCAACAAGCTCAGTGAGGTCCCTGCACCTTGCAGTGTTTTACACCGCGTAGTCTGCTGACTGCAATACATAAATTGTGTCCCTCCCAGTCTAGCGAAGTCAAATTTAACTGGTAAAATTGAAGTGGGGCGGTAGTGAAGCAAAGCAAATCCTTTCTGTAAACTCTGTAGAAGTGACCTTTTAGACCACCTCCCACACCAACCTACCGACTTCGCAGTTCTGACACAGGATGTAAGCCAGGAGACAGGTTGGTAAGGGGGCCGTGACGTTTTCTCCCAACTCCTTTTAAAAGAAGCTTCAGCAGAACTAGGAATCTTTCCTGTCTGTAATTTGACCAAGTTAGAGGGACTTTAGTGCCATGAAAAATGATAGTATAAGCTCAAGAATCTAATTCAGGTGAACGGAGCCATTGGCAAGATTTGTTCCTTCTTCCTTAGCCGGTGGATAAATAGAGAGCTACAAAGTTGCTGAATCAGGTAATAGTTTAAACATCTGCTCAATTTTTAATTTTACAAAATAAACCTAAGAAGTATTTTTAGGGAATGTTTAAAGTACAAAGGAGGACTTGGTTTAAAAATAGACTTTGACAATGTAAAATAGGTTAGTGCTTCCTTTGAGGCAAACAAACAACCCACTTAAGAATTAAAAATTTCCAAGCAAATGATTTGGAAATCTTTCCTTCTTGAAGCATGATCAAAGTAAAGTCTTGACAGGTAGCATTTATCACAGGTAGTACCTTCTGCTCAGTAAGTACTCGATGAGGCAAAAAAAAATTAAAACCATGGTTCATAGTTACATGCCTAACTATTGTATTTAAAGCATAAAAAGGCAGAAAAGAACTCGCTCGGTACTGAACCCGCAGCTCAACACATTTCTAATTGTCAGCTTCTTATTCCACAGCTGAGCTCAGGTTCACAGAATTGGAAAAAATTGAGATGGAAAAGCACTATTAGGTCATGTTGTCCCACCTACTTTCCATGGTAAGATTGGTTGTTGCAGTGTATCAACAGCTGCCTTGGCCAATCTAGTTTTACATGCCCCATGTCTATAGAGTTTCCATCATTAGTCTTGGAAGATGGTTCCATTCTCGTATGCTCCCATTCAGCAAAATACTTGAAGCAAATGCCGAACTGTCAGTTTATGAATAATCTCAAGGAACTCAAGGGTTTAAGGAGAAAATTTGCGAAGGCATGAGAGAGAGAAAGAGAGGTGCCTAATTCCCTTTGAAAGTCAGCAGTAATTGAGCACCTAATTCTCACTGGCTTTGACTCTCTCTCTCTCTCTCTCTCTCTCTCTCAAACGTTGCTTAAGTGTCGTGCTAAAATAGGCCCGAAGATACTTCACTGTTAGGAAGCATTTTCCTAATATTCATCCTATATTTCCCTTTCTTAAATTCACCCCGCAACTCCTAGACATAGCTGCTGACACCCTTCAGATATTCATTTTGCTATCTTTTTATTTTTCTCCATGCTCAAGCTTTGAATCAATGTGGTATGCTGTCAGTGATGAAAAGAATCCAGTGAGAGGACATTTTTTTTAAATGAGAATCTTTTCTTCCTTCTTTTGCTTAGCAATACCATTAGGATCTGGCTTTTTCATAATGTGGGGTAGGCATGATCTGTTTTGTTTTTCAGGAGATTTTTGGATATTTATCTTACTTTGAACTTTAACCTTATTTTCTGAACATATAAACTGCAGCAGAGCTGGATTCTGATCTCACTGACAGTGCAGTAAATCTTGAGTAAATCACTGTTGAATTTAATGGTATTAGTCTAGGTTTGCAGCCGCATAACTGCTACCAGAATTTAACCTGCTGTATTTGCCCTCTGATACAGTGGATGTATAATGTAGCCCTAATAATGCTCCTCTGGATCCAGAGTAGGGGACTTTTAAGAAAAGCCAGGTTAAAAAATGGTGAGCACTGTAATTGGTTATGAAATATAAGCACTGTATGTGGAAGGCATCCAAAAAAAACCCTATTTCAGCTCATCAGATCCACCAATCTAGACTAATGGGCATTCCTTTCCATGCATGAAGGACAGGGTCTCAGAGCAAAGTACACTGATGATATTTTTCCTGCTGAGAAGTGATCTTGCTCTCCATTTCACTGAGCAGGCTAGTCTTAAAATAACTGGGATAAGTTGTACAAAAGGTTTATTGAGCATATCTGACAATTCACAAATCCACCCAAAAGCGTAGCAAGGACATACAGCCCAGGTGAGGCCCAGCATGATGTATCTGCTTGCAGTAATGCTGTTTAGAATAAAGAAACCTCCTTTTCCACTTCATCTTTCCAAACTGATGGACTTCAGCTATCCATGTTCTCATTTTGCTATTCCTCCAGCAAAGAGCTGTCTGCCATTTAAGTCTCCTGGGAATCTGCAAAGTGGAAACCATGAAGGCCCACACACATTTCTGTGGGCACCTGCGCCCATGACCGATGCTGAAGATTTAAAATATTTAGGGAGGTGCCGTTGTAAATTGAATGTCTGAGGATTTCCCATGCGATGCTTTTAATGTTTCTGCTATAGGCTGCAAGGCTTCACTCTTCTTAGGAGAGAGTCCAGGCTAGCAACAGCAGTTAAGTACCCCAACGTTCATCTACAGCAAAGAGTGAAGCTTTTGGGCCAGCTTTTATTGTTGCAAACACTTAAATAAAAGTCACCTGATCATCAGAGAGGCTGAGCACCAGCAGCTCCCATTAATCTCTGCAAGGACTGTGGGAATACAGCCCCTTTTGAAACTAAGCCACTTGTATATTTAGGTGCTTAACTTCAGGAAAATGAGTTTAAAATATTTTGCCCTTAAAGTTTAGTTGAAGTGCTGTGCTTTTCTGATGAGGTTAAGCTGTCCCTGGAAAACTTGGCAGGTTATTTTGTGGAACAGTACAGTCTTCAAGTGATGTTCCTGTACTTGGCTCTCCTTTTAAATATGCATTTGGGTTGGCTTCAGGTGTGTTCTTTGGCACCATACTCCCTGCACCGTCTCTTCTTCTCAGTGGGTAGGCTTTTTCTTCCACTGAAGTCAGTTTTACCTTTGATTTCAGCAGAAGCAAAGTGGAGGACCTATATAAAGAGCTTAATTTTTCCATTCAGCGGAAAGGAATGTGATCACATCAACCACCGCAGTTGTCGACTTCGCCACTCCTCCCTGTCTCTAAATAAAGTTTATTTTGATCAACTTGTCTGCATAGCATTTATAATATGCCTTAGCTTGTCCTCTATCCAGCATTAGAAACACTTTTTCTGAACTGTATTTGATGCCTATATTTATCTATGCTGTAATTTTCTTGCTTTTAATGTTATCCAGATCTGTGCCAGAAGGTTTTAGGCTTCTGGTCCTCGAACCTAGAGTTGTATTCCTCCAGGTGCTTTTCAGTGTATGGTTACTAAATATCTTTTTTTTTTGGTTTTATATCCCTATAATGACAAAACTTTACATATCTTGAGACTGAAATGATATTATCTGCTCACAATCGCTCTTTTTCACAATTTTTAGCTTGTTGTCCTCTTTCTTTGTGTCAGCAATTAGCATCAGCAAACAGCAACTCCGTATAGCATATTCTTTCTTCCAAATCTTTCCTAAGGGTCCAAACTCCTCTTGCTCATGTGCATGTAAATCTAGAATAATTTTAGTGGGAGCACAACTGAGTCGATGTACTGCAGGTCCGAGAGCCATGGACAGCACCAAGGCTCCAGCTGGGAACACGCACAACAAAGCATATGTCCACCAAAGGATCATTACCTTGCAAAGATTTGGATCACAGATATGAGGATGAGCATTGGCCTGGAGCCATAGACCCATTATTTAAGAGCTTGAATACATTCAAATAGACTTTACTTGGAACAGAAAACAAGCTATCTTTCTTGACAAAAATCTACGCTATCTGAGCTTTCTCGGGGTATGGGAGTTCCAGATTTATATTTGGCATTTCATCTTCAGTCTATTATGAGTTAGTGTTCATTTTAGGAGGATGATTACATTCCTTCATGATAGAGAGGAGATTTAGCTGTTCCTTTCAGTACTCAACAAACCTTCTTGATCTAGTTGGGTTATCTGTTCCTCCTAAAAGAAATCCCTTTTTTAAATGCTTCTTAAAATGATCTGAATTTTTCAACTCTTTACTTTAGCGCTTTAGGAGTGACCTGAGATTGTTAACAGCCAAAATGGACCTGGCATCAAAGCTACCTTGGTCTCCAAAGTTAAATATCTGCTTATGCATTTTTTTTAAAGTGTAGCTATCATATTTATCACGCAGATAATGATCATCCTGTTTCAAATGCCAAATATGCAAATAGATTTAAATAGGTTGGATGTGAAAGAGTGGTCTTATTAATACCTTTTATATGATCCGGGACCTGAACATGACATTTCCCAGGAGTGTTGTTTTTAGGTGAAGAAAGCCAAACACCAAGTGTTTTTTTCTCTACAAGTATTCCTTCAGGTATGTTACTTAAAACCCCCCAACACATTAGTGGTAATGCATACAGAATAGCACAATTGTTTTTTAATTACACAGCTAAATGAGAGGGAAAAAATGACCTGTTGCTGAAGAAGTGCAGGGTGGTATCTGGATAAATGTTTTAAAAAAAAAATCTTCAGCTTACTATCAGGTTTTTTCCAAAGTTCCCTGGCTTCTTTGAAGGGGCTGTGCTGTTGTGGGCATCAGTAAAGAGGAGGAATATCAAACTGGTGCAAAATATGACGCTCTTCTCAGACATCCACCATGCCTGAGATATTAGGAGACATTGAAGAGGTCATCTCATGAGCTTTCAAAAACAAAGACATTCAGACAGCCTGGAAACTTTTAGCTCCCTAACCCGGGGAGGTTTTCCAGTGCACTTAATGAATTTTCTTTGCAGCCAACAAAAGGCCAGGAGTTACATTTCCCTTGTGCTCTGCAGCCCAGGGTCCCTGTACTTTGAAAGATGAACACTTCTAAATATTTCAGTTATGGCGTGCTAATTTCCCCAGGTAGAAACATTTTGGCTTCAGGTTTATTCATTTGAAGACTTGAACCAGTCATTCCTATCTAGATATTATCACCCTTTTCCACCCCCATCTCTGAGGCATCACAGTCCTAACTCTTTAGATGAAAAGCTGCTTGTAAGTCATCTATATTTTTTTTAATTGAATTTAATTAGAATATGCTGTTGCTCATGTCTCGGATTCCTGCTATCTCTGCATATAGCAGCACCTGCTGTGGTCTCTTTAAGCCCTGCATTGCAAATGTTTTCAGAAACAACCATAGCACAAAAGCAAACTTCTTTTTTAAGACTGTTTAAGAGATTGATGCAAAACCCATTAAAGTCAAAGAAGATCCTCATTTACTTCAGTGAGCTTTAGAGTCTGAAGAGTTTAAGACCTCATCCACAGGCCAATAACACAAAACTAGTATAGGCACAGCCTAAAAAGAGAGCACTGGAACAGAAGGGAATAGGGTGCAGCAAAAGAAAATTGATTTTGCTTCATCAAATGCAATTTGGAGTTATGATATTGTGGCATTATCTAAGAAACACTTATTTTCTGCATGAATTTCAGAGCTACAAAAAAGTATACCCTCCTCTTTGTCAACGTCTCGGTGAAACGATCTGACGTAGGCAGCCAGACAGGCACTGATCTCTCTTCAGTCAACAAAAGGACGGCTGAGAGAGAAGGAAAAAAAAATTCTTTGAGTCCTTCCAAACCCAAGTTGTTTGCTTGGAAGTATTTTCTGGCAAATTTTCAGATCTTTATGCACCAAACTGGGAAGCTTCTGAAACTCGGGGTATCGACCTGAGAGTCTCTGTTCATTGAGTATAAAGGGGGAGATTTGCAAGACCTTCCGCCATTTCAGTAATCCTGCTGCGTTGAATGTGACCCTACTTACATGACAAAACTTCTGTAACGTCTGGGGAAGGACTCCGTCGTTCAGTCTTAAGGTGTATTGGGTCCAGTGTTAAATTCAAGGATCAAGGGCAAACACTTTCACCGTGGTCTATTTTCCACATTACGTAAATGGACTGCAGGGCTCCTTTGCACAGGATGTAGAAAGTGTCTTCAAAGAGAGCGTGAGCAGTTCTGTGGATAACAAGTACATTTAGATTTATACAGTAAATAAAACGATAGGCAAGAATACAATATTTCAGGCCTTAGGGCACAAGCCCAGTTCCAACCGTTAGGAGCGAAGAGGACTAGACAGATTATCCCTCGTTAGCCCACCTCTTGGTTCCCTTTTGCTCCTTCTCGTTCTTCTGGTATTGGTCTCTGTAGAAGCCGATGGATGGATCTCTGTCGGTGCCCGGTTGAGTCAGTCATTGATCCGTGCTAGATGCTCAATCTGTAAAATGAGAATGGTGATTACCTACTTCCAAGGGCTGGTGGAATACTTGATTCACTGATGCGGAAGTCCTTAGATAGAAGTACTTGGAGACAAAGGCATTACAACACTTTATAGCATGATTCAGTCTGCTGTTACTGTGTCATTACCTGAATGCCAGAAAAACCAGGCGGATGCACACATGAAAATGAAGGGGTCTGAATAATACCAAGCCATTCTATAACACAGGGTATGTCTGCTCTCTGCTCACTGCTGTGACTGCAGTGGAAAGGAGACATATCTGCATTAGGATTAAACTAGCTCCCTTGGGTAGCAGTGGCAGCCTCGCTGCAGCATCGCAGCAGCCCAGAGCTCACCAGAGTCAGAGTATTTATCCGGCTGCTCAGCAGATCCTGCAGCCGATGCTGAGTTCTGGGCTGCCGCAATGGGCTGCTACTAGTTAGCTAGTTTAACACTCGCTTGGGCACAACTACAGTCTGGTATTAGCAAGGTACTGACTGCAGTGTGGACACAGGCAGTCCATCCACTGATTTCAAACACTTTGCTAGAGAAGGGGAATATGAGGGAAACCGAGGCAAGGAACATGAAGAGATTCCCTTGAGGTCACAAGGGCTGGGAAGTAGATTCCCGACTCAGAAATGAGCCAGTGCAAATGCCAGTAATGCTGACTTTTTGGCTACCATAGAAGCAGGGAAATCTATTTCTGTACGAGTCCATTAGTCAGGTAACTTGACATTTTTTTTAGAGGTCGACCAAGGAAGAGCTTGCCTTGGGAGGCTTACCCTGCTCTCCAGCCTCTCTCTCCATTTTCCCTTTAATATGAATCTGCTGGATATCAATAGCAACAAGACAGAAGGATCTACGGCCTGGATAAGCTTAGTGCTGGAGCCAGTTAACATTTGAAATCTTCATTCCATGGGAAATTCTGACATTTTATCATTTCATTTCACACCAAATCAGAACAAGCACATAGAAATTTCCTGTGAAATTAGATTTCTGAAAAATTTCATTTGGGAAATACTGAAACAACCTTACTGGGGGGGAAAAAAGTTTCCGTAAAGCAAATGCTGCACTTTAATTTGATCATTTTGACATTATAACAGCAGGGTGGCACTTGCAGCAGATTTTCAAGCATTGTTACTTCCCGACTGAAAAATTAAGTTTTCAGACATTTCTACAGCACCGTTCTTCGTTGAGAGCCACATCCAGGGACAGTGTGATGTCTCAAAAGCCACCTGCTTGTGAGTTAACCAACTAAATTAACATCCAATAAACAGCCTAAGTGGCAGGAATGGAAAATCGGATAGGTTTTTAATATAACCCTGCCAAATATTTCCAAGCTTGCCAACATCACTCACTTTTAGGTTAAGATTGCATTCAAAAGGAAACATTTTATTCAAGTTACAAGTGCTGAAAGCCAGACACGTGCAAAAGAAAAGTCACTTTTCATCCTATGGCAACAGGGTCCCTAACGTGAGCCGTAAGGGTAAACCTCCAACATTGCATTTATCCAGACACAGGGTGGGCTCGGACTAGACACGAAGTCAATCAAACTCAGAATGAAATGCAGTCTCCCTGTGATTGCCAGCTGGCCCCATTGAGCAGTATCTCTAATTCCCATTATAGTGTGTAATTTCACGGTGCTTTTAAGTGTGAAGTCTCAAGGAGCTGGCCACATAAGCAGCTTTCACGTAAACACTTCAGTTCTGCTTCACCGAAAATGGCTTAGGTGCTGGTGAGTGAAGCTACATGCTTTGACATGGCAGTGAGAGCTGGTTTTGTGTCTTGCAATTAAATTGTCCCAAGCAAGTTCAGCCCACCAGGTGTGCATACTTCACATGTGCCGCTTCTGAACTCAACACAACCTCGCCCCGACATGCTCCCTAAGAAGATGTGGTTTGTCCTCTCCGAATAAGACCTCTTCTGTCAGCCTATTCGCCTGTTCCTGGGGCGGGCCCAGAGCTGCATGTATGCTATAAAAACATAACATCTTCTGGGAATGTTTATTTAGGCTCCAGTTTTCAATAGTCAGATGTACACATCTGCATGTAAAAATCCACGTGCAATGATGGACACAGTTGCAGTGATTGTATCTGCTAACGGGGTGTTTTCTTGCAAGTGGTCGTGTCCCATTTGGGAACACAGATGATGCCATTAAAATTGTGTGTAAACTAAGCCCATAATCAAATGTGCAACCCTCAGAAAATTCAGCTCTTAAAGGCTCAGAAAGACGTTTTAAATCTGCACGGGGTCCAAGTTAAATGATACGGTTTACAGTTTCCTCGCTAATTTCTCTAGGGCTAAATTATCAAGTCCTTATTGGTACAAAACTGGAGTTTGGGCCTTTGTGCAGGATTCACAAGTGGGAAGGCAGATTCATCATTTGCCTTTTACCTTTCCCATCTGCATCTTGCCAAGGAAGCGTCAGTCCCAATCTTCATCTCACTTTCCAGAGGTGTGGCAGAAGGCTTCGATGCTGTCACTTGGGTGATAATTAAACTTTGAATCCACAGATGTTTTCTCTTGTTCAGAGTCTCCTTTTTAACTGTCCTATCACACCGTCTAATTTTGTTATGCCAACATACCGGTAATCCTTTCTGCAAATGTGCTTCTTTCTTCCCGATTGTCATTTGTGGACCAATTTTGCAGAACTCCTGGAGGACTGGCACACTCTTGGACAAGTGGTTGTCTTCAGGTCTCCTGTTCCCTGCCTTCCTCCTAAAGATAGGAGAAGCTACTAGAGTCTGGGACAGCATTACTGCATTATAGCACATCTCAAAATGGGATTATCCTAACCTGGGCATGTTTCCAATGTACTTCAGGAGTATTAGCAGCTCTGGTGCTTATGCAGTTGTTGCCATGAAGATTTACACTCCAAAAACTGTGGAACAAAAATAAGGATAAAGGCAATGCACTTGACAGCCAGAGTACTGCCTATATGCCTTAGAGACCTCCTCTTGCCTTGTGTGATAGAACAGCATCCGAGATTGCCTGAGCCACTTCAGCTGTCCTCCTGAGCTAGAGGATGTTTTCACTGAAGAACTCTCCAATCCAGGATTTTGCCCCTCATATTGGCTAGCTAAAAAAGGACTCTGAGTCAGCTGGCTTTTAAGGGCCTGCTGCAAGTTCCATTTTGCCCAATTTCATAACAGTTTTTTTGTGGAAGGAGTCGGTGGGTTGAAAATGGCCAGCAGTGGTTAATCCAAAGAGGCTTGGGGAAGGTGAAGACAATTCACTATTGAGATGAGCGCATTTAATAAACTGTACAAGAGTATGGATGTTGCATGCTGCCAGAATTAAATCTGAAATATGCCTAGGCAGAGAGTGTTTCTACGTGGGAAGTCCAGCACAAACACGAGTGCAGAGGGAAAATGCTGTGTATTTTCATCCATTTTATGTGCATGAAAAAAAAATCTCAGAAACATTCTGGGTCAGCTTCCTTTCCCTCTTTTATGCTGCTTTGGACAAAGTAGCTGCTTTTCCCTTGGGGGTGGTTATCTCAGCAGAGCCCCCTGAAATCACGGAGCTAGCATAACCACTTTCCTACAGCATTCAGTTCAGGCATCCTATTGGGGTGAGAAGGATCATGGCCAAAGTGTTCAATGCTCCCGTTTTTCTCTGCTGGTGGTGGCTCCCGTGGGCTGTTCTGATGTATCCAAGGCTAATGTCAGTGCAGAATTAACCTCAGCATCAGGAACCCTGCATCTGCCGCTCCCCTAAACAGAAGGTGGGAGTAGCTGAGAATCGGGCCCTGTGAGTTGTACTTTTACACATGGATTCTGCCAGCTCTCTTTGAATAAGGTAGGGGGGTTTTTCCCCCTTCTCCTAGATTTGCTGGTGTTACCCTGTATCTCCAGCTCATATGGGAGATGGTCATAAATAATATGCATTGACTCTGAAGATTAATAAAGATAAAGTAATTGGTATCCAAATGGCTTCAACATGGGTGGCACATCTGATGTAGCAGAATGTGCTTGTTTGGGTTGGTTGGTTTTTGTTTTTTTTAATGAATTTGGCTTTCTAATCCTAACCACGTGTTGCACTGGAAGGCTTTGCACAGAACACAGGTTTAACGGTGCTGCAGAATGCAATGCTTCTCATGCATATGGAAGATTTAGCATGCCTTTTTGTTATTAAGACAGGTCCTATAAAATAAATGCATTAATACACATAAAAATGGTAAGAGAGAAATGATGGCGTTATCACTGAAGGATCAGTAATCCCTTACCACAAGTAATTTTGTATCAAAGATTTTGCTACTTAGAAGTAGCCTAAAGGGGGTCTAATTAAAAATGTCATTTGATTTAATTTTCTAGTTTTTCTCTGAATTTTTGCACGTTCCTCACCTGCAGTTGGAATGTGCTACACTAAAGTTTGGGTGGAAGAAAAATGAAAATTTTGTGTCAACTCTTAGAATGAGGTGTCGGGCAAAAGGAACAAGACAGGCCACTACCAAGACTGATCTCAGGACATTGTTTTTCGGAAAGTTTTGGTTCTACTTAAAAGGCAGAGTCCATGAACAGTGTCTCTACTATGGAATATTTTTTTTAATTGAAAAAACAATTCTGATATATAAATAATTTCTGTCTGCCCCCGTGTGTGTCCATATTTACTAACTTGAACCTAAATTTAAAATAATCCCCCTAATAATTCCATTCTGTATCTGCAAAATATATACATTTATTATAATTTCCCAGGTGTAGAGTCTAATTATCAAAGAGTTGTCTGAAATTCATCCCCCTCCCACTCATATCAGGGAATATAGTGGCTGGGGGGTTGAGTTACCCCTTTGCCCTCTCCCTCCCCCCACTTCTTCCCCTCCAGCCTTCCTGCCCCACCCTCCTGCCACTGGTACCCCCCCCCCACACACACACACACAGCTCCCCACAGCCTCTGTCCCTCCACCCCACAATCTCTCTCTTCTTCCACCCCTTCCCCAGTCTGCCTCTTCCCCCTCCATTTACTGTCAGATGCTCAGGCTCTGTTCCCTCCCAGAGCACGTGGAAGCTCAGCCTTTGCATGTCCATGCAACAGTGTCAGCATTGCTGATTGTCCAGCGAAGCAATGTAGCAGTGTAGATGCTGCTAATTGGCTGGGCAGGAGATAAAGTTTCCGTGTGCTCTGTGCCTGGGAGGGAATCCAGCCCTAGCCTGAGCTGAGATGCATCTGACAGTAAGTGGGGGTAGGGGGCAGGTGGGGGGACAGGGGCAGAAGGTGTAGCAGAGAAGTGGAGGAGGGAGCAGAGACTTCTGTGGGTCTCACTCGGGCCCTGATCTGGGATCAGAGCCAGAGCAGCTGCCTGCCATACAACCTTACACACACACACACACACACACACACCCCCACACACCCCTACCTTTGTACGTAAAACTAAGATGAAGGACTTTCCCCTGCATGCTGACTTGGGAAAGAAACCTAGTCTTAGATTTGAGTAAATATGGTTTTTAGTTTGCAAGCTGTTTGGTGTTGTGACCATCTTTTTGATCTGTCTCTGCTCATTCTCCAGCACCTTCATCCATGGAAAAGGCTCCCAGATACTGTGGCATTACAAATAAAAATAAGGGTGGGTGGGTGTATATTTACATGCATTATTATAAATAATAGGGGGGTATGTACGTGTGTGTATGCATGGAATAAATTATAATATATATACACACACCCTATTATTACTTAT
This sequence comes from Crocodylus porosus, assembly GCF_001723895.1. NCBI lineage: Eukaryota > Metazoa > Chordata > Crocodylia > Crocodylidae > Crocodylus > Crocodylus porosus. The sequence goes on from NW_017728942.1 coordinate 7,197,235, forward strand.
AATACCACAGTATCTGGGAGTCTTGCCCTATTGTATAACTGAAATGTGTTATACACACACACACACACACACACTTGTGTGTGTATGCATAGAAACTGCAATTATGCATTTATAGATCAGAATTGTTTTGTATTTGTATATCAGAACTGTTGATGTATTTCTGTATTTGAATTACGGCTAAAAAATCAAGAATTTCTGTGAAAATATTTAATGAAATTTGCTTTTTAATTTTTTCTTCAGTGCTTCCCATGAAAAATAAAGTATTTGGCCAGGTCACCCATCTCTTAAGAATATTAGCCTCTGCAACCTGTGGTAAAGGGTAAATTCCATTAACTGTAACAGACCTGTAACTTCAGTGGGCCAGATAAATTGTGCAAGGGGGGTGTAACATGCAGTGAGCACTGGGTTGCTTGAGCATTAGAACACTGCCATCATTCCAGAATAATAAATGACTAGAAATTTCACTCCGCCTATTTTGTCTCTTTGTCCCCCGTGGCAGTCATGACCTTGTGTGACCTACATGGCTTAGCCCGCATGATAACACAAGATGAACAGGAAGGGAGGAGGAGTGGTATAAAGTGATGGTATAAAGTTTCCCTTCCTCATTGGCTCAGAAACACAATGTAGATACATAGCGTATGTGTGTTTATATATTGGAACTGTATGATGCATTTAGAGTTTAACCCTCCCACTTCTCAGTACCTTAAAGAAATGATTAATGAGTGTTTTATCCTGTGCATATGAGCTGCCTATCAGGAATATTTTCCACAGTGCACCAGTGATACACTGCACATAGTGCTGACAGAAGCTAAAGTGAAATGTCATACTTTCAGATCTGATGCTGTGTAGAGTTGGAATGGGGCCTGTACTGCCTTCAGAGACTGACAGCTAAATCCTTCATTCTTTCAGCTTCCAACATATGGCATGAAGTAGGGTGTGAAAGATAAATTTCTTTGAATAGGTGCAGAAAATATGTGCACCATTTTTACTGGTTGCAGAGGGAAATCAAAACAGCCATGTTTTCTGAGAGCAGAAATGTAATGCTTTTTTGAAATCAGAAGTCCAAGCTGGTAATGTTAATGATATACAGTTTCATTCAATCAGCTTGGGCTGATTAGAGGTTCACTCTATAAGCCTAGCCACAGCCACCTGAGTAGGATGGATTGGGGAGAAGAGAGGATCAGATCTGGCGTAGACATCCCCACCCCTTCTGAGACATCAAAAGTGTCCTGTGTTCTTTGTGCCACAAGACTTTTCCCAATTTAAATGGTTGGAGAAAAGTTCGCGATAAGATGCAAAGTTCCTTTCCCAGCATTTGGAACTGTCCGTGGTACCAGCAGAATCCTATTTTACTTGAGTAGCATTTTGGTGCTGGATATTTGAGGATGCTGGCCGTTACATTTCAGCATGAATCTTGTCTTAATCAGAGTGAGATATAAACCATTACAAGCTTTAACATCCATGCAGTATTGTTTTTTTATTTAACGCAAGCAGAATGCTTAGAAGATGAGGGAATTATCTTGATTAGCTGAAGATCAACTGAAGTTTTCTTATGCCATCGTACAGACATTGTTAACCAAATATGCAGTCATCTTGGTTAAGACGACTTTGGAGACATCTTAACCAAGCACAAAACAATGCTTTAATGTGTTGTATCCGGAGACTGTAAAAGAGTAGATGCAGAAAACAAAAGAAACAGTTGCATTGAAATTTAACATTGGAAAATATATCAGTGTATCACAAAAGATAAGTTTTGCTTTTATATTTTATACTGTTTGTTCCATAAGTACTGGTGCAATGGCAGTAATAATGTGCTGAATCATAGGACGGTTTTCTGTAGTAGGCTTCAACAGCTTTATTATCAAAAATAAGCCCTGGCTGTTGGCCAGTGTAGCTTCAACTCTCGCAATGATATGTTCATACCAGTGCCTCCTTGTAAAATATGTAGTCAAATGTTATCCTTGCTCTAGATGCAGGAGATCTGTTGCTTTTCTCCTTAAGGTTTTTTTATTATTATAAATGTGCCTCTAAAAATGGGAGTTCAACTTGAAAAATGTGTCCAGGTCTGAATTATGGGCACATCAAGGGATGTGCTCTGGTTTGGATCCACAATGAATTTTAACAGGCCACACTGTTAAGACCATTTCCTATCACGCTGATGGTTATCCCCTCCAGGTTTATGTATAATCTGCTCCTATCTATCCACCTGTAGTACACCGTGTTTTATTTAGTTTGTAAGCTGCTTGTGGTTGGGACTGTCTTTTTGATCAGTCTCTGTCCATCACCTAGCACCCTGGTCAGTGGGTAAGGCTCATAAGTGCTGTGGTAATATAATAGGGTTCTTTGTGGTTTGCACACACACATTCTGCCTCAAACTGTGCTAGTATCAGGGCGCGGCCCTTCAAAACCTTTGCATCCCAAATTTGCACACAAATGCAAGCAGTTGGATTAATACAACATTCCTTTTCACCTGCAGAGTGGTTGCACAGGTACTTAATTTTGATGTGTAAAGTATGTAAATGCAAATAGGTGTGCATTCCACTTTGGCGTGTGCACAAATCAGATGCCTGTGGAAGCGAGGACCTATTAATATCGTCACTGTTATTTTGTAGCACTACAGCATGGCCATGAGATTGCAGATTTCATGGGATCCTGAGGGAAAGATTACATCTATGCCTCTTCTCTACCTTTGTCATGTGAAAGCATACATTTCATGCTCTTCTGTGCGCTCATTACAGTCTGTGTCATTGGAATGATTCATTAGAATTTTAATATGAAATACAATAATGTGGACTATACTTTGACCTTCTCAGTATTCTGTATTTTAATTGGTTGACCACTCCAGTCTTCCATAAAGGTTACAGAGGCTGTAAACAGAGACATGGGCTGGTCAGCCAAACAAATTATAGAATACTGATAAGGTCAAAGCGGAGCAGCCCATTGCTATAATTCAGAAAATATATGGAGCATTCAAAGCCTGCTGTCCTAATACTGTGATACATATGGCAGTGAAAACAAATATAGCCACCCAAATTAATTGTTGCGACATGGATTGTAATAAGGCTGGGAATATATATAATATTAACTCACTGTATGTACAGCTTCAAGACTGATTCCTTGCTCATTCTGCTTGGGTATCTTCTAGGAGTCAGACTAAGAATTGGGTGCTGAATGAGTGCATACCATTGTGACCCAAAAAGCATACTCATTCCAATGCGTGCTTCTTTGTTTCTCCCCTTTCTGGTTACAAACTTGCAGGATTCCCAAAGATAAAAGAAAAGAAGAACGGTTATCCTTTTAGAGGAAAAAAGAAGCAGCCAGAAACCCTTTCAGCTACTTTTAAGGGAAATATGAATTACGCAGTTACTGTATTTTCTCACATACAGCACCCACAATCTATGAATTATGCAATTACTTACTCACGTATAGCACCCCCGCAATATAACGCTTTGTTTTTGAAAAGCAAAATAAAAAAAAAAAGATTTGTCCAATGCTATGCCTGCATAGTGCAGAGATAGAGCTTAATCTTCAATTGACTCATCTTCCCTTTCCTGTATAAATCCCTAGTCTGAAGACTCATCTCCATGGGTGGATCTCTGATTCTGAAAAGGGCTAAAGAGTCTGTGCTAAACAGCTAAAGAGGCACGAAGAGCAGCTAGCAGACAGCATAACTGTCCTTAGAAAATGTAGCTTGATTAGTGGAACATCAAAACTAACAGAGACGAGACAATTGTTAATGCCTGTAGAGTGAAGAGCAATGAGCCGTGAAGTCAACTGACCCCCTCAGCTGCCTGAACGGTAACACGAGAGCTGCTGCAATGATAGAACAGGAATGATACCAGGGTGTTTCCAAAGGTAGGCAGAAAATTAGCTCCTCTGCCTAAAAAATGCACTCAAACTTTGGGGGGGCTGATTTCTGAAGGAAAAGGTGCATGTTGGATTCAAGAAAATACCATATTTCTCACCACTGTGGGTTGGAAGGTGGTGTTCTCCTGAAACTCAGAATAAGGAGTTGGAAGTGTATCGAATCCAGTGGCAACCTATAATGTTATGACCATTTGATCCATGTTTCTTTAAGTGTTTTTTTTTAATCATCCACTGAACTTACTGCTGATTAAAAATGCCAGGTAAGAAGCTCTTGAGAAAGAGAAAACCTTTTTTTCTAACAGCAGAAAAAGTTCTGCTTGAATACCAGTGTTCAAGCTTCTGTGTACTTCTGAAACAATGCACCACCAAGCTCATTTGAACTATTTTAGCTAAAAGAAATGTTGTCATAAAAACAAATGGGTGTGCACGGTCATAAACAAATATGGGCTGGGTACATAAGAAGGTGTCTAACCATCAGTTCAGCAAAGTTTTTAAACAGTCTCCAAGAGAAGTATAGGGTGATACAAGACACCTACCCGGATTGAAAATACAACTAAGATACATTTATACTAAAGATTACCACCCATGTTTATCTGTGATAGCTCAGAACTGAGCCGGGTGATGCAGGGCATCCCTTCCAGCATTGCAATCCTTCATTCAATGGGAATCAGCTTGTGAGATGAGAACGTTGTTTACTCTCCTTGCAGACTTTACTGATGCTGCTCTCTGTTGTCGCTAGGACCAGGTGTGATGTGGAAATTTGTCCCCTGGAAGCCAGTCGTGACCTCAAACTAATTTCTGGTAAATGTGCATCTGACACGATAAGGGTCTATGAAATACTAAATGGAAAAGAGAAAGTAAATGGGGGTTTCTTCTTTACTTTCTCTCTGAATACAAGAACTAGGGGTTATAAAGTAAAACTAGTAATTAGTAAGTTTAAAACTAACAAAAGGACGTTCTTTTTAACACGGCGTGTAAAGTGTAGAACTCATTGCTTCAAAAAGTGGAAGCTGATAGTTCAGACAGATTAAAAAAGGCATTGGACAAATTCTTGGAAGAAAAGGGCATTGGTAGCTACTGAGCATGGAAGTGAGGGATACAGTCTCTCGATTAGAACTTCCTAAACATTAAAGACTGGAGGCTGCAAGTGAGAGAGGAACAGTGGGGGAAAAAACCAAAATACCGGTCATACTCAATTTACTTTCCCTTTCAGCATCCACTCTCTGCAACTGTGGTACATGATACTGGGCAATATGAGCCTATGGTCTGACCCAGTAAATGTCAAGTCTTATGTTCTTATAGCTCAGGGAAGGATAAGATGATACCAGCTTCTGTCATTGCTGACCTGAATTGGTCCTGAATTGGCAAAAGAATGAAACGTCCAGTTTTGGGCTCCACAATTCAAAAAGGATGTGAAGAAGCTTGAGAGAGTCCAGAGCAGAGCCACGCGCATGATCAGAGGTCAGGAAAACAGACCTTACGATGACAGGCTGAGAGCCATGGGACTCTTTAGCCTGGAAAAGCGCAGGCTCGGGGTGATCTGATGGCCACCTATAAGTTTATCAGGGGTGACCACCAGGATCTGGGGGAACGTCTGTTCACCAAAGCGCCCCAAGAGATGACGAGGTCGAAAGGTCACAAACTCCTGCAAGACCGTTTCAGGCTGGACATAAGGAAGAATTTCTTTACTGTCCGAGCCCCCAAGGTCTGGAACAGTCTGCCAGCGGAGGTGGTTCAAGCACCTACATTGAACACCTTCAAGAGTAAATTGGATGCTTATCTTACTGGGATCCTATGACCCCAGCTGACTTCCTGCCCTTTGGGCAGGGGGCTGGACTCGATGATCTCCCGAGGTCCCTTCCAGCCCTGATGTCTATGAAATCTATGAAATAGTTTCATTGTTTCTAGGGTCAGAAGGGACCTGAGTAGATCATCTAGTCCAACCCCTTGCCATGACAGGTACTGGGGTCAAACGACCCCGGCAAGGTGTACATCTAGCCTCCTCTTAAAGACCCCCATGGTAGGAGCCAGCACCACTTCTCTTGGAAGTTGGTTCCAGAAGACTGAACAAGGAACTTGCATGGAAGACTGTAAACCATTATGAATCTCCTTGACCTCTTCTGTCCTCAGAGCTCCCAGCTTACCACTCACTTTTAGTTTGACAAAGTGGAGTCAGGGATAGAACAGAAATGGGAGTTAAGACATTTAGATATAGTTCCTGACTCTGCCACAGACACTCAGACTGATCTTGGCCCAGTCACATATTTTCCTCTGCCTCTACTCCCTGTCCCTACTCCCTGTCTCTGCACACTGAAGACACTGGGTCTTCCACAGCGTGCCTCTTCTATTGAGCTCAAAAGCTTTCCACAATGGGAATTATCTCATACTTTTACAGCTGGTTGGGAAATGCCTTTTGTTAGAAAATGCTGATTCATTGGAACTGAAACAGCTTGCAGGGAGAGATCAGTTTCAACAAAACCCCTGATTCAAAACATTTTTAGGGGAAAAAAATGTTTTACAGTTGTCAGCACATCCAATTTTGATATTTTCAAAACAAAATAATTGGTCTGCAAGCTGAAAAGAATTTTAGTTGGGCAATTTGTTCTAATCCTTTTTTCAGGTTAATGGTTCATGAACATTTTTGAGACATAAGCTTTTTTGGTTTGATTTGTGACAAAGCCATCAAACAATGTTTCCTGCGTTACTCAGTGAATATACAGTCCTGGCAGTAGCGCACCCAGATCTCAGTTGCAACCTCTAGGAGTTAATGCAATAAAAATAAAGTGTAGGGATCTTATTCTACTGAATCAGGGCCCAGGTCCTGTTGCTTGTCTCAGCTATTAAGCAATACTTGGTGCTTAAGGCTAACTTCAGACAGTCATAAAACCATAGAAAATGAGGGGCAGAAGGGACCTCAGGAGGTCGGATCTAGTCTAGCCCCCTGCTCAACGCAGGACCAGCCCCAACTACATCATCCCAGCCAAGGCTTTGTCTAGCTAGGTCTTTAGAAACCTCCAAGGATGGCGATTTCACCACCTCCCTGGCACCTGTTCCAGTGCTTTACTGCCCTCCTCGTGGGAAAATTATTCCTAATATGTAAAGGAAGACAAATGTCAAGAAGCCCAAGGCTGAATCGATTCAGTCTTCACAGGTAGTCTAAGTTACGTAGATTGAACAAATAAACAAGTGAATGCACGTTCACTTTTGATTCTGAAAATGCAGCCACATGCCCCTGCAGTGGCCCAAGCCAGGAGCCAGGGGTGCTAGAGCATGCCTCCCTGCTCAGCTTGAGCAGATAGCTTGAGCCAACGCTAGTCTACCCACCCCTAGAGGAGAGGGTTGCGGGAGAGGTACAAACCATCCTGGGATGCTGGGGGACTTTGAGTTAACTTGAACCTGGAGGGGATCCAGGATGGAAGTTCAATAAACCAATTTAACCTAAATCAGGTAAGTTTGATACTACATCCGTCCAGGTTTATCATGAACTGGTATCAGCCATTTTGAAAGCAGTTTATGTGCACTGAACTTCTGTAGTGTTATGGATATGAACTGGTTTCGTATCCCTTATACTGGTTTACACGTAAGTTCTGTCCCTAGGCAGTGAGTGTGTGGTTCTGGGGACATAAGGGCCAGCACAGTGTTGTATGTAGCAGGGGAGAAGGGGATATGTTGGGACTTCTGCAGCAGCCTGAACCACAAGGCTTGTTACCTTTATCTTCTTACTGCTGGTCATGGACTTAGCCATCTCCCTTTTAAATCCAGCTGCAGCATTTTAATTTTAGGGCTGCTAGGCAGGTTGAATACCAAGAAGCTGCTGCTAGGAACAGTGGCACAATAAGCAAAGAGAACAGGGCAAATAATTGATTTCTGTAGTTGGTGAATGTGCCAGTGAATGGTAGCAAGGGGTTAGTAGCACATATTGTTTTAATTGTTTGAAAAAAATCAATCTTTTCAGTGTCAAAGGAGCTACAGTAGCATCAATAAGGCCATGAAGGTGATTATTGAACAGCCCTGTGAAAAGGCCAGGAAGGGATGCTACTATTGACAGTGTTATTGGCTTCTGTAGGTGTTATGTTTTGCCCAACCCGGACATTAAAGTATTCTGAAGGATTTTATCCATACCACAATACAATAAGGTTTGTTAATCAGGACTTCTTTAAAAGTCACAATAGTATGAAGTCCCATAAGAATTAATAAAGAGGATTCTTTGTCCCATTTTGTAAAACCAAAGGTTGAATTTCATATATACTGTGCTAAAAATCTGTCTTGGAGAACTGAGGATTTGTTAGAAGAGGGGATACCCAGATATTTAGAAAAATGGATCAGCGTTTTTATCAGAATCTTTTATTTACTGAATTTCAAGACACTGCTGACATGTGGCTTGACATAGCTTAGATTTCAAGAGACCAAAGCCGAAAAGCAGCTGTAAAACCAATGCAGTTGGTATGCCTGCTACATACATAACTTTAGAGGATGCTATTACCTTAGAAGTGGTATAAGCAGCTGTTACTCTTTTCTTACAGGCCATTCTGTAAAACAATTGCACTTAATAAATATTTAAAAGTTTAAAAAATGTATACTTTATTAAATAAATAAATAAGGCTGGGATTTCCTGAGTTTAAGCCAATTAGATACCAAATCTCATTGAAATTCAGTGAGAGTCAGGCATCTGCAACTCTTTTATGCCCCTTTGAAAATTCCAGCCATAAAGACATCAAGCCCATTTTTGCAATGTGAATTTTTTAATTAATACATTTAAATGTTAAATAATGCAGTACTGCCAGTGATCTTATACAAATCTTGGGGGCGGGGGAGGAGGCGAGAGGGGGAGGTGTTTCTTTCACCTTAAAGGTGCTTCTTCACTTTTCACTTTGGAAATATTTTCAGATGTAGGTAAGGATTAACGAAAACAGCTGTGATTCTCTTGCAGCGATAGGCGTAATGTAGGATTAAGAGTAAACTTACCCATACAGCCAAGAATTCCAGGTGAAATGCTACAACCTTCCTCTTAAAGGAATAGCGCAGAAATCATCACTTGGGGAAGAAGTCCAGTCCTGAACTGTTTTATGGACTGAAGGGGGCCCAAAGTAGTACAGATCACCCCAGGGTCATATAAGTTATAGCAGCATCTGCTCTAGCCACCTGTTTGTCTTCTTTCTTAGGCCTTGTGTAGAAGTTTTTGGAAAGACAGTCTATAGCTGTCCTCTTTTGTGCTTCTTCAGCTTCATTTGGGACTTCTGCTGCTGAAGCTGGGGCATTAGGTTAATAGGATCATAGCAAAGTAGAGCTCAAAGGGAGCACACCTAGTTCAGCCCTCTGCTGAAGCCAGGATCATCCTGACTAAATGATCCCTGCCATGGGTTGTGTAAAAGGCCCCAGATCTCACCCTATACATTGTCCTCTCAAAACAGTCCACTTATTGGCCTGTAAATCTAAAGGGTTCCCTGGAATATCACCAATCGCCATGATGTTAAAAGGTAATTTTTTTTCAAAAGTGTCTAAGTATATAGACAGAGGCATTAATTGTGCCAGTATCAAAGAATACCCACATAAGCTTTTGTGAAACCCTGTTACTGGATCCACTCCAACTTTAAGCATGCTTAATTCAGAATCAAAGTGAGGGTGATTTAGTTAACATGTACTAACATAGGAGCATGCAGTCATATCAGCTTCTAACTGGCAGCTCCCTCTTTCCTTTTGAGGTGGTTAAAAGGTACATTTGTCCATGTGGCGAGCCAATAGGGGCCACTCCTGCACTAAGCCACCCACCTCACTGCGCCCACCCAAAAACCAAGCTTCCAGTGCCTCCCCTGGGGCACCTACATCCATCCGAACCCTTCCTGGAGCCCACCCACAAGCCTGGGGTAATCGCTGCCACCACCCAGAGTCTGGTATTTGTTAGGGCTCTGTGCCCCGCAAGGTACACAGACCTTGTAGACCTTGAGGGGATTCTGAGGTGCTTCCTTTAGCCTGAAGCATCCACAAGCTGCCTCCTGTACAGGGGGAATGTAAAAAGCCATGCCCATCTTAGCCAGCTTAGTAAGGTGAGCTACCAAGGCTGGTCGCTTCCCTCTTAAGCACACACAGTGAGGCATGCTAAAACAGATAGATTTATTGATCAAAGAGGGAGAGCATGGGGAAGGAATACCAAACAAAAGGGATATTGAAAAGAAACTACCTTGAGCAAATCAGTATAGGCTCGTTTGGCTTTTTTGATATGTGCCTAGTTCACTGAGTCCAAGTTACTGGCTAAATTTCAGGTAAGCTACTCAGATGTTCATCTGGAGAGCGGTAGAGCTCTGGAGACCAATTGCTTGTTTCGGTGTCCCAAAATGTCAGCTCCTCTTCCTCATGGACAGACTCCTATACACCTGTCATGACCTCATCACTAAGTTCCTACTGGAACCATCCCCATTGGCTGCTGATCGGTGCATCCAAATGTCATCAGCCTGACCAGGTGAGATGGCTAGTCGCATGGCCTGCAGTAGCAGGAATCTGAGACAATAGAGGAGCAGGTTCCCCCTCCCACTGGGATTTTTACAGGCCAGCTAGTCACACAGGCAGGGAGCACAGGGTGGGGTTTGGGCTGTCTGCTTACAGCAGTGAAGGAGACTGGGGGGTAATTTCTCCCTTGGTAATTTAAGACCATAAGTTTCATGGAAAGCCAATGGGATTTCGGCACATGTGCATTGCAGGAGGCATTAGATCCTGTTGTACCTTATTGCCTGGGTAGGGGGAATCTAATCCTGGGTTCCCCCTGCACTGGCAAGAAGCAGGCTCCCACACCTGGGAACCCCCTTTAATGAGGGGGTTCCTAGCCATGGAGGCCATGCACAGCCAGGACTGAGATTCCCCACAAGGGACAGGGCTCTTGGCTCTGGCTACAAGTGAGGCACAGCTGGGACTGAGACCCCACAATAGATGGGGATCTTGGGCCCAGCTGTGCAGGGTGCAGCCAGGACAGAGAGCCAGGGGTTTTACACACCCCAAGCTCTGGGGATCAGGCCACTGCAATCCCCACATGTCAGGAGTTTCATGCTGGGCACGGTAAAACCCTGCAGCTGGCAACCCCATCAGCAGATGGGGCTCCCAGCACTAAGAGACCCTGCTACACATGCTAGTTAAAGCTCCATACCAACCAGCTATGAAGTTAGTACACACTTTTGAGGTCTAACTTCATAGCTGGTTGGACCTTTTTATTGTGTGATATCTACTGTGTACATGTAGTTGCTCTTAAAATAATTGGACATGTAACGAGTTAATTGTAAGATACCTGTAACATGTAGAGAGGGCCTGAGGAGCATATGTCACTTTTTAAAATTTTACCCAGAGTTTGTATTTGGTTCTCTTATTAGGTCAGCTTGGGCATGGACATCAAATGTAAAACAAATGCTTAAATGTTTTGATGAATTAGGACTAGAAAGAGCTTTCATCTTCTACTGTGAGACGCACAGCCGTCTACCAAAATGAGATCAGTACACTTATTCCAAAGCACTTGTAGAAAAACAACAATAAATGACTATATATAATAAGCTGTTCCTTAGAATATTTTTATACTGCATGGAATTATTTTTAAATACAGATATATGAAACCTTCCCCTTCATATTTTTCTTGGAGCATGGAGAGCTGCATTTGAAACATAATAATTTCTTATAGCAGAGCTTTAATTATATGATTTATACTTCTAAAATTAAACATACAAGCACCAATAATAACAATAAAAACGAAGTGTTCTGGCTAATTCTAAAATAATCCAGCTATTGAGCAGATTAGTGTGTTCTTTCTGTAATGCTGGAAATATTTTTCATGGAACAATAGCAGCTGAGTGTTGCCAGCTTAATTTTGTTCCTAAAAGGATGCCAGTTGTATGTGTGTGTTTCTTAACATACCATAGCTTTTAGTTTTATAACCATATGCAATTATGCATTTACTGAAACACATCCAAACATATTTACTAAAGAAGACAGATGCAACCATGACTCTGTATGGGAATCCAGAAGCCTAGCGTGTTAGCTGGGATATTTTACAGAGCACCTGATTCTTGTCTAAGGGTTGTGTTCAGGTTAAATGTCTCTGCAGTAGACCAGCACCAGAATAATCAGTTATCAGGTCTGATCCTGCATCCATTAAAGTCAGTAATTAGACTCCTAAGAACTCCACATCAGGGGGGCAACTCACATAAATGAGATGAGTGAACTGAGCCACTATTGTTTGGGGTAAATTTGCTTTAAAAGACCAAAGACCCCCACAAAAACATTCTGCAGAATTTGGCAATGTTTCACAAAAGCTTGCAAGGCACAAATGATGGCCCATTTTAGCATGATCTTGCTATCAGATTTAGGCAGAAGAACCTTTGCAGCCACGAAGAGTCCTCCTGAATCCATTTGAGGCTCCTCATAAGCTTAAGGAGTTACATTAAAGTATTGGATTTTAGGTTTACACCTGTCTGCAGCAAACAACCAAGAGTTTAAAATAAGGTTTATGTCACGAGTAACAGACACAGGGTACGTCTGCATGTGCACTTGAATGTGCAGTAGCCTATTTTACTGTGCATTAAAGTGTCGTGTATAAAGCCATGTGATTACACTAATGCACAGTAAAATAGGCTACTGCACATTAAGCAACACTTAAAAACTGTGTGCCTTTATTACTGCGCATTAAGGCAGCCTAATGTGCGTTTCTTTAGTACCTCACATTGGACGTACTAAATTTAATGCACATTAGGAAAAACACCTTAATGCACATGTAGACATGCCCACTGAGTAGCAAAATGAGAGGTTTTCCACCCTTCGGAAAAATTCAAGGACAAATGCAGTTAAATCCAGTTGCATCTCTCTTTGCAAATGAGAAGGCATCACCGTCCCTGTCCTGATACTGCCAGCAGAACTATTTAATCCGGTGCTTTTGCATATTTTCTGATTCTGTGTTTTATTGCTTAACCTTGTAGGCATTCTAATTTTGCAATTAATCATTCCACTGTACATGAAAGCCCTGCACAGACTTGATTTAGTGCTGTTGAAATTAAACAAGGAGGCAAAACAACTGTTTATAATTATACAGATTTTATATATCAGTGTATGCATCTAAAAGAACAAAACTTTCTTTGTTTGCACTGGAGCCTTAGATTTGGTAGTGTTCAGCAAATCTCATTATAAGGTATGGGAATTTGTGAAAGTCCCTGAATGTTTATGTACAGTTTACCATTTTTTTCCTGAAGTTCTTTGAAGGGTTTTGCAATTAATCTTTGATTTTATTTGATTGGAATTCAGAATTCTTGATCTACATCTGTTGCGCGTTGCATAAAGCAAATATACCCTACAATGTTTAGAAAACATGGCCTGTGTTTATTCTAGTGCATATGTTTTTCTTACATAATAATGGCATTTGTAATATGTTTCAATCAAGAATAGAATCAAAGAAATGCCGTTTTCTTAATTCCAGAAAGATCTTTCGTCCTACAGGCATTGTTGAGGTGGGTACGATAACAAGAGAACAAGGCAATCCAATTAAATTAACATTTCTTTTTAAGGTTGGTTTTTTCAGTCTCTTTAGTATGAAATAAACAATCCCATTAATTTTGAGCTGCATAATTAGAAACCCGTGGAATCCTATGGCACTTCAGTCAATTCTAGGGCAGACTTCTTTAGAGAAGAGGAAATTTTTTGTCTGGAGCTCTAGAAGAGTCTTACTCATGTATTTGCCTGGATTGTTTCCATCTCTCTTCTTTGTCTGTCTCTGTGTTCTGCTGTTGCTGCAATAAATGGCGATTCCAAAGCATTCATTAAAAGAAACAAATGTATAATGAGCGATGTCCTTTGAGCGTGTCTTGTTGAGAAGGAAGTGTAGTATAGCGTGAATGAGGCTTACTCCGCAAGTTGGACCCTTAGGTCTGGGACAGACATTGCATAAACCGGTTTGAGCCAAATCAGTTAAGCCTGATACTACATTCAACCAGGTTTATCTCTAACTGGCTTCAGCCATTTTCATGCTGGTTTATGTGGACTGAACATCTGTTCTGTTGCACGTTTAAACCAGGTTCTGGTCACTTAAACCAGTTTATGTGTAATGTCTGTCCTGAGCCTCATTGCCAGGACCTGTCTAGGGGATCTGAGATCCCTTGCCCATCCACTTAGAGTCAGCCTTTGACTTCTACCAAAAGTGCTTCATTTTCCAGTATTCCAGCCTGACAAACCCCAATAACTTCAGGTTTTGAATACTCACAAAATCCTGATGCTTCCTCTCATTTCAGCTCTCGTGTTTAACTCTTTTACATGAGGATTTCTGTTGTTTTCTCTGAAGAAACTTGGTGCTTCATCCTGCTTGTGGCGGATGCTCTGGTCAAAATTCTCTGATCCTCCTTTCCTCTGTTAGCAAAGGAGAAAGAGTAAAGGTAGTTTTAAGCCATTCTTTTACCTCCCAGATGTCGGGTTTTACTGAAGTTGCAGCTACTTTCCACAACGCTGTTTGGGCAGCTCCACTGCTTTGTAATAAGGGGGAAAAAAGAGCTTGAGCAGAAACTACCCCAGCTAAATGCTAAGGAACCCCTGACACGTTCTTTCCTTTTTTCTCATCCCCACTTCAAGCATGTGTTCCCATTAGGAATTCTCATTATTCCAGATTATTTTGGAGGAAGGATCCAGCTAGCATCGTTTCAGTGGGGTACGGGGGCAGCAACAGAATCGGGCCCCCTGTTTTCAGTGGCAGACCGATTCATGTCTTCATCCTTCTCTGCCGCACATCAGAGAACATGCAGCTGTCACCACATCGCAGTGTGGTTAAGGGTCAGCCATACTGTGGTTGCAGACGTTGAGCATGTCACTCCATGCCTACGCTGACGCTAAAAGCACAAGTCTGATGTCATAAGAGAGTTTCCTTGTGAATCTGTAGCCAAGGATCAGGTTTGCTATGTCTGGAATGACCTTCTGCATTTGAACATATTGTGAGGATGGTGCTAGCAAGATGATGATCCCTGCAGTGACTTTATAAATCTTAGCCAGACATGATGGAGGGCAGTTAGCTGAACCGGCAGGCAGTGAGTGGCCTTTGAGACACTTAAAAAGGGACACTTTGACATGCTATCCATCAGCATGAGGAAGTCACTTGGGAGTTGCTTTTATGTCAAGGCAGGAGGAATGAAAGGAGCTGCTAAATAAAAGGTGAATTTGATCATAGACTTATTTGGTGATCTTTTCACCTCGCCCTCTTGATTGCAGCTTCTCAGTGAGGAGCTAGTTAATTTTAATGACAGAAGCTCAGATCATCTTATTGAAGTTTAAATTAGGTTAATGACTAGCGATATGGCTAAAGGGTATAATTTACAAAACACAAATCCCCTATGCAGAAGTGTGTGTGTTCAATATCGCACATGAAAATCCCATAATTTTGATTTCATTCATTTAAAGCGTTCATTTAAAGCCCCAAATTCACACACTAGTATCTTGTTAACTTTTCTAAGACTGAAAATGCACCAATGAGCCTGTATTTGGCTTTGAATGGAGAAAGACCCTTGACTTTGAATGCTGTTTTTATGGGAAACATTATTTCTTGTTCTCCTTCATCTCTTATTCGGGGGCAGGAAAGCTGCAACACCCCAAGACGGGGCCAGGTTTTCAAAAGAGCTCAGGGTCAAATACTAAATACCCACAGTGGGTGCTAGTTTTTCAAAGTGCTCAGCCTCAGTTAGGCACCTGATTAAGTGGCAAGAGTTTCAGAAGTGCTCAAGGAAGATTTGGGGAATGGGCTCATCTGAACATATGGCCGCATGTCACTGCGGGCACTAAACGCTTCTGAAAGCCTCACCTCCTGCTCTGGTGCCCGGTGTATCGGAACAGGAGCAGCCAGCTTCTGGTCTCCTCCAAAAGTCTGGCCCCAGTGCTCACATCAGGTCTCACACCTGAATTGAGTCGAGGGCCCCCACCATTAGCTGGTAGAAGGAGACACCAAGGGTAACTCTGCTTGTGCACGGGAAGGTGAAAGAGGAAGATGAAGGAGATGGTAAATGCACTTTTGATTTACCACTGCCAGAAAGTGAGAATTCCCTAAGCCTACCAGTGTAAAGGGACACCAAGCCTTTTATATGCCATGTTTTCGAACAGCGCCTGAATTGCTCCGTCTCCCTGACATTTAGAACAACATGGAAACTAAAATTTCTTTTATGTACAGTCCTTGTAGTTCAGTGTGTACAGCAATTCAGACTTCCATGAAAACATCACTCAGGTGGGATACTAATGGCCAGTTCAATTCTGCAATGAACATCAGTTTCCCATTAGAATCGAGTGTTTCAGGGTATCTCTAACAAGCTGAACAGTGCGTGCAATAAACACCACTGTTTATAAGGTTCTTTAACACTATAGCAGCAAACGTTTACTTTTAGTGTCTTAATTTAATATGGGCACTTTATTTGCATGGTATGTTCAGCGGCATACTTGGAGTAACGGGAGTTGCTTTAAAACACCGTATTGAATTGCCTGTAATATGGATCTTGTTCCATTCTTATTGTCTGTCTTTTAGGAAGGTGACGTTGTGAGTCAATTTTACTTCAAAGTGCACTTAGAAGTTTGCAATGTATGCGGGCTTTCCCCAGTCATCTCCAAATGCTGCTAAGCCACTTTCCCTAAGGGGAGCATGTTCAAAAAGAAAGTTAAAAACATAAGAGTAAATTAGAAAACATTGCCTCACCTACACGCTTCCTTTGCTGCATAGTAAAATAAAAACATCAAACTGTACAAATGATGGTTCGAAGAGATGAAGGTTTAAATTTTAAAAGGAAAGGGCAAAAATAAACATTATGGGCACGTACAGGCGACTGAGGACGTGCGGTGTGCAGTGCTGCACACGCATCTCCGGCGCCAACACTGCACGTGCTGTACATGCAGGTGTTCCCTGCACTGCTAATGTGCAGCATGAGGGGGGCAGGGGTAAAAAAAAAAACAAAAACCCCAATGCCTCAAAGTGGGGTAGCACACGTGACAGCAGCGTGCACCACCTGAAACTGGAGCCTGGCCACTCAGAGCAATGCTTTGGCTGCTGGCCAGGCTCCCTGCTGCCAGATCACCATGGCTGCAGCTCTCGGAGGGCCCTGGGACCCCAGGTAAGGCTGCCCTAGCCCTACATCCCCAACCCCACCTGCAGCAACCAGTGTGCCATGTGTGAGCGTATGCGTGCACAGACTTTTCCCAGGGACAAGTAGCAATAACACATATCGTGCCCCTGCTGTTTCTCCCTTGAGAAATGCACATTCCTGCTCACGGGGATGCACCTTTTGAAAGATAGGTGGGGCATGAAAGTGGGGTCAATTGTAGAAAGAGATGGATGCTGAGATCGAAGAGTGCTACATCCTAGAGCCAACCCAGCAAAAAAGGACTGTCCTTCTGTGGGAGCGTGGGGTAGCCTGGGACAGTGAGGGGCTGACCTTTTTGCACGTGTGCCACAAATTACCCCTGGGATCTCCCCAGGTGCAGCTCCAACCCCCTTCTCCTGCCTGATTTGCTGCTCTGCTTTCTGCTCCTTGCCCTATCTGCTACTCTGCTGCCAGTCCCCTTCCTAATCTACTGCTTGCCACGTAAGGAGGTTGTCTGCACCACTTGTGGCACCTGTGCCACAGGTTGGCCACCCCTGGCCTAGAAGATAGGGTATGTCTGAGCACAACACTTTTCCAGAAAGGAAGCTCAAGGAGAGGTCCCTGTTGCATACAGATTATCCTCTACTTAGGGATTGTGACGTCCACCATGTCTTCTAGCCCACCAGCGTTGTCTTACCAGTGCAGGTTGGCTTAATTGTGCTCCCAGCTGCTAAAATGCATGTCAGAGGAACAGTCCTACATTCGAGTCAGATCATGTACTCTGTCCCCACAGCGAGGGGACACCACAAAGAGTGAGGACTACAGGGGTTGGACTCTGACCATCTGAAAAATAGTCCCCTGTCTTGTTTGTGTCATGCACACGCAGCACCTGTTTCTCTATTCCATTATCCTGGTTTCATGTCAGCATAACACCGAGGAGAAGAATAGATGTTAACAGGTGTGAAACCTGTGTGACAGATGGGAAGTAAGGACTGAAAGTGTTTTGTTTACATGTGCTGTAAAAATTCATATTCAGATTGCAAGGCAAGCAGTAAACATGTTATATGTTGTAATCTTCTCCAGATTGCAAACTGTTTGGGGCAAGGTGCTCGTCTTCTGTATCTCGTACTGCACAGAATGGAGCATGCTATGGGCACCTAGCAAAATAATGATCATGTTAAATCAGCAACGTCATATTGGGTAACTCAGCTACCTAAGTCTATATAGCAGATTTAGGTAGAAAATGTGTGCTGTCAAGAAGAAATATTGGGTTGGCGTGGGAGCTTGGAGTTTGAAAACTGTTTGCAGTTGTCTTCAAGTGAACAATATGTGACCCGAGTCGTGAATACAAATATGTGGAGAATGGGAATGCCATTCCTTCATCTTCTGGCTGATTTTAAAGCAACAGCCTTCCTGTTCTCAACATTTTATAGAACTGGCATATTTCCACGGCATACTATTTGTTTTCATTTAATATGAAATGAAAACCGTTAATATGATAGCACTTCAGAATTACACTTCAGAGAGAGAAGCTGAATGGTGCAAGGAAGAATATTTTGCACATGAGGGTTTGTTGTTATGAGGCGGGGATGCGGAAAGGGAAACGAATGGCTTTTCTGAGTATGGCAGAGATGTATGCATAGTC
The DNA here is from genome assembly GCF_001723895.1 of Crocodylus porosus. Classification (NCBI taxonomy): domain Eukaryota; kingdom Metazoa; phylum Chordata; order Crocodylia; family Crocodylidae; genus Crocodylus; species Crocodylus porosus. The sequence continues at coordinate 7,215,808 of NW_017728942.1, forward strand.
CAGGTCCTCATCTCAGGTACACTTACTGGTTTTCTGAGGGCTCTGCCCAGTCCCAGGCTAGGCTAGGGAAGCTATTTTGCGTACTCTCCATACTGACTTCATTAGAACTGGCAAACCCTCTTCATTCTCTGCCCGTCTCTGGTTAAGGAAGGAGGTCTGGTCTAGTGATGCAAATTTAATCTGGGGGGTTCTTCTCAGGCACTGGGATCCACTTGCCATTTGTGGAGCCTGGGGCCTTGTGTTTCCCTCCATATTTCAATACAGATGCTGGGAGCACATGTGCTTTGACTTGGCACATCTTCTTCCAGTGTGGAGAAGAGGCATAATCTGTAAAAGGCTTCCTGAGACCCTTGCACACGGGAACGGGCATCCCGACAGACTGGAGCAAGGCAAGGAGAATGGAAAGAGACAACCATCCTCTGCAGATTTCGGATGCCCAGATGGCATAGTTGCATGAAGCCCCACCTGTACGCATCCCTTGTGTTTAGATGTCCCGTAACGATTCTTCATAGAACCAAGTGACTCCGATTTCTAGACACAGGCAATTTAATGCACGGTCACTGAAACCCACTTGATATGGACCCATAGTGACTATCTTTTGATGCTTCCTGGAGGAATTTGCCATTTGACAGATTCATCAGTTTACTGCACTAAGGTGTACTACATGCCTTCATTCTTTCACGTAAAGGACCAGAGGAGTGTACTGGATCATCTGCCGGGACAAAATAAATGCAAGTACAAAACTCCATGCAGAAAACGCAGTTTGTTCTCAGCTAGTAACAATGTCGAGGATTCAACGGCAGCTGCTGCAATCCACTTCGGCCAGTTCCCAGTGGAGTCGCTGTGAATCTTGGGCACTTGTGAACACTGTTCACCGCGAGATTGGGAGTGGGATAACGCTGATGCTTTAGCCAAGTATGTTCAAAAGTGCTTCACAATCTGCAGAATGAATCAGTGAATTGTCAGACAGCTACAGACTTATTACTTTTTAATGGCATTTTTTTTATTACTTGCTAATTATGAGGTGGAAAGGGTGTGAGGCGCGTCAAGTATTATAGTTCCTTAAGTAAATTAGAGCAGAAGGTCTCAATAAATTGAAAAGTTATTAAGTGCATACTTTCCGGGAGACATAATGCTTATCATTATAAAACATAGGACTACAGATCCTCTCCTTTTTTTAATGTCCACAGATGGCACAAGCTAATTATTCTCATTTGTATAGCACCTTCCACCTCTGTAGATTTTTTTCAGAATGTTGAAAAACAGATGATCACGTCTGTTTTTGTAGCTGTGTGAGAGTTTTTTCATTAACAAGATCAGGCAGGACCATCTGTGTGTTCTGGTAAAAAGTTTACCACCAACAGTGAATTCAAAACTTTCAAACAATGGATGAATGCATAATTTGTCATGTGTGGATTCAGTGCAGTGGCTACTAGTCTGTCGCTCAAGCGGGTATGGCTAAGTGCAGTACTTAGCTGCTTTGAATGGAAAAAAACCGAGTCATGCTTTAAATTTTAAAACTTGCCTAGGCCCTCGTTTGGCAAAATATTCAGGCACATATGTGCCTTTTTTAAAAATATATGGAAGGAGACTAAATGAGTCCCATGAGGATATCCCCGTACTGAAAGTCAGGCGTGTCCTTACACGCCTTGCTGAATGGGATTATTGCAATTTCATGTAGACTTAATAAGATGATTGATGTAACGAAATAAAAAAGTTAGTTTTTTCTCACCCCCCCCAACAGGGAGTATGGAAAGACTACCTAGAAGAAGTGTAACAGTTCATTGCCTAGGAAGGGGGAGTCTTCAAGCTTTGCCCCTGTGTTTTTCACACTTCTGCAATTTCACACAGCCCCACCATCTTCCTCACTTCATCAGATCTCTGCTCTTACAAGATTCTCGGGTTTCTCGGAGAAAAGGGAAACACTTCAGCTCTGTGCCTGCGTCTCATAAGGTTACACATGCAACCCAAAGGCCCATTGCTTTCCAGTTGGGTCACTGCATTGCTAAAGAAGGCAAATAAGCTCTCAGAGAAACATAGTTACTAATACAAATCCTCCTACACCTACCCACCAGGTCCTCCCCAGGAGAAGGGAGAAAGAATAGAGGTTAATTGTAAGGCGGACCGAAGCTTGGGTACACTGGATTGGGAAATGTCAGGAATTTGGGGTTTTGGCTGTTTAATAATAGAAAACTGCGGGAGTGACCTGATATAGGCTGCAGGCATGGTATCCTATCTGCTCTTGTTTGATCTGTTCACTTATTTTGTTCAGTCTACTAGATAGAGCACTTTTAAATATATCATCAGTAACGAATAAGTGGTAGTGTCTGGTGCCTGTTGATATTCATGTTCTTCTTTATGGTCCATGCATCTCCCTTGTGAAGTCTTCGAATGACCATTGCACAGGTCTTGTTAGACATGGTATCCCCTCTTGGTTCAAGTTGTGTTTCCACCTCATGTTCTGCAAGCTTTGGGATTCATTTGAGAAGCTGCCTGCCTTCTAGCAAACGAGCACAGATTAGATGTACTGTATAGTGTCATTTTCAACAAAGCTACACTGATTTACCCCAGTCAGGGAATATGCCCCATATGTTCTAGCATGGATCCTCAGTTAGAAACCTTCCTCACAGAGTGCCGTATTATCAGTACAGCATACAATTTGGAGCTCAATGGCTCTATGGGTTGGCTTCCACACCCATGCCTTCCTGTGATATTGAAGGGAGACTTCAACAGCAACGGAGAACTTTTGAGTATATTATGAGCAGGACAGTATATTATTTAGAACAGGAGCAAGTCTGAACTGCCTGATAGACCCGGGGCTCTGGGCCATGTTCATACTACCTGAAAGCCATCCTAAAACAAATGTAACGTAGACGTCTTACTGCATGCCAGAAGAGCAAGCTTAGTGGCCAGTTCCCAGCATCACACTAGGGTTCTTGTTCTATATCTGATGTACATGTGCTACATCCTCTGTGTTCCTTGGTTCAGGCATATTGTCCTTCAGTGCGGTGCTCCCGTTTCCTCTGGTGGAGTGGGCAGGCAGGACTGCCGGGGTCTGCTCTGCCATTGCCTACATTGCCTGTTCTGCCACGGCTTAGGTGTGATTTGGGGAGGATCATTTAACTTCCTTACCTACTTTACAGGAGCTTTTGTGAGGTTCATTCATTTCTTGGAAAAATGTTTTGAAATTATTCTGTGATGAATATATAAAAATATCACTTATTGACTTGATGCATTGTAAAATCAGTTTGGGTTTTTTTTAGAATAGCTTGCACATCATTTCTTCACTGACCTTTGGTTCATTGGCCAGGAGTTGTATTCTTCATCTGCTTTGTTCCTTTGTACAACACATACATTACAAAATGCACCCTTGAGAAATAAAAATAACAAGTAGAATCCTTTAACCCGACAATATATTAATTTTATTTTATTGTTGTTGGTGTATTTGAATTGCATCCAGATGCCCCAGCCATAAATGACAATCCCATTATGCTTGATGCTGTATGAATACAAAGCAAAAATCAGGTCCATTCTTCTAAGAGCTCACTGTCTCAATATAAGACACAAGGTGAGTACAGACAGATGGGGAGTGTAAGCAAGCAATAAGACAGCATGCTAGGCAAGGGGCTTAGCACACCGGCTGCCTAGCCATTGGCAAGTCTGTTGGGAAAAGAGAGGTTTAAGAAGGACTTTGAAAGGGAGCTGTGAGGTGATCTAGAAGTCTGAGGAAGAGCTTGGGAGACGATGCGAAGGCACCTGTTTGAAAATGTAACGAGTTAGGTGATAAAGGCTGTCATTGCTGGCTGACAACTCAGGAACACATGAGAGAAGGTAGGAAGTGTGTCGGTGTATTGTGATGGGTGCTGGAAGTGGAGACCACGGTTTTTGTTTGAGGCAGTGGAGAAAGGAAGGGTGTAAAGAGAAAAGGGAAGCGTTCAAAACAACAACCTAAGAAAATCGCATCATGTGGAATACAATGGAGCAGTTCAAGACGTGATCATTAAGGTGTGAGCTTGACAATGCATGAGTGGATAGGAAAGGCCATTCCCAATATTAATGGGCCAGGTCAGGTGGATGTAACGTATGTTTCTCTGGCTATAGTCTACAGCTGTGCAAACCTTCAGTCTCTGATTTGATTCAGCAGAGATTCAGCCCAATTCGGTGGCCAAATCTCCAAATCTGAATAGAATCAGAGGACCCTTTAATTTCTCCAAATTGTGTCGGAGTCGTCTGAATCGATTCAGAGATTCGGACATAGACACAGCTTTAAATGTTTTTTCTACATACCTCTAGGTACCAGGTGGCTCATGAATGCTGCGATGGTGGGGTACATGGAGCGTCCCACCGAAGCTTGTGGGGGTCCCCAGTGCATTGGCAGCAGACCCAGAATTGGACCAGGAGCACTTCCAATCCACTTCCAGGTCTGCCGGGGAGCATGCGGTGGGGGGGGGGGGCCCTGGCTTGGCGACTGGTGCCTTCTGGGTCTGGGGGGGCACTCAGGCTCCCCCCATGAACAATCACTGAGCTGGGGGGGACTGGGGGGCCCCCCAGCACACTCCCTGGCAGACCTGGAAGTGAACCAGAAGTAATTCTGGTCCACTTACGGGTTCGCTGCTGAGCCATGGAGGCCCCCCCCCCCATGGGACACTCCATCCACCCCAGCATTGGAGCGATCATGAGCCGTGCTGATACCTCAACGTATGTAGAAAAAACTTTTAAAGCTGTGTCTATGTCCGAATCACTGATTCTGTGAATCAGCATCGAATCTTTATATTCAGATTTGGCCAAATCGAGTCGCTGTCCCTGATTCAGGATGAATCCAAAGCGAATAGGGCCCGCTTCATGCACCCCTACTGTAGTGTTTTGTTTTTTTTGGTTTGCTTTAAACATATTGGGAACTGCTAGCTGCTTTGTCAATAAACTAGTTCTTTCTTGGCTGATGCTTACCCAGATCAATATGTTTATTACCTGGAGCATCATCTGGTTAAACAAGAACGACAATCCCCTAACAACATCAACGAAAAGGGGCCGGGTGCCAGCTGCTTCCTGTCAGGCAGGATCAGAGAGCTCACTTTCAGAATCTGCCACAATTGGAAAAAAATCACCAGGAAATAATCGATGCCTCCTTCTTTTATTATTATTACCCCGAACTTGAATTTGCCATGATTCTTAACCTTAGCCTATGGTGGGCCTGAATGGCTGACGTTCTGCTTTCTCACTCAGAGTGTAGGCTACAAGCAGGTGAAATATTTTCACCATAACTTGTCACAGAGGGAAAGATGAAAGCAACCAAAGCCCACCATTTGATTCTCATTTGTGCTTGTCATGACTGAATAGAAGTTGCCAGCCAAAGATCAGTTCTCTGTTTTCTTAAATGCAGAATAGAAAATCTTTTGCAGGGTAGCCTTTCCCAGGTCTTAAAGAAGGAAAAAAAAAATTAACCGTCTCTTTCTCTCTCTCGTGCACGCACACATCCATACACGCACCCACTGAAAATTGGTTAGTTTTCAGTAAAGTCTCCCAGCCTTAATTGTTGTGTTGTAGGAAGATCAATAGCCTGGTAATGAGCTAGCTTTTTGCCTCTATGAAAGCAGCAGAATATTACTACAGGCATGATTACTTTAACTCTGTATTGTGAGATGATAAACTACCTTTTAATAGAACATTAACATTAATCTAAACAAGATTAGTGGTGCAAAGCATTGTACGAATAAGCTTGCTCAATTAAAACAGATGGTCTTCCATGCTAAATTCCATTATGTTAATATACCCTACACACTCTCTCTCTGTCTCGCTCTCTCTCCTTCCCTCTCCAGTTGCAAGGAATGTGGTACATGTAAATGTGCCTGAGCTTAACTGTGTGCTGCAGCCCTCATTTCATCATATTTTATTCTGTGAGCTCTTCAGAATCTCATATTTATCAAATTATTTCTGAATGATTAACAAAAGATCTGTACATTTTCTTCTAATTATTTGCGTGTCATTAATCTGCACCATTTCTTTTGCCCCAAGCATTTTTGAGAAGGTGGAGAGAGATATGATTCAGCAATTAGAATTGGCTTTAAGCATGATTAAGGCTGTCTAAAACAAGGGGAGGGGAAAAAAAACATCTAAAGCTGCAGCAGCATTAATGTGTAGTGTTAGCCAAAATTAATGATCAAACCCTGCATCTCAGCATCTTAATATTGTCTCAAGCAAAATGGCTTTACATTTAGAAGCAATGCACAGTTGCAATCTAATCACTAGATTTTTCCCCCCAGACAGGCTTTTACTGTTCATTAATAGAAGAAACATGGTTTTGTTGCTCAAAGTACGAACATTTTTTTTCCTTGGCAAAACACAACAGAATATTCAAATGTATTAGAAGGCCTAAAGCTTTTTCAGAATTTCTTTTAAATCCTTGCTTCAAAAAAACTCAGTCAAACAGATTTGACACTTGGTGTATTTCTGTTGGTTCTAGTTGTCCAGAAGGGCCACATTCAACCCCGATAGAAAAGGATGCGGCCTGACCTCCATCTCCCATCCAAATCCCTAATGAGAGTGGAATCTACTAAAACATTATAGCTAGAAATGGCAAAGCCCATGTAAGTGCCCCCCACACATGGAAAGCTGGAGGAGGATTACTGCTTCCCTTCTTGCCTATTCTGAAATCTTGCAGTCTGCAGATGCTGGATCTCTTTGCCCTCTCCTATCATATCAGGTATCTGCGTTAATGAGGCAGCTGAGGTGTCCGTACCACGGGAGAATCCCCAGATGGAACAGATGCCACTGTAGCTGCCGTCAGGATTTGCTTTCTAGCTGCATAACAGCACTTAGTATTTGCTTGGTTCTGGTTTTGACTAGGCTGGGCTTCAAAAGGTGATGTGATGGGACTTGGTTTCCCTTTCTTTATGGTACACAATGAGCAGAGTTTGACCAGACCTCATGAATGGGCATCTCCCCGCTTTTCCCATTGTGCCATATGATATAATTCAGAAATAAAGGCAGCCCTGTATAATTGGGAATGCAGAAGGTAATCGAGTGCTATTTTAGGCCACGGTCATGCGTAGGGTTCCTAAGAATATCAGATGTCTCCTTGGGCAGATCCAGGATCGTGGCGTTAGGGGTGCGGCCACACTCTTCAGTGGTGTGGTGCATGCTCAGCAAAGAGAGCGAACAACGGTGGGCTCCAGAGCTGCTTGAAAGCAGGGACTCCAGGCAGAGCAGCCAGTGACCTCAGAAAGCTCATGGCCCATGCAGAGCTCCCAGCAGGAGCTCCACCGACATGCCCGTGAGCTCCGAGTACTCGCTGCACTTGCAATGCACAGCCAAGTGGGAGGGCGACCACACCGCTCCCCCTCCACGGATCCACCCCGGAATGGCCCCCGATTTCAGGGCAGGTCCTGTGCATTAGGTGCTTGGACACTTCTCATGGCTTGTTTTGTTTTCGGTTTGAGATGCAGAAAATCTAGTTCCAGCATTTTGACTCAGTTTGAAGAATCATTCCGTTATTTCCTGACACAGAGTTACGTACACTTTTGGGGCAGTTCAGTCTGGATTTGAACCTTGTCTTAGTTCCTTTTCAAGTTAGAAAGGCCAGAGTGCTGTCCTCAGCTTACAAATAAAAAGCTAGTTTAATATTAAGCAGATGAATAGAAATGATTGTTTTTCATGTTAGGAAATATTTTTACTGTGCACTGTCTGGGTTGACTCATTTTCTGGCCGCATACTCTCACTCTGTTATTGCTGTTAACACCAGTGGAAGTTGTACATGTGGATCTGACTGATGTCAGAAGCAGGGCTGTGGGGTGAAGGGAGCTGTTAATTAAGGACTCTTGTTGATAGAAGTTAACAATGTTATTCAACCACCTCGAGCTTAAATAAGTTTATTTTAAATGATTTTTTTTGGACAATCCAGAGTCTTTCATGTATGAGCTAAAGACTTCTAGTAGGCTGGTAGGAGTTTTGGCTTTTCATAGTTAGTATTTCCTCATGTTTATAACGAACCTGGCACATCTGTAGTGCCAAATATCCCAAACATATCCCCCACAAATAGTGTGCGTGTATGTGTGTATCCCAAAAATATCCATCTTCTAGCAAAGGTACATGAGCTGTAAACCATTGGGGAAAAAAAAGAAGGTGTTTCATATAGGGATGATTAAGCTTGACAAAACTTGCTTGAAGAATAAGCTTTCCATTCTCAAAGTCCATAAGGCTTGTGAACTGAAGATTAGCTTGCAAAAAGAAATATCCATTCAGTTTATAGTGATAAGCATACCAGGGACCTCGATGCAAATGCTCGCTTACTCGCTGTCACATGAGAGCTACAACCAGGCAACACAAAGTGTGGGAGGCAGTGGGAGAAGGGCTGCGGATAACACCTGAGCATAACTGAAGAGGGTATTCGGTCACTTGCTGCTTAAACAATCAGACACAACAGGAAATAGTGCTAACAGCTAATATCACCACTCCATGGGTGCCCCGGCTGCCACAAATACACAGCAAAGAGGGCAGTTTAAACAGTTGACAGCAGTTATAAGCAAGACAGCCTGTATTTTTCTTTTCAGAAACCACTAGGTGGGTGGACTTAACTCGTGAAGGATGTATTCTTCCCATTTTATTTATTATTTTTTTAATTTTACTTCTTTGAGTGAGCATTGCTCCGGGAGCTTTTTGCTTTCTCGTTTTTGAGCTGGGCAGACTCCCAGCAGGAGCTATGGGCATATCCTGATGAAGTCCCCCATGAGGAACTCGATTAAGAATTGTAAGTCATTGGGATCATTTCAGGTAGCCGTGTACACTGTATTTCAAGGAGTCTGCAGGGTTGCAGTTAGGTCCCACTGATGCCCTACGGTGGATGTGAGCAAAACCCGGGTGCACCAGTTGCTTGGGAGGAGAGAATGCAGGTTAGATGAAGGAAAGGACAAGGGATAGACATGAGACACCACAGGACAGTCGTGGGCAGATCAAAAGTTTCTTCTCTGAGGGAGGGAGTGAGGAGAGCCCAGGGGTACGGCCTGTTGGGCCTCAGGTATGGCGCTCTTTGCCCCCTGCTATGAGAGAGCTCTGAGCCCACCCACTTGCATTAGCTTTCCTCCAGGAATATGTGAAAGGGATGGATGGAGACACCAGCTTTCTTCTTTTTTCGCATCCTTGTGACAAGGTATTTAGCAGAATTTGCAGATTTGCTGGAATCTGACACAGCCGCACTGTGAGCACTTCTGCTGTGGCCTCAAATTTGCAACCCATAGCCTATCAACTGTGTGCCTTAGTGCCCATGCCATCCCACTCCCTGAGACAATAGCTACAAGGCCTTTATATGGTAGGGTGCAGAAATGGAAGACAACAGCTACACGCCACTGTTACCATTCGTTTTTCTAAAAATTAGGAAAAATCTCAGCACGAACCTCAAAGATCTGAACCCTCACAATTTTTTTTATTTGTTTTTTATATTTGGGCTGGTTGTGACTAATCTGAGCCGGTTTGTCCCTCACTAATTCCAGGGCTGATTTTCAGGCAAGGTGGGCACGCCAACCTCACGTGCATATCAGGTGATGGCAAGTGCAAATGGCTCATTAGATTAATTTGCAGTGTAATTAACTGATCTGCACGTATCACCATAACGATTGTGCATGAAATCGGGCATGCAATTGAGCTGCTAAATATCAGATTGAATCTTTCCAATGTTGTGATGGGATGCATTCATCAAAGCTCAGTATCACGATGTTTGAAGTCAGTATATATTTGTGACCCTGTCAAGGAAGACTAATCGGACTATTTGGAGGAGGTTTGTCTTTGTTCTTGGCCATCTATCACCAACTGTAATTCCATAACTGTGCGGTAGGGAACCGAACGAACCGTAATTCCACATCGTAAGCTATATCCCACCCCCATTTAGAGCAGGATCATGCCTTCCATGCCTGCTTATCTGAAATAGGTCTGGCTGTTTTGGTAACCCAAGGAACAATGGGGTGATCATTCACTCAGGGGGGAAGAAATCACAATTCAGACAAGAAGGTGTTTCTCTTGCATAGCAACTAAAGCAGCGGTCTCTGCTGTATTTTTGACAAAGTAAGAATTTTGTCTCGTTAGAGACCAGGAGGAGCTGGAGAGCATAGAGATGATTACTCGTTTGTACTGTTTGCTGACAGGCAAGCAGAGTCTCTGCTCTTCTTTTTCCTTTTCTTTATTCATCCAATAATCTATTGTAGGTCTTTTGGCTTTCTGAAATTTTAATTTAGACACCGCAGTAAAATGTCATTAAAATCATATGACATTTTATGGACTGGGTTATATTCTTACTGCTTCTTTGTTAAATCTTTTAACAAGGGTTTATGTCAAGATTCTTCAAAGGATAATTACTTTTGGATAAACATTTCATTTATTGTTTAAAAAAAAAAAAGCCCCTGGATAGATTTTTCCGACAGAAAAGCAATCGCTGGCTACATTGTTCGCTGCTAAAGGAGGTAAGGAACAGTAGGGGAGTGCATGAGAGGTTTCGAACTTCTAGTCAGGGTTCTTCACGAAAGAAATTTGAGTTCAGCAATAGGAACTAACCAGATGACAGGGGATATTTATAATACTATAGGGGATATTTTTTTTCCAGAAATTAAAAGACAAGTGTTTCCTTCCTTGTTGCGCCATGCAATCCTTAGTCCTTACAGGTATATCCATGGGCCTTATTGAGTCTTTTCCTTCAAGACAACACGTAGGTTCTGCTTTTTCTACAAGAAAAGCCATTGGATGTTTTGTTTTGGGGGGGTTTTCCCATTCTACTGTAGGAAAAGCAATATGATTAATGAATAACCTGAATTAATTGGAGAGTACTGTGATGTAAACACCAATGGAAAGAAATCATCCATTGTTCCTCATCTTGACATATTAGCACAAAACGAGGACTGTCCACAGTGGGAAATTACGTACCAAAAATCTGAATCCTGTAAATTAGGGGTGCTCAACCTCTGGTTTGCAGGCCAAATACTTCCACTTTTCCTTGCTGCTAAAGTCCCAAGCCCCATGTAGAGCCGGGTCCTCTCTTTGTGGAAGTAGTTTGGGGCCAGCCTGCACCCTCTTCTCCACTGCCTAACCACAGGTCCAGGCAATACCCCCTTCCCTCCACTTGGCCAGGTTGGGGTGCTGCAATGCCCCCTACCCATGCACAGCTGGTTACGGGCCAGGCCACACCACCTTCCTCCCCACCCCCCACACAGGGCTGGGTCATGCCCCTTCCCCCCCCCCCACAGTCTCCTCACCGGGAGTTGGGGCCAGACCAAGCCCCCTCCCTGTGCACAGATGGATCGGAGACGGTCTACCGCCTACCCCCTCCATGCAGCCAGTTGGGTCTCTGCTGCACCTGCCCCAGAGCTGGATTGGGCCCACCAGTCAGATCCAGCCCTACAGGCACTGTCCATCCAGCCTGCTGGATGAAGGTTGAACACCACTGCTGTAAATAATCTTGTCGTCCCAATGAATGCAAGCGTTCTGTAAAAAAGGCATATTGCAAAGTGCGGGTACGTTATATGACATTACAGCAACACAAACAATGTGAGAGGAAAATCTCACTATAAGAAAGGAGTCCGTTAACTCAGGAATAGTGTTGCAATATTTTAATATACTAAGTATACTTATAGTGCCATGTATTATAGCATACTTATAACATATTTAGCAAGCTTAGACTACAGAAAACAATGTATGGATGCAGGGGGTGAATTTACCTCTCTGTTGCCATTTTACTTTGTTTTCAAATCTCAGTTCAAATACCTGGGGAAAGTGCTGGAGCAGAAAGAACTGGAGTGTGCTGGTGCAGTTGAAGGCAGGATTTGTCTTTAGGAGTGCTAGTTTGAAACTACTGTTGGGATGTTGTATTGTCCAGATACAAGCTGTCGCTCCCTTAGAAACCTGTTCAATGGAGTTTATTAAAGATCTATAGAGCATTATACAGTATTTATAGAACACCTATGGATTTTTAAAAGTACAATTTTGCTGATTTTTTTTTTTCCTGAGGTTGGAACCATCCTTTGGTTTTTATACAGGTGCTCAGTAGGTGACTAGCTCCTGATGGGTTTTGAGGTTTACAGAGGTGTTGCACCTATCCAAGCATGTGCATTTTTAATAAAAAAAAAAAAAAAACCCAGTCCCTCTCAACTGAATTAGCATTCTGAGAGGTCCAGGAGTATCATCAGAGAAATCCCACGTTACTTGAGATTTTGCTCACTGTCAAGCTGGTTCAAACCAGTGACCTTGAAATGAAAAGTTTCACATCCCATTATCAGTCCCCAGAGCCACCCATTCTCCATGGAGCCTCGCTCAGGGAGGAATTTAAGCAGCTACTTAGCTCTATCCTGATTCACAACAACACTAAAGACAAGGCCAACTTTCAGCTGGCTTCAATGGGAATTAGTCATGGCCTTAAAGTTCAACATGTTAAAGTGCTTTCCTGAATATACTTCATGTGCCTATATTTTAAGTATATACTAGATGCTATTTAACAAGTAATATACCATAAACGGCACATAGTTTTAGAGAACAGCTCTAAATACAACTGGATGGAGGGATACGACTAAGATGGTCGTTAGAAAGTCGAGTGACGATTACCCTCTACAGAGTTTAAAAAAAGGAAATGTGTGATAAATTAAAGATATGTGTTGCCAGTGTTTAACATTGTGTGCATTTGTGTTAATTCTGGGTGGGTCTTCCAGACGAGACCAATCCTTTGTGAACAATGAAGTTCCTGTGCAAGTTTTTCCGGCAGCAGGTGTTTGAGTTTTGCTTATGCCAAAATACATGCTCCTGCCATTGTGGAGTCTGTAATCTGCTGCTCTGCTCCCTGAAGGTGGCTGCAAGTCAGTGCTGCTGTTTTTATGTAGTTTCTGTTGCCCAAATACTTAATTTGGCTGCATGAGAGTGGTGGAGAACAAAAGCCCATTTTTTGTACAGGCAAACAAGATGGGAATTTGCTGAACAACGACTGTCTGTTGTGCCGTTACACTCATCTGACCACATAGAAATATATTCCTTGGGGTTTCCATATTGAAAAATAGTAATAATTCGAGTTTTAAACACAAATGAACAGCTCCTGCTTGCCTCTGGTTGCTACGTATTCTCAGGAGCACCCTGCCCATTTTCGTCTAGTTACGTATCTCTCTATTTGCCTTTAAGTCATCTCCCTAAGAATAGAGTTTGACCACAAGACTGCTCACTAGGACTATTTACAGTGGTCTTTGCTAGTAAACTTCTTAATGACACATCATTGCTTATCTTTATCCCAGCATGTCTGAGAGACCTTCTGCTAATGCTTATATTATTAGCTGTGCACACAGTCTTATCGGGAAAAATTGCAAATAATATTGCCTGGGAAGCCAGGGCCAGGGTAAGGTATATACTTGCAGCCAGAATTTTTTTTTGGAGCACGCAAGGAGTGCAGGTAGAAGCTGGTTGCTATCCGCTCGCACAAAGAAGTAGATGGGAGGCTACCAATGGGTGACAAAATACATTTCTCTTGTGGGAAGGCAGCGTTTCCCTTCTGGATGCTGGGTTTTGTGTACTTTTGGAAAGCATTTGGCAGCCACAGCAAATATGTTTACAAAAAGAGCAGAACTGGTAAAGTTCAGGTTCGTGTTTGGATTCAGCCCCAGCAAACTGAAGCTGAAGCTGTGCCAGACGTTTGAAGCTGCCAGACGACAGTTCATCTCAAACAGAAAACTGAAGAGGGGGAAAGAAATTTGTCAAATAAATTCCATGTGGAATTTCAGGCAGTTTAGTTTGATTTGGTGTATTCAGAAATGTCTTGGACTCCCCTGTTGTTTCCTTCCTTACCCCGAAACTTGATGCCTGCCGTGATCCTCCCGGCTTTTTGCTACATTTCTCACGTCCTCTGATACGCTGGCTTTGGCATCCCTTTGTTTTCACAGACGACATTTGGCCCCGCAACAACTCGCTGGTGAATTTAAGGCCAGGAAGTTGCATACTAAGGTCCTTCCTCTGGCAAAACTCCCAATTAGTAGGAACACATCATTTGGCCAAATAATCGCAAGGTTTTGCCTGCTGTCCACATGATGGATCTGTTGGAAGCATATGCAGCGTTTTATGCCTCTTCTGTCCTGACTGGAACCCAGGCAACTTGTCAGCCTTAAAAAAAATCAACCCTTGCCAACTCCTTTGGACCATTTTCTTTTCAATGTAGAATAACCAATCGCAAATATGATTCATAGGGTAATTGTTGATTAATATCAACTTTTTTTATAACAATTACTGTAGTAAGAAGGAGAAAGAAAGGAATGAGAGAGACAAATAAGAAAATTCGGGAAGCCTTTTTTCTGAACACCTCTGGACTATTATGTGAAAGCCCATATAATCATGTCCTACAGGAAAAAAAGTCCGTCAGCGTAGATACTAGTTGCAAGATAACTCCAATACATAGGAACAGAGCCATGCTCTACAGGTGGAAGCCCAGCGCTCAATTTGATTATGCTTTTGGTTTTTCTCTTCATATTCTGTTCAGTGGAAGAAGTGCCATTAAGTTTAATTAGCTTTGGATCAGGCTGTCGGTCAGAAGAGTTATGATACTAAATGGTACTCTGTGAAAAGGAAGTGCCCATCATCTCTCACCGGGTCCACTATTTATGACTTGCTGAAATGCTGTGCTGACACAGAGGCAAGCCAGACTTGGCCTTCGTTTTTACTCCTGGGCTTTCTGACTGCTTGCCTGAAATTGAGCCCAAAGCTGCAAATCCTGTAGACATGGCTTGATTTGTTTAAAATGTCAAAACAGACAGACCCAGCAGATACTGGATGCTGCTGTATTTGGTAGAGTACCAGTTTCTGTTCATCTTTTTTCATGTTCCACAGCGAAAAGCCCACAACCAATTGCCATGAACGTAATGAAGCTGAACACCATAGTAACTGTTGTATAAATGTAGGCAGTCTGTCCCAATTCATTTGGATAAGAATCACTTTCAGCTACATCGGTCTCTTGTTCTGTTCTTGCTTCTCCGATTCAAATAAGTGTAAGTCCGCTGCTTCAGATGCAGTCTTTCCTGATCTACACGAGGCTCAGTGTTCTCCATGCTTACATGGTAAGCAGGACCACCAGGAGATCAATTTTCTGCATTTGTACTCTGATTTTTCTTCCTTTATTCCAGGGTGTTTTGGTTTGAATCTGTCTGTCCCTCTCCTTCGGAGAGGATGGGGGCAGAGTCTGAGATTCTGTGACCTGGATTTTTTTCTTAGGACCTTCCTTTCAGGTTCACCCTCCCTCCCCCCATCCCTCTCTGTCTCCATCTTGCTGGAAATGGCCTAATTCAGGGCTTTCCAACTTGCTGCCCATGGGATGCGTGCAACATGCAAAGGCTTAACATGCTGCTCATGAGCTCCCACCCAGCTGCCACTGCCCCAGCTCAACAGCAACTGGGATCTCAGGACTTCCCCTCTCTCCCCCAGCTTCAGCTGCTGTCCCCACCCCAGGGAAAGAGCAGTGCAGTGGGAGCCAGCAACCCGCAGTGCCTATGCAGCAGAGTGCCATGAGGGAGCCTGCATGGAGCTGACGGATGAGGATCACTGACCTATACGTGCAGTGCGGGGGAGGGCTCACCCCATGTGTGAGCATGGGTTGTACATCCTGGGGAGCCTGTGTGTCACAACACAGTCCCCACTGCTGTGACCCCCAGCCACTTTGAATTTGCACAGCCCTGGCCTAGGTCACGTTTTCCATTCTGAAAAGTTCCAGCAGCTCTCAGTGCCTTTGTTTCATAACCCTGCCAGCTGAAGGACGCAGATCTGTAGCTGAAAAGAAAAAAAAAAAAATCCATGAAGTTAGCAAATGAAGTCTCAAGTTTTACCTAATCAGGCCATACGTGGTCTAGAAATGGTCACTTTAAATCTTTATAATGGATGTTTATGGCTTAATAGGCTTCTTTTACCTGCAGCGAACAAACATTGTTATTTCCCAAGCAGGCATCTCCCACACCGTCGGACACTCTCACCCCTGAAACTTATATTGATGTTTAAAACATTCCCCTTGATAGCTAGCTTGACAAACATGTGAGTGTTGTGAAAATCATTAGTGCGATGGAGAAGACTTCATATCTTTTCTTCCAAATTAAGTGCACTGGGATTTATTTACTCTGTGAGGTGGTAATAATAATTAAAACACATGCTACTGCAGGTAACTCCCACAACTTGCACTTTGCTCTGAAGCAGAGAAACTCATTGATTAATCCATGAGGTCAATCAGTCCATCTTATCTGGAGAGTTAATCATAGAGAGTTCCTGCAACAAGGCCAGCAACAATACTGGTTTATTTACTGCAGCTCAATCCGAGAAGCCAAACTCTTCCGTAGAGTGGAGAGCGGTTTGTTTCTACTTAGTCTTTAATTGGAAAATGATCTCATTAGTGCCATAGTGACTTTCAATACTATAATGAGATGGTGTAGAATTTAAAGAAGAGCAAAGATAATACAGTAGTAGCCTGTAAAAGCTCAGCTTTGGAAGTATCACACCACTAACAATGATATCTCCTGTTTTTAACATTAAATCAAGCCCTGCTCCTTTTTCTACATTAACAGTTTTATTCAAAGCTAAAATGGCAATTTTAGATCCCACTGGCTTTTATACCGAGGATCAATAAACCTTCCTAGTTTCTAACTTCATTTTCCTGTTATCTTTTATATGGCAACTGTTAGTCAAGTGTTAATTCTTTAATGATGACTCGCCTATTTTGTGAACTGCACTTAGCACTATGTTCCTCTGATATTATAGTAGTGGAATTCCATGGATTTTGGAGGATTTTATGTGGGCATGAGATGACATCAGTGTGCCGATGAAATGGTGAAAATAGGCAATCTGAATACGAGAAGTATGTTGTTTCTGCCTTGCACACCGCGCCGTGAATTCTTTGACTTGATGCATCTTCTGTGGGAGAAATGATGAAGTGTTTACTTCAAATGCTTCTCCTGCGGGTGTTCATTTATTCAAACAGTAGTCATAAAAATATTTTGATTGTATTATTGCAGTTGTTGTCTGTTTGGACCCCATTGCACTACGTGTCGTACATGCACAGACCAAAACGGGTTGGCAAAAGGGTTAGTAATCCGAGCATAAGAGGTCATTAGCACAGACAGAATTGGAAGAACACAAAACGAGCAATAAGATAATATTTGCGGCATAATGCACAGTCTGCGTGCCATTGCAATTTCTTGAGATGCTCCAGTGAAAATAAGGCCCTTCGAAGTAAGTGCTGCACAGGACATTCGCCACATGAGGATTTTTATCCCCTAGGTTTTAAGTCTTACTTCTCTGCAGGTTGGAGATGAGTACTAAACAAGGTTGTCCCAGAATTTTTTTAGTAAAACAATTATGGGAAAATGTTGATTTGCCAAAACTGAAGCAACTTTGAGGGAATAATTAGATCGCACATTCTTGGGAAAGATGTCCCAGGTCCCGGATGGAAGGAATTTCTTCTCAAAAAAGGGCTCAGGTCACTTAGCTGGTAAGTGAGAAATGGAGGCTCAAGTTCCCATATTCAGACGGGATTTTTAGGTTGGTCTCCCACATCCCAATCAAGTAGCCTAATCACTGGGCTGTAGCATGAGTCCTTGACCCACTGAATAACAGGAAGGATCAAGAGAAACCAACTTGAAAATAGCCAGTAAAACAATCATTAAGACACTTCCCTGAGATAATGGTGAGCTGAGGCTCAAGTCCAACCTTTAGTTAGGACAGGGCAATGACTTCAGCTTGGTCCCACTGGGCTCTTTTGAGGTCTCTCTCTTTCTCTTCCTTCTCATTAAATGTTTTGCATGTCACAGGTTCATCTCCCTGTGGCATGGGACTTTTTTTTGAGATAGTAAAACTCTTTAAAATGTTGGTGGCAAGGAAAATCCATTTCCCATCCAGCTCCAACCCTAAACACCACAGAGTGTGCGCCTAGGGAAGTCTTCACTAATTCCTAGGTCTTATCACATAAAAACAAGAGATGTCATAGCAAGGATACCCATTCCAACTAGTACAACATGTCAGTTTATCAAGACTTGTCCACACTTGTTCTCTTTTTGAGTCAGAGCTGACACTGTATGTTGTACAGTACAGCAAAGTAAATTGATTGATCCTAAATAGAAATGCCCATAGGGTCTACCACTGATGCATTCAATTTTTCAGGGGGGGTCCAGAATCTGAATAAAGAATATTAATGTAGAAAAGGGAGTCTGGTTTAACTGAACCAACTCCTAACTTACTGTAAATTAATGGCTAGCTGTCTGCTGCTCCAGTGATTCATCTTTTCTATCATGTTCGACTCATTCTCTCCAGGGGGTCTGTACTCCCCTCCAATTCCAATGCTAAAAGTGAAATATATATTTTCTTCCTTAAAAGTATCTATTTTAGTTGAACTGGAGTACAGTAAATGAAAAAGAGCACAGGTGGGAATGTGAGGTAGACAAAGCAGCATCTAGGAATTGGGTTTAGTTTACTATAGGACTAGTTTTATTTTGTTTGAATGGGAGTTAGATTTGAAACTATATAAGCTTTTTAATGTCCTCTCAGCTCTTCATCACTATCGGTCAGCTGAAACAGCCACCGAATGTTTCAGCTTTCTTTCTGAAGGACCCAGATTTCCATGAACTAAGATGTGTTGTGCCCGTTCTTTGTAGCTGGCCATGGAAATAGAAATTCTGAATAGGCAAGAACTGTCCAAAAGCTCTATGAAGTTTAAAGGGATGTTGAAGGCAACCATGGAGAAGTGGTAAATGTTCAGTAGGGCCTTTGTCCATCCATCCCACCCATGGGCCTTTCTCAAGGTACCTGTGTACAAACAGGGCTGCAGTTTGTATAGTAAATCCTATTGGAAGCAAGGTGGGGTTTTCTAGATGCAAAATATACTTAATATAAAATATGCATCAAGTTTTTAGAAATGTCATCTTGTGCTCAGAAACCTTGTACTTCAGAAGTACCTTCATGATGTGTTTTCACCAATGAGATCTTCGAAATCTTAAGTCTGAATTTTTAAAATTAAAATGTAAAGTTATTTTTAAAATGCTTAGTGCTACATGGCATGGAATAGGTCTAGAATTTACTTATTGCCAGGGGTCCTGGCTTTCTTTGTTTAACAATCAGAAATACTCTGATTTAGAGAGAGAGGGAAAACCACCCACTATTCTCTGATTTAAACCCCCCCCAAATCCTCATTTTTCCATTGCTAAAATTAAATGCTACTGTGTATAAGTATCAGTTGGACACTATTTTATGGATATAGTTACAATTTTAAAGCAACTTGGAAGCCTACCAGTGCCTCAATCACTACGATAAAATAAATTCTAAAGGCCTATACATTTTGGCATTTGATTTGGTTTTTTTATCGTGGAAAATCAGAACTTCTCCTGGCCTTTTTGCTCACCAGGGCCTGGGTCCAGCTCCGGCTGTCCCCCCTCCCCCCACTTCTTTGTGGCACTCATCAGCCCTGATATGCCGATGCACTGCCCATGCCATTGCCCCTTACTCCCACCTCCACCCAGCCCTGCCGGAGGAGCCCCCAGCTGCTAGGGCTACAGGGCCAGGGACCCGGGTCTGCATGCCTCCTGCAGCGGCACCCAAGCCCTGGCTACCTCATGTGGGAGGCAGCGGCTGCTATGGCAGAGCAGAGCGCAGAGCTTGGCTCCCCCTCGCCCGTGGGTGGCACGGCCAAAGTGAAGTCATGGCACCATGCTGCCCCAGGAAGTGCATGCAGCAGCAGGGAGCCAGCGCCCCCCCTCCAGCCATGGTGAATGGAAACCCCAGCATCCTGCTTATTACTTACTTGCTGTGGTAGTACAGCCAGTTGATGGTGAAATAAGATCACCAGGTATACCACAGGTTATATTATGAATGTCAAGCAATTTGTACTATTGGATATGCCGTATATGAGTATTCACTATAAGTGAAACTGCAAGAAGATAAATAAGACAGGTTGTATTTCATCTAGGTCGTATAATAAATGAAAAGGAATTTAATATGATTCTGGGAAGGCATGTACTAGTAACCACAACCACAAAAACCATGTGTAATGCACGAGGACAGCAAGTATAATGTCTGACATGAGCTACCAAAATAAGGACATGAATCTAGAACACCGAAACCATGAATATTCCTTATCCGTTTGATTTTTTTTTTTTTTTTTCCTCTGTCCATTTGTATGCAAGGTGAGCATTCGTCTTTCTGACAGGTTCTGGCATGCGGTATTATAAGCAGTATTATAAGCACATATTGATGCATACAGAGAAAAAAGAATCGAGATTCATTGACCTGAGAGAGAGACACCAGCTAACATGGCACCAGAATCCATAATTGACTGCTAAGGAGTAAACACAAGAAATGTCCTGACTCTTTCCACACATGTTTTGCAAATGATAAACTAGAATGTGCTTTTATCACATTTTATAAATCACTTCATCTATCTGTGAACAGTTCTGGACCGGCAGCTGGAGAGTAGGTTTCAAAGGACAAGCGATGCCTAGACTGTAGCAGTAGAAGTGTCTGTCTCCACATTGCCATGGCAGTGTCGAGCAGCCGTGCTTTGAAGGAACGACTATCACGGTATTTGTTTAAATCCAAGATGATGATTTTTTTCCCCATTTAACATGCTTGCTCCAGCCCCAGCCTGGCCTGGTAACAGCTGTTGCAGCCATCATGGCTCTGGCTGACCCTGGAGTCCAGGCCAGAGCTGCCACTGCCACTGCCACTGCTGCTACAGGGCTGGGCTGGGCTGGGGCTGGAGCTGTGCCTGAGCCAGAGGGAAAGCAGCACAAGGGGCAGGGACAGAAAAAAGATGGCAGGAGGGCAGGTAGTGGAGGGGAGGGCAGGTGCCAGGCATGGAGGGGGCAGTAGAGGGGAGGCACAGGGTGCCAGACAGCACAGGGAACAAGTGGTGGGGGGACAGGTGGCAGATAGAAAGTAGAGGCACAGGGGGCAAGGTTCAGGCTGCTTGCCCCTCCATTGCCTGCCTCCCTGCTGCCTCTCCTACCACCTGCCCCCCATCACTGCTTTCTCTACTGCAGCAGTGGGGAGGACAAATTGAAGACAACTCTCCAGTAATCAGATTCTATACATAGAAATTTATGACAAATTTATAATTTTTCCACATATGGAATCTAATTAGTGGGGGTCATCTTAAATTAAGAGCCATCAGGTCATGGTAGTAGGTCCTAGGGCTGGATTGGTATCAATAATTCAGTCCTTGCTTCCCTGCTGTGGCTTGCAACAAGGGAACTAACTGTGTGATATGGAAACACTTGCCTATTGGGAGAAGGGCTTTTTCATATAGGCCACCAAATATCCATCAGACAGTGGCAGCTTTTGAATGCTGTTGGCCTAGAGGGAAAAGCACAATCCCATATTTTCTTTTCACAGGTAGCAAAAGTGTTTGACTTCAGTCACTTCTCACTGTGAAAATGAAAAATGGAGCTCAATTTGACAACCACTGCAGCCAGTTGATTTCATTGTCTCCAGTGGGCATTGGATTGGGCCTGCGAATCATGCCACTGTTAATCATGTTCTCGTACATGAATGAAGACATGCCAGCCCAGCCACTTTGATTAGCATCTGGATTTCACGTCTGTCACAGTAGTTGTTATGGTGATGGTTTGGGTAGTATGACAGAAGCTATGTATACCTTAATCCAAATTAAGATTTATAGTTTTAGGTGTGGGGGTATTTTTTTTTCTTCCTCATTTATACTGAAAAATTGGTAGGATTTTCCAATAATAATTTTCTCTCTGAGACAAAAATGCAGTTTGAAAAGGAAAGCATATACATATGCATCCATCCACAAATTGACATTCTTTCTTAACTCATTAAGGCTAGGGACAGACATTACACATAACCCAGTTTAAGAGATCAGAAACTGGTTTAAACCTGTAACAGAACAGATGTTCAGTGCACATAACCCAGTTTGAAAATGGCTGAAACTGGTTTGAGGTGAACCTGGTTGAATGTAGTATCAGATTTAACTGATTTGGCTCAAACTGGTTTATGCAAGGTCTGTCCCAGCCCCCTTGCTGGTTTAAGTTTAACCAGACTCCCACAGCATCCTGGCATGCTCTCTGGGCTGGGTGGGGCGCTCTGCTCCACAATAGGGCTGGCCCCTCCCCTCTGCTCCCTGGCCAGAGCTCCTGCAGAGACTTGCAGGCACAGCAGGGTTTGCCTGCCTTCCCCCTCCCCTCCCCTCCCCCTGCTAGTCATACAGGAAATTGCCTCCTCCCTCCCTCCCATCTCACACAGCACTGACCCGAACCCCACAGCCCCTAGGCATGTGGTAAGCTAGCTAAGCCCGAGAGGTGTCTGAGTGTGCGTGTGTCTCTCTCCAGTTTCACTGGTGCAGGCAGACAGAACAGTGACTGCTTAGGGATGTTTGAAGCTAAGCAACAGGTCAGCCGGTAAGCTGTTTAAGAAGTTCGAAGTAATGCAGAGAGGCCATTGTTTTGCTAATCGGGTGATAAAAACTGTTTTCTCTATCAGCCTCCAGCTGGCTTGCTTGCCTGCCAGTTTGCTGCAGACAGTATAAAGAAGCAGGGGGAGAGATTGAAAGGATCCGTAATATCAGCAGATGAATCCATTGCACCTTCCCCTTGCCCCCCCACTTGCCTCAGAGTGCTAGCCCGGGGCTGGGGGCCGGCAACACTCCTGCCCCTTGAGCAGCCAGCGGAGAAAAGCCTGGAATGGTGCAGGCAGACCTCCCTAATCAGAGGTCCTGCCAGGGTCTGGCCATGCCCCCCACAGCTCAGCACTGTAAAAGGAAGGGAGGGCTGCTCTAGCGCCCCTCCCCCCCACCCCGGCTTCTAGCCTGAGCTACTGCAGGCATGTCCCTGAATGTCCCCAATCCGGAAAGCTTGTCTGTCTGGTTTCAAACCAGTTTAGCCTAGCCAGGTTAGACTAACATAGCAAAGATTGAACCCATTCAGGCTCAGGCTTTTTGAATGTCTGTCCCTAGCCTAATTATTTTTTATTGTTTAAACTCAGTTGATTTTATTAACATCGTGTGTGTGTGTGAATAAGGATACACATGCATGCATGTACATGCATATATATGCAAATACATATACCTGTAGCTCTTTCATGAAGTGCCATTTTCCTAAACTGCATTCTTGTAAGCCTGATCACAGGAGATATGATCATTAGACACTTATTGTTTTGTGCATCCAAAAAATAGTTTGAATTGCTGCTTTTTGCTTTCACCAGTGCTATAAATATTAAAGACAATAAGAGTTTATTAGTGTAATATTTTTATGGAGACATGGTTGAAAAAAGAAAGCATAAAATTAATAATGGCAGGTTAATATCTGGCAAAAAAGATGCATTGTTTCCATTTTTCCTATTTCTCTTTTACCAAAGGAGGAGGTCTCTGAGCATTTTATTATCTGTGATAGAAAGAAATCCAGTTATGGTATTAGATTATAGTGTTATATTCATTATAAACAGAAACTACAGGAAATAAGGCTTGGGGCGGGGAGAAGTTGTATTGCATCTTCAGTAAATGGAATGACTGAGCTTTTGATTTTTTGTATTAAAAACACAATATTGCCAAGAAGAACTCTCAGTGGTATCAAGAAGACTATCCCATCTGTATAAGGAACATTTTAGAGGTGATAAAAATTGCATGGAGCTAAATGGATTCTCTCAGGCAAAAAGGAAAACAGAAGCCTCTTCCTGAGTTCTCTTGTCTTTTCTTCAACCTTACATCAGTAGTTTTTTGTTGTTTTTTTTTTTTAATTCACACAAATCAATCCCAGAAGAGCTCCACAAAACTCGACTTCCTGTGTTTACTTACAAAGCTCTCCATATTACCGAAGCAATTGTGAGATGACTCAGACACGAAAATTGATGACAATGAAGGTGGTGAGAGAACGCCTGATGCACGAACAAATAAAGTGCATCGAGACACCTTTGAAATCAAGCCCAAGAAGTTGATCTGACGCATGCATTTCCCTAAACTGATTACACTTTACGCTAAGATACACCCCTGTTCTTAACACTAGCAGTGCGGGACTGGAAGAAGAATTCATTTACAGCATACTTGCTTCCAAAGTGCTTGAGAAACTTTGCCAGTCAGATTGTATGAGGGACTGAATGTTCTCACTCCTCTTTTCAGAAAACAGATGCCGTTTGGGGCAAGAGATTGCCCACCAGTACTTATGGGATAATATTTGTATTTAAATGTGGTGACCTCTTTTTCTTCCTATGGTGTCTAAGCCAAGTCTTGTTCAGATGCCTTATTTGATGCTATTGTAACTGTCAGATAAAAGCTATTTAAGTACCCCTAAATCAGGGGTACCTTATACCTGGCATGTCATGTGGCCCACGCAGCTCCCCAAGGGTCTGCAGTTTTGGTGGCGTGGGAGTGCCACTGCTCCACTGTGACATTTCCAAGTCCTACATGGCTGGTTCAGGTCTGGGCCTCGCCATCTGGGCACAGTTGGGTCAGGCCCTAGCTAGGCCTTTGCTGTATGCTTGGATTATGCCTCGGCCCCATTCAGCTGGATCAGACCTGGGCCACGATGTTCCTGGGCAGCTGTAGTGAGCTGTAGCTGAGCTAGCACTGTGCACTGGACTGGGTTCACAGAATGACCTGCCTCCACTTGTCTGGCCCACAGGGTGAAAACTTTAGGCACTGCTACCCTAAATTGTTCCTTGTCCACCTGTTCATTGACATCAATAGGAGGTTTGACTGCAGATGCATGGTAGCACTGGGACAAAAGAAGCAAAGCTAGTGATTTGCTCAAGATCACATGAAGAATTAATATGAAGTAAACACATTTACACTGTAAAGTCCTGTGCTCGGAAATATCCAGCTGAGACCATTCCATAAGTGACTGAGAAGTTCGGTGGTTACCCCCTAAGGCACGTTTGCATTAGATCAGATTTCTCCGTGGTGAAACTCCTTGATTTCATTGCAATGATAGCAGGATGAATTTGACTTAGTATATTTATCCTATAAGTGTATCATACAGAGAGAGCTACTGTTTGCAAAGAGATGACTTTTCCAGTTTGGACTTGTAGGCTCTGAACTATTTCTTCTTTAGAATGAAACGGCTGCATACAATTAATTAAAACAATGTTTCAAAAACTTTTGATACCTGGGGCACACTTTTTTCTGGATAAAAATTGGCAGTGCACCTCACTTTTACAGCAGAAAAGGCATATACATACACAGTAGTGCCCCAAAATTTTGGCCCCATGGGCCAAATGAGCTGTGCCAGGTCCTCAGGCCAGCTCTCAGTCTCATGGCACGGAGTCAGTGCAACCAAGGCCTGATCCTGCCACGTAGAACTTGGACATTTGGCAGCGGGGGACTGGCAGCAGGGTTAACTGCCACTGCTCCTCCTCCACCAAATTTCCCGACCCATGGGGAGCCCCATGGGCTTGATGACATGGTTCCACAGGTCAGATCCAATACTGATAAAGTTTCACAGCACACACTACCGCTCTCACGGTCCGCCCTTTGGGAATCACTGCACTAGAGGGATGGTCCCACTGTCACGGTTAGGGAAAAAAGGTAGCTGAGCTAATTAGTTGATCAAACTTAGATTTATGCTGTAAGTGTTTAATTTTGGAACTTAAAGATAGAAGCATTTATAAGACGTGCTTTAAAATCTAGGAGAAGAGAAACTGTTTTTATCTGGATAACGTGACTGGTTTCCTTAGGCAACGTGGAAGAAAGCGGCGCTCCTCAGGGGCGAATCACTCTGAATTGCAGGATGCTATCTTGCCAGGGGCAACTCCTGGGAAAGGAAAAGAGTCATTCTTGGATGTAGTGGCCCTGGCCAGTTTGGTGGAAATTTGTTAGCAGGTGAAAGGAGGACAAATGTGCTTTGTCTTGAACCCAGAAAGCAAGGCTCAAGGCTCTTTCCGTGTATTCCATTCAATATCATATTAAACTCAAGCAAACCTTCCCCAATCAACCTCTTCCTGAGATGTCTGGGGGCAACTAAGTTCAGTATCTGACCATAAATCTAGCAAACTCTTTGTCTGATCATTTGACTCTGTCCAGCTAGTCTAACAAGCTACATAATAAAAAGGAACAGTACATAAACTTGTTGGAGGTTTTTTTGGTTTTTTTTATCCTGTGTCATCTTTGAAGAAACATACAACTCATTTTTTCTTTAGATGCCAGACAGCCTGCTGCAGATTCTCTGCCCGTCATTCACTACCTATTTCCCCATATCAAATTGTCATATTGCCTCCTTTCGTAGAGCAAGCAATTAAAAATGATGGGGGTAAAGGGTTAAACCTAAAAGCCTGCTAATGAGGGTGCTGTCCTGGTTTTCTTTTCATCGGGCATTTGATGCTGTTTTCAACATAAGCTTTCGATAAGCATCACTGAACATTTTTCCACAGTATAGTGTAAAAAAAAAAAAAAAATTTTTTTTTTTTTTTACCATCCTGTAAAAATGATAGATGTGGGGCTCTGCTGTTTATCTGAAATCCTAATTACTGATGCCGCTGCCTTTGAATGTTAAATTCATGCAGTGTTCCTTAGACTTCAAACTGGTCAAAGAAAGATAGATTCAAGTCCACAGAGATCTGAGCTTGGTAAACAGAGCCAATGCTTATTTATTTATTTGTGAACTTATTTTTTAAGTCCAGAGTTGCATCCACTGCAAATTACATAAATTTAGAGCTTTCTAAAGAAGAAAAAGACAAATGTCTGACATGGTGTGAATATTTAACTTACAGTCTACATCACTTAAAGTGAAAAGCTGGGGGAGGTATGAAAGGTTGGAAAGCTCTTCCCGTTTATTGAGCAATGCTATTCATTACAGCATAATAATGTGATATTTGTCAGGATTAATTATATAAATGATTTGAAGAAAGGATGTAAAATCCTGTGGAAGCTTACTTGATGTGTGGTGGGGAAGGAGGAGTGCATGAGAGCTAATGAGGATAGCACAGAAGAGTGCTAGGAATTCTGCCCAACTGCATGGAAACACGGTCGCATGTCTGTATGCCCATCCGTATCTGATGGGTAGATCATTGAAAAGACCACAGGATCCACACCTGTTAGACTCCAAATCCCAAGTACACTCAATGGGAGTCTGCTGAATTCACTTGTGAATAAAGTGTGCGTAGCATTCGTTGCTAAGTGTCCTAAAACGTGCTCTTACAAAGGCAGCGTTCGATGGACACATCATGCTAGTACTTACAAAAGGCACAGTATATCCCGTTCCTGTTGAAATGTCATTCTGAGGTTTTCACTTCACACAGTATGTACAGACACCTTGGTACAGACCAGCATTTGAGCAGGGGCGTCATTCCGTGGAACGCATGCCCCAAGTGCACAAAATAGTCGTAACGTATGGGCAGTGAAGATCACTAAAACAGCCTAATTCCAGCTCCGTATGACTAACCCACCCACTTCCAAAACTCTGAAACAAGGTTATTTACCCATCCTACTTCCTTAAAGAATTTGTGCATCGTGTGCAATCCTTATGAATCTGCCTGTTGGGATTTTCCATTTAAGGCACTTTGTTTTAATTGTTATGATACAAATTGTCAATGTGTCTCTGCCTGGATTAATTTTCACCTCTCATTAGACTATGAGAGTTTGAATTAGATGCCCGAATCTTTGTGCACCTTATTGAAAAGATATTTATTAGGGCTGCCAGTTAATCACGGTTAACACACACGATTAACGTGTTAATTGTTGTTTGTGTTGATTGTTTTAAATCATTAATCCAGGCAGGTGGTTTTGGAGCCTGCACCCAGGCTCTGCTCCAGTCACCACAGCTTCCAGACCCCACGGGGCAGTGCTGCCAGCGGAGAGGACCGCAGGGCAGCCAGGGCGCGGGTTCCAAGTGGCTGCAGCGGGGGGGAGGGGCACGCACGGACATAGACACACAGCCGCAGCCTGCAGGCAGCCAGGAACACAGCCCAGCAGTGTGTGGAGCACTGCCCAGCAGACAAGTCTGTGAAGGGGAAAGGGGGTGGGGGAGGCAAATTGAGGCCTGCATGGTGAGGGGGGGAGAGGGGCAGGGACAGGGGCTAGGATGAATGGGGCCTGGGGTGGACCGTGGGATGACTGGAGCCATGGGCCACTCATCCAAGGGCGCAGGGGAGGGGCTCCCACTGCTGTGGGCACCCCAGGGGATATGCCCCCAGATTTGTGCATGGGGCGGAGGTAGGCTGCTGCTGCAGGCTGGGGCTCTACAGCTCTGGGCCTTTGCCCAGGGAGCATGCAGTGGCTGCTCCACGTGCCCTGCCTGCCCTGATGCTGCAGGCATCACCGGAAGCAGGAGGAGGGAAAGTCTCCTGCAAGGTCCCTGATGGGAACACTCCTGGTGGGAGGCACAAAGCGTCGTGTGACTCCTGGGGCAATGGCAGCCCGGTGCAGTCCCAGCCCTCAACAGAAGGCCACCTCCTCCCCATGCACAAATCCAGGGGGCACATCCCCCCATGTCTCCCCTGGGGTATGCACAGCGGTGGGAGCCTCGCGGCACGCCTGGATGAGCCACCCACAGCTCACAACCCACCCTGGGATCCCTTCACCCCAGCCCCTGCCTCTGCTCACTCCCTCCCTCACCTTGGGGACCTCGATCTGCTCCCCCATGCCCCTTCCCCCCACCCCATACACTTACCTGCTGGGTAGTGTGTGTCGCCGTGTGTGTGCGTCTTCCCCTCACTTCTAAGCCACAGCCCTCCAGCCCTGCTGCTGCCCCTCACTCCTGAGCCACAGCACCCCACGTCCTGCCAGGGTGTGCAGGGACCCCCCGCCCTGGGTACAAACACCCCCCACCCCCCCAAAACATACAAAATACCTACATAATTTTGTACAACTTTGAGATTTTCTGTGCATAATTTTCAATTTTTAGCTGTGCGATTAAAATTGTGATTAATTGCAATTAATTTTTTAATCATGCAACTAATCGTGATCAATTTTTTTTTAATCGTTTAACAGCCCTAATATTTATGTGCTCACCTGAGGTCACAGCTGAGATTATACAGCAATAGCTGACAGAGCTGCTATAGAAGGTTTTTTTCCAGCGTGGCATTTGTCCTTTGCATAATTTACTGAAGCAGTTTTTGCAGCATGCGATCATGTATCATCCGATTGAGGACATAAATAAATTCCTATCTGTCATAGGCATGATGTATTGGTGAGAGATGAAAATGGTACAGAAAACATTAGTGCGTTGAGTCACTATGGACTTGATCCAGACAGGTGTTGAGCACTCACAGCTCTCACCGAAGTCAGCAATGGCAGTGTATCTCTCAGGATTGAGACCTAAGAGAGCATTTCAGGACGTACGGAAGAGAACGTAATAGCGATTGCTCTGGCCAGATTGTGAGCCCTTTAAGCAAGTATTCCCAGTGAAGCTAGAAATTGCTTGGATGTTGGAGTGTATCGCTCTCTCTGTCCACAACCCACCAGATGCATCCCCAGTGTCATTCTACTTGAGCTAATGAAGTGATGCTAAAGTTGAACTCGGCCTAATATATTTAATTATTATTCAGGCAGCTTTGCAAGGCTGAGATCTCCATACCAGCAAAACTTCACAGATTCTGGTGTCCTTGAAGTCTTCTCTCTTTTTGCTCTCCTAAGACCTCAGTCAAGGAGGAGTTCCTCATATTTAATTCATCTGGCTATGGTATCGTGTGTGGAACAGTATGGAGCAGAGACTTTGCTTGTTTAAAAAATTAGACTTAATTTCTCTCAGGATCCTCTCTGTCTCTAGTCAAGTTTGTTTTAAACTAATGGAAGTAATTAGTGAATCACAGAGGGACTTTGTCTAAGAGGTAGCCATTTTTAGATAATGGAGCATAAAAGTCGACACAGTGACATATGACACAAGAGCAGCATATTGGAGCAGCGCACTGTGTCTTAAGCAGATGTTTAAGTATTTTGAATACTGAATCAGTATGAACATATCGGAAGGATTTCTTTTCACCCAATTAGTAGTACTTTGTGTATTTGTTAAATCTTTACTAAATTAGAATAAGCACTGAATTGCAGCAATTGTAACGTTCTTGCTTTGTCTGTCTGGCTTAATTATCCATTATACTTTATGTGTATGATATATAGGTATTGCAGAAAACCATACCAATTACAGAACTGAATTTGATTGCTTTTTTACAGTGCCCTGCCATAAACGAAAGGCTTAATCATTCTCCAGTTTACATAATGTTTACCTGTACCGAACAAAAGAGAGGAGTTTTCTGAAAACAAATCATTAATTGACCATCCTACATCTGTCTAACACCATAATGTGTTTCTATATATTTAATGTAGCTATGAGTAAAAAGGGAGATTTTCAAAAGTTCCTAAGAGATTTAGGAGCATAAATCCCAGTGGAAGTCAATCTCTAAAGCCCTTAGGTGGTATTGCAAACCTGCCCTTAAAATACTAACTACATCACGGTTTTCTGATGACATCACGTTCACAAGCACTTAGCGTGGCCTGTTTCTGATAGTGTCAGAAGTGTTGTGTATGCTTCCTTAGGGCTGCAGCTTAAAGCTCATTGAAACCAATGAAGGCCTCTATTGGATTTCGGTGGGCTGCGAGCAAGAGTTCTGTCTTCATGCAGTAACTTGACAGCGATTTCAATATAAAAGCAAAAGTTCATGGGCTTGAATAAGACTCTTCAATCCAGACAGCCCCAAGGCGAAAGAGCTTTGATTCAAGTTCCTTTCCCTGTCAGAACTCTTGTGGCCCGAAACAATCCTAATTTTTTTTATTGAAATCAAGTGGGGCCTATTCCTATGCCCTGCCCACATCCCTAGGCCAAGCAGAGCTCCTCTTGAATGCACAAGCTTTGCCTTTGCAAAAACAGAGGGCCTGAGCTTTCGTTTGGCTCAACGTCTTCTGTTTTCAGGGGCATCACTGACTGGACCCAAAATATCAAGACCTTCAGAAAGTGGGCCATAGAAACAGTACTGTAATACTCTGTTTCTTAGATAAACAGAGGAATCGTTTTCATTAGCACCCAGAAGAAAGGAGGAGATAACAGGTCCTATTACACAGAAAAATGTGTTATTGTAGTGTCCGGGGTGCGGGGGTGGGGGTGTTATAGCAAATGGGGCAGATGCCTGAAGTGGAAAACTCTAGACAAGAAGATGCACACAGAAGTTTATTTATTGCAAACCTAGCAATAATGAAAGGTGAAGGCATAGAAATATAAATTTTATTAAACAAAATATCAAGGAGCTCTTCCCTTAGTCATTAAAGCATGTAATCTGTGACAGTGAAATTACTTGAAAACAAAACCTTCCCCCCATAATTGCTTTAATACCTGCTTAAAAAAAAATACTAGGTAACTTTATCCATCTTCTTTTTTTATCAGCAAAATGTGACATTTGCTGTTGGTGCCTCATAATTTACTGCAGCACTAGGTGACAGTTCCAACAGCACAGATATAAAAATGTACTAATGTCATTTAAATAAATATGCAGTCTGGAAAGCCTTTTCAAGCCAGCGCCGTTAAGAAACAAACTCAATACCGCGCTCATTAAGGGATGCAGTGTGCATAATAAAGCAGAAGGACGGTCCACTGGCTAGGCCACTAACTGGGGACTCGGGAGACCAAGATTCAGTTCCTTGCTCCACTACGTATGTCCCATGTGACTTTGGGAAGTCTTTTTGTCACTCTGCCCCTCTGATCCCTGTATAGCAAATGAGGCTGGCAGTACTTCACAGTGGTGTTATGAGGATAAATGTATTAAAGACCGTGAAGCACTGAGATGCTACAGTAATAGGTGCCATGTAAGTACCTTAGCTGTATATCCATTTGCACTTCCTTGAAATATTTTATCTGGTGTAATATATGTGCATATTATCCAATGAACTAATGGAGCAGCAGAAAGTGATCTAATTGTGTGCAAATGGTTGCAGGTTCAAATCCATCTAATCTGTCAATTTTGCTATTTCACAGATAGGGAATTTTTTTAGCCCAGCATTGGTGATGTTCAGCCAGGTGTCAGCAAAAAAGTACTTGTTAACAAGACAATACATTACCATCATTCGATTTTAAGTGCAAAATAGATTTCTACATTAAGGGACCCTTGATCAGACACCCTATTTTTTAGACTCCATGTTGTGTTTTTGGACCTGTTTCAGAGTTCTGCCCTTTTCACAGGAATGTAGTATAGAGAGCGGTCAGATAGCAGATTACTGTGCTGCCTGCATGTATGAAACTTCAGCACAGGGATACATTTTCTAAAATGATTTTTTAATTTCTTTTTATTAAGTTACATACTGCTGATAATTGAATTGTTATGGGGCTTTACATTTCAGTTAAGCATGTACAAATATCTTATCTAGTGGGTAGATTGTTGAAGGATTAGGGAAACAGAATACATTTTGTGCAAAGAATACCCACAGCGTGGGTAATAGACTCCAGTTGAATTTAAAAGATAATGGTGACAAGGGAGAAATCCACTTGTAGAAATGGGGAACAGCTGCGTTTTAGATCTAATGAAACTGTATCAAATACTTTAAAAATGGCTTGCAGCTTCTTCCCCTGGGGCTGAAGATAAAGCACAGGAGCATTCCTGAAAGGTCGAAGAAACAGTTAAATCATTTCCTTGATGGTTATTAGAGATATAGAGCACGTTGCTGAAAATTAAATGTCTGAAACTTGTGTTTGATTGCTTTTCTTATCATACCCATCTCACAGTTCTCCTCTGTCTCTTGCCTCCTATTCTAGTAAAATTTAATGGCTGTGCTGGGAACAAGGGAGTTCGGTATGAAACCAACAACTTGGACTTCAAGGTGAGGACAGATGGGACTGTCTATGCTGCCCATCCGGTGCATACCCCTTTGAAGCAGACAATGTTTGTGGTGACTGCATGGGACCACCAAACCCTAGAGAGATGGGAAACAATGGTCAGACTGTTGGTGGGAGAGAAGTTGCAACACAGTGGTCACAAGGTAAAGAGGCTGTTTTTCCTGACTAAATCTGCATGTGTTCCCTATTTCTGTAAAAGGATTAACATAATATAGGCGGGCATTACACAGTCTGTCTCATCATATTTACAGGGCCAGTTTCTAAATAGGAAAAGCCACAAACAGTGGCTAGCGTCTTGCAAGCTTATTCCCTTCCTTGCACGTGCTTTCACTTGGCATTATTAGAGAAGATGCTCCTTATTTCAGACTTGTATGTTTTTAACTGATGGCTTAGTTCTGTTATATAGAGAAGCTTCTTGCCTTATAGAGGATTTTTTAGACTGTCATGTCTTTGCTTTTTATTGTTCATCATTTCCCTCCAAATAAAGGTATGGTGAGACGATCCTGTGCCTATCTTCCTGCCAGAATTTAACTAGTCTCTTCTCAAGCGACACGGGGTAAAATTCTGCTCTCTGGTGAAATAGTTTAAAGCTTGAGTTGCACATTGACTCCATCTCCATAGCTATAGCTGAGAGCAGAATTTGACCCGTGGACTCTTCTACCAGCATGGTACGATGATAAATTTCTTTCAATGAGCCATCTGTCTGTTTCTGCAGCCCAGTGGAAGAGCCGAGAGCTCTCATAGAGGCGATCCAGATTGGAGATTTAAGCTTGTTTTCTTCAAAAGACAACAAGGACTAGGAGCGTGGTAGCTGCCTGATAAGAAACACATGCTGGCACAAAGCCCCCCTTGGCCAAAAGGGCAGTCAGGCACAACATGGCACCTTTGTGGCAGGCATCCAGTCCACTGAGTGCCCATGTCCTCCCTTAACTGGAGTTGAATAATGCAAGCTGGTGCCAAAGGCTTACAATACTCACCAGTCAATATTTAAGGGCTCTTTCCCGAAGCAAGATTCACATTTATTATTGTTGTTGTTATATCTTTATTGTCCTCAATGTGAGCAGAAGAAGGCAGCATCCGAGGGGTGCGCTGTGCCATTTAAACACAACCCTCTCTTGGCAACAACGCCGGTTCACTGCACTCCCAGGGGCAGATCAGAGACTCATTAGTTTTCTCCAGGCTTTAAGGTGATGCCAGCGACTCCTTCAGTGCGTCTAGCTCTCTCCATTCCCTTTGGGCCAATTTTTACCTGCAGAGAGAAATAGGGGGAGGAGCATTCAAAGGAATTGCATTCTGCGGTATATTCACCCCAGAGCTAGGGTGAGGCATAGATCTGTATAAATATATGCTTCCCCTCTGCCTCATTCCCCAGGATAACTTCAGTTCATGCTAGACACGATTAAGCCCTGCATGTTGTATCATCTGTGTTTCCACTTAGTAACAAAAGGAACCCTGTTACAGGTGCGTCTACATGAGATGCTAATTGCACAGTAGCCTAAAAGCACTGCACAGTAGTGTGCCAGGCAAAAACCATGCTAATACTCTGCACAGTAGTATTGGGCTACTGCGCAGTAAGTGTCATTAAAAACCTGTGCGCCGGCTGGCACTACATAGCACAAGTTACTGCGCATTGATTTAGCACTTGGTTAACCAAGTACTAGATTTAATGCATAGCAACTACAGCGTATTACTGAATGTGTAGACGCGCCCACAGTGATTAAATCCTGGAGGAAGAAAGTAATGTAACTTCCATACGACTTCAGAGTTTCAGCTCAGCTCAGCTGAAAGCACAAAGAAAACTCTGTGAACACGCATTTCTGCTTTAGCCAAATATTTGGAAACCCATCTACTGATAATATAAGCTGAACTCTGGTTCAACGTGGAGCTACGGCTTTTTAAAATTCAGATCATTCCTTTCTAAAAGCCTTATTAGTGTATAGTTTGAGGCTGAAAAAAATATGAAAAACAAGACTAATGACAAGGTCACAGACACTTTTATTGTGGGTCCACATTACCAGCATCTAACTTGTGTTTTATTTAAGCACTTGTGCTTTTTGCAAGCAAAATAATGCTTTGTTTACCAAGGACATAAACATGATTGTGGGATTATTTTCAAAGATAACACTGCCACGCTGAAAACCAACAACATCCAGTTCGATTTGTTTCAGGTCGCGACCCTAATAACCGGCGTTTCATAGAAATTCCAGGAAACACATTTGACAAGTATTCTTAGTAGATATAATATGACTCGAGCAAAAATGCATCTACAGGCAACTGTGTTAGGGACTTTTCTGACTCTGGCAAGCTTTTTTTTCCGAGAACTACAAGCCATTGTTGTGCAGTCTCCGATTTGGTGTGGGCAACCAGCATCCCTCATTTTTCTTTGTATGCTTATGACTGGTTTATGTACATAGTTGATAGTTCTGGGATAACTATGAATCTGTCCCCCAGCATCCTGCAGTCAGTGTATGGTTGTTTGCTGGTATGTAATTTTGGAGGAGGCATGGTCTGGTCTGGTCTGATCAGCACTCACCTGTGGTCTTCCATCCCCCTCCATTGGATGGCCATCTGCTGCACAAGTACTCCGAGTAACAAGGTTTCCTTCCCCTCTTCTCCCTAGTAGCATGGTCCTTTAAGGGGAAACAACATACGGTTCATAATTTTCAGCAAATTGAAATTTCTTGAGGAAATGATTATACCACCTGGAATGGGCACCATTTAAAGCCCAGCTTGTAGTAATGGTTACTATTCTACAAGCGTTAGAGAGAAGAGAATTTATCCAAACAGCGAGGGCACTAATGTACTATTTAGCCAAATAGCAAGGGCACTAGTGTAAGACTTGGGAAATTGGGTTTCCAGCCCCAGCTAGGGTTGGGCTAGTGGGGCACCAGCCCCAGGTGCAAACTTAGGGGGCACATTGATTGTGCTGCCACAGTGGCAGCAGCAGTAGCCAGGGTGTTCGAGTCTCCAGGGCAGGTAACACTGAGACCCCTTCCCCTGCTCTCTGTCCTCTCTGCCCAGGGTGCAGACACGCTAGTTACGCCTCTGTCTGCCAAAGACGGTGTGCGTGTCACCTTGGGCAGGTCTGTTAGTTCCTCTGTGTCTCAGTCCCCCACATGTAAAATGAACATTGGCACTTTTCTATCTCTCAGCAAATGGGGCTCGTGGTAGATATGATATCTTTTATTCAACCAGACAGATTTTTGCAAAAAGAAATTCTTTAATTGCAAGCTTTCAGGCACAAACACCCTTCATCAGGCATCAGAGAAACAACTGTAATATTTCCCCTGGGTACAGTCTTTTCTCCGCTGCCTGATGAAGGGTGTTTACGCTTGCAATTAAAGACTTTTTTTTGCAAAAAATCCAGTTGGTCTAATAAAAGATACCACGTCTACTACGAGTCCTAATTGCTTTTGCCACCAAAATGGCTGGATACCTTTCTCGCTCACAGAAGTGCATGTGGTTAAATGCATTAAAGGAGGCGAGATGCTCCTGTCGTGTGGTGATGGGGGCTGTAGCTCTGCCTACAAGACGGGGACACTGCTACATTTCAGAAGCCCTGAAATAAGACCTTGCAGACCGCTGTCCCCAGGTGGAGTTGGCACTCAATTCAAATCCTCTGTCTGAGCTTGCATTGAAGAATCAGAGCATCTGTTACTATGCACGTATCTCAGCCGTCGCACTGTGGTTGCTCTTGTTGAAAGCTCACGTTTTAACGGTGAGCTTAGTACCCTGACCCTGTTTCTTCTCTATATCATACCCTTAAAATGTGCTAATTGTCTTAGATAACTGAACAGTCTGATTTCAGTATGTGCCCCGTTGATTAAAGGAAGGGTAGGCATTGCTGAATAAACATGAGGTAACTCTATCCATTTACCACAGCAAAGTGGGCAAATTTCCAGTGGAAACCATTGTAGTAGAAGGATTTTAATGACAATATCTAAGTTTCATTAGAGTAGGATAAAATTGATCGCAGAGAGGGTAAGTATAAAAATCCAAGGCAATTTACGAGCCATAAAGAATAGATTTTTTTTTTCCTCTCCTAGCAACCACTTGAAGGTAAACCTTTTGCTGGTTAACACAAGTGGTGTTAGTAACTGTAGGAACTTTTTTTTTTGTTCAGTCTTGCAGGAAACCTGATAGCAATTCAATTAGAAAATGCAAATGAGGTCACATATTTCCCACCGGAGTGCTGAATTACCCCAGAGGAAACTGAGTGATATTCTAGCATAACAATAAATACTTAAGATAAAGTTTCTTACGCTGTTCTCATCTGACTGGCTGTTGTTGCAATTGAAAGTGTCAATGGGACCTGTGGGAATAATTTGCACACACACAAGAAAAAAGAAAAAAAGAAAAGAAACTGTTGTTTATTAAGCCCTTATAGCTCACATCAGCATTTTTGAAAGATAAACCTGAATGGCATAATACTCCAAAAGAAAAAAACAATCAGCTTGTTAGGCTTTACTTATCTGGAATTAGCTGTGTAGCGTCATCTTCATTCCAGTATTCTTCCCCGACAAATACCCGTTGACTTAGTTTTCATCTTAGTTTCCATCTTTTGCTTTAGCGTAATACTTGTAAGCAGTGATATATCTGAAGGCGTCAATCTTCAACGTATTCTACCTTCCACATGTGCAGAAACTGAAATTGCCCCAAGTCTGAATGTCTCCATATCCATCTGCTTTCTAGCCTACGTGCTGCCCCTATCCGTCTGTACAAAATGAGCGCCGGAGCCGCCCCCAGTCTCCATTACTCCGGTCACCCCTTGAAGTCAGTGACCCTAGGGCCTGAGCCATTTTGCAGCAGGTGAAGAGCTAGACCACAAAATGCAGTCTGGCGCCTCTCTTTTCTGTACCCATGTGTGTCTAAACATATTAAATCAGTTGTAACAGACTGCTTTTTCTTCATTGCTATCTGGTATTTATCTGTAATTATCACTTCATAAATTAATATCAATATCACAGAAAGAGATTGGGAGCAGTTATCAGCAGAAGAGGCTCCAGAAGACAGAGAAGTTGAGAGTGTACGTGTGAGATGACAGCCATCTTCTCTGTTTATTCTG
The DNA here is from genome assembly GCF_001723895.1 of Crocodylus porosus. Taxonomy (NCBI): domain Eukaryota; kingdom Metazoa; phylum Chordata; order Crocodylia; family Crocodylidae; genus Crocodylus; species Crocodylus porosus. The sequence continues at coordinate 7,253,593 of NW_017728942.1, forward strand.
GGAGAAATCTCTTTCTGTACTCAAATTATTCTCTTTGCAAGTCTCAATAGCTTATTGTCCTTCCCTCCCAACTTTTCAGAGCTGAAGGCAGGGTTGGCCACGTGAAGTCAAGGGAAATTGTAGAACTAAAACATTGCAAATTATGTACATCTGCAACCAAGATGAACAAGAATGTATTGAGGTCTGTGTCCAAACGTCAATACTGATGTAAGCCCTGCCTACATCATGTTATGTCCCATCTTATTTTGCCGTTCCTTCATGAACTGCGTGTAGAATCAGCCACTACACACCATGAACGTGACCGTCTCCTGGAACAAGACTGTTAAAGGTATTTTCCTCATTCAGAGTCCTTAAATTATCATCACTGGAGTTTCATTAGAGTAGGATAGAAACATAGAATCACTGAGTGGGAAGGGACCTAGACAGATCATCGAGTCCAACCCCCTGCCATGGGCAGGAAGGAGTACCGGGGGTGGGAGGGGTCATAAGACCCTAGCTAGGTGCCTAAAAGTGTTTTTAAAAAGCATTGTTTTGACTGGGTCACAAAAGGACTGAATTAACTCAACCAGATCTTTGAAAAAGAGGAGGACGTTTAATGCCTGTGGTAGAGTTGACTAATAAAATTAATAATGTATAGCTGTTGACAGTGAGACTGACCATGATAATTGGGGAAATTTAATGCTTAAGTGAATTTGACCACCCAGGATTTAATCACAGCATCAGCTGCAAAACCCGTTCATGAAACTGTGTACACGCGTTCAGCCTGCTCTTGCAGAGGTGTTGAGAACCCAGGCCTGCCCTTAAAGTCAGCATAAGCTTTAAGTCCTCAGCACCTTTGAAAAATGAACTGAGTTTCATACAATTTTACAGCCAAACTTACTAATGTTACCTTTTTATATAGTCTCCATCCTACCCTAGGGACAGGCCCAGAAAGATGGTAAAAGCCCATCCCAAAGTGAAATTCATTCATCCGCTAATAAAACAAGAACAGAGCTAACTGCACAGCAAAAGTCTCTTCTTCCAACAAAAGAAAACAGTTGGAGAGATCCACCTTACCCATCTATGATTTATGCTTTGCTCCGACATGATCAAAGCCCTCAACCTTTGTTTCAGTGTTCTTTGTTGTTAACTGCCGAAATCTGACTACCGGGCCAAAAAGATGTTCTGAACTATAGCACTGCAAAATAAATGCCGTGATCATTGTTTGTAAAGATGGGTCTAATTCAAAGACAAGGATCATTATAGGCATGTTGATGAAGGGACATCTTTTAAAATGTATTCATTTGGAACAGTGGGAACCTACCCATTTTCATCTTCTTACGGGCTTCACTCTCAGTCGTTAAACCCTTGGTGGCAAAGAAGGATTGGAGTTCTTCCAAGCTTGTCAGTGTGACTCTTTACTTTGCTGAAAGTGCATATCACTGTTAAGTGACTTGATATTCTCCCTCCCAGGCTTTACCAGTCCAGAGGGTGACAAGAACAAACCAGTCAAACACAGGTGTCCTGCGTGCGTGGACTTACCAAACCTTTCTAATTACCCAGAAAAAGGTATCGTTTCAACTGCTTAAAACCTTCACCCAACAAAGCAAGTGCTTGAGTGCTTTGCTCAACCGAGGAATGAGAGAGAAAAACTTCATCATCGCAAGATACCAGGGGATGGCTTGAAAGGTTGGAACCCAAACAGTGCATAAAGGACCAGAAATAATTTTTTTACCAGTTTATTAAAAAGCCGGTAGAAAAAGTTACTAACGTATTCAAAACAGGGAGTACATATAGCATTTGACTAGCTCATACTATCTTCAAAGTACATTATGCATAAATATTAAACATAGAAGGGATGTCTTACAGTGTTAAAGCTTTTTTAAATAAAAAATTGGGGCCCTCTGAAATAAAGTTAACTTCAGTTCCTAAACAAACTTTTTAAGGGGCTTCTTTGCTTTTTATTTCTGAAGGCTTATCATTGTTGGCTTTCATAGCTGCAGATGATAGCATATCACCTTCTGCCTGAGTTGTTGGGAATGAGTTGATGAGCCCAATTTTTGCCTGGAATGGTTGGTTGCAGACTGAACTGATGATAGATGTGCAGGACTGGGAAAGCTGATCTTGATGCTGAAACTTTTTTGTAGCATGGCTGCACTTGGCATCTCTAATGCATAAGTACTCAAAAACTGGTCATGGAATAGAATCAGAGGGCTGGAAGAGACCCTGAAGTATCATCGGGTCCAGCCCCCTGCATGAGCAGGAAAGACATCTGGGGTCAGAGAGCCCCAGCCAGGTGACTGTCCAGTCCTCTCTTGAAGACCTCTGGAGTAGATGATTGCACCACCTCTGGAGGGAGCTTGTTCCATAGTCTGGACACGCTAGCTGTAAAGAAACTTTTCCTAATGTTCAGCCTGAAACTCTCTTCCAGCAGTTCGTGGCTGTTGTTTCTAGTTTTTGCCCACGGTGCTCTTGTGAATCACCGAGCCCCTGATGTACATTCTGATGTAGTGGTAAGCCACAATCAGGTCCCCTCTCAGCCTTCTTGCACCATGTTTCCACCATGATGTGCATTCATGATGTAGTTCACAGAAATTAAATGAGAATTCTGCCCTGATACAGAATCATTTTAAACAAGTCTTGTTGCCAGCCAGATGAGCATCTATCCAGAACACAGTTCTCCGTAAAGGATTTTCTTAGGGACCTGGTTATCAAATATCTTAACTACATGATTAGGCTTTCATGATCATCACATATTTAGTGCATTTCCTTGTGTAAAAAAAAAAACAAAAAAACACAGGATTTGGGATTCTTGTCTCGCCATCTTAATTTGCATTAGCTTTTCCAGACAACTTGGGTAGGAACATTTTACTTCCCTTCCTATCCTTGAAATCTATAAGCATCATCCCTCAATCAACAGCCCCAAGTAGGGTCAGTTCGATTAGATGAGCCACATGAGTGAATAGAACAGGATTTCATTGTTTTAAAACTTTAGCTCTAATATTATTTTCTCGAAGCCATTGAGGAAGTCGGTGGGACAGCAAGGACAAGAACTCATCAGCTTACGTCTTCCAGCTCAGGTATTTCATGCCCCCTCTTTTGACAAGATGTTTGCAGAGTAAGAGAGTTAACGTCAAGTTGCAACAGTGTTCTTATTTTGTAATAAGCAAGACAAGAATCGTATAGGTGCTCTCCTTGTTCCATAATACAGCCACATAAGTGTCTGAGCAAATAACATGAATTCGGGCAATCACAATAGCAGATAGGGTTTAGGAGTTCTGTAATTTAACAACCAAGTTCTTGTGAAGCACTAGTACTCTGAAAATATTGTGGCTTGTGCCAATTATGGGAAGGACTTTGACTTGACGAAGGTAAAAGTGGCTTTCATAAACGCAAGAAAAGAGAAGAATGCAAAAGTAATATAGATGTTTCTTAAACACTTATACCTAAGTAGCACTAGTGCTTCAAAAGGGAATGTGAAACAGGTCAGGTTGGTGTAGGGAGTTATATAAGGAAGCATGATCTCATCAGACTTTTTCTTGTTTGGATAAGATGTTCAAACCTTGAAATGAAGAGGGAAAAGTACATCAAGATCTCTACTTTCAGATGATGTTGTCACCTCCTGCTAGTCCAATAATTCGAACAGCATTCAGAGAGTTGTACAGGAAAGAGAAAAAAAAATGGATGAGTGTTTGGAAGTAGATGAAAGCATAGCGGGGATAGAGCCAGAGCCTGTTTGGCAAGGTATGTACCTGTGAGAGAGTGGAATCTGGCCCAGGAGGAAAAGGGAAGGAAAGTTTGACAGTGAATCTTGAAAGCCAACGTGATGACTTCGGGCTGTACAAAAACAATTGGCCCACTTCTAATGATCCTTTTTTCGTAGTCCTGTGTGGTTTAGTTGTAGTAGCTCTCTCCCTCCACTACAGCTACTTTGCCTCCTGGTTCCTGACACGTTTTACTTATTATTTTGCATGGGAGACCTCAAGAATGGGGTTCCGATATCGTGGCCAAATCCCAAACCAGATAATTATATTCCACCTAACTAAAATTGTCCTCTCATGCTTTCAGCTGGCTCAGATATTCTTATTTTGCTTCCTGAATTATTTTATAGTGAGGTGAAGGGCTTGTATTTCTCAGCAAAGCTGATTGCGTTTTAGTGATGAATTACGTGGAACCACATTTTCCAAAACTCATGGAAACATCCAGCTGCATAATATGCATCCATGATCATTACTGCAGAATCAGAAATAAAGAAGCAAGATGGGGTTGGTAATATCTTTTGTTGAACCAACTGTGTAGTAATTCTTTACTTTGTCATTGCATGTCATTGCCCTACCTGCTATTGCTGCTTTACGTGTCATTGTCCTACCCGCTGTTGATCTTGGACTGCATCTGCTTCTTTCCCAGGCCTGAGGAAAGGCATTTTGTGTCCAAAAGGTTGTCTAACATTTCTCTCAACTGTAAGGTTGGTATCATAAAAGATATTGCCTAACAAAACTTGCTTCTCGCATATTCCCTGGACCATCATAGTTGCAACATCACTATAACATTACTGCAGTTGAGAAGGAATCTTAAATTGGCATGCACACATCCTTTTTCGTGCACAAATACCAGGTAATTGGCTGTGCGTAGAGACAGTGGCACAGCTTGGTCGCATAAACGCACCAGTTTCCTTGAGCATGTGTAAGTACTTGGCACACAAAATGCATGTGTGTACATTTTACCCACCTTGTTTTCCTCCTTTGGGGGAGAAGGCTCAGTGAGAATCTCGTTCAAACTTTTCCTTGTCTCTCAGTTGATGTATTATGGAAGCCTGTGCACTTGCCAAATCTGACAATTTTTCTTACTAATTGACTCTAATGTGAACTGCTCTATGCAGCCCCACTGCTAACTGATGAGAAAAAAAAAGTAATGAATTTTTGCTTAACTAGCTGATTTAATTAAAATGTTTTATACTGTAATTGTATGGTTTCTATAAACGGAGAGGTAATTTTGTTTAATGAGTTCCTAACCAAACATAACATTCTTGACTGTATGTAGCCAGATTTGATAAAGGTCACAAATACTGAAATTCCACTGTTTGCTTTTGTAAGTAGCAGTGATCAAACAGCTTGATTTGGCACTTGAAATACCCTGGCAGGATTGGTTCCCCTTATTCCTGTTTATACCAGAAATTATTAGTATAGTTTTAGGAGCAGAGGGGGTTCTTGTGTATATCTGAACACTGTTCATTATCTTTAAAGTGGGAATATGCTGCCAAAATCACGTCTCATTGTCAATTAGTAGCTTCTCTGCAAACACATTAAATTAATGCCCCCGCTGAAGTACTGTGCATATTGGAACATCTTGCTGCTAAAAAGCTAGTTTTTTGAACACTTTGACACAAATCGTTCATGAATAGCAATTTATGCTTTGATGCTAATGGGACGTGACGTGAAGCTATCTTTGATTAAATTCACCACAGAGCTTTACAACTATTTGTAAATATAACGGATAGGCAGCCATAACAGCCCTCCAGTGTGAGGACAATTGAGAGAAACAGATTTTGGGTTCCTCACCTGCACCGTTCCAACCCAACAGCTTCATGAAAGCTGGTCTAAAATAAGAAGTATTGTCTTACATCAATACTTTTTTCCTTGCCTTCAGCTTTGGCGAATTCAGCAGTGACCTAAATACAAAAGAATCAATTACCCTAAAATAAATAAATTCCTCTTTTGTTCTGCAAACCTTTTATTATGCTGCGTGAAAACACAAAACGAAATACCTTTCCTGACTAAAAGATCAAAAAGTAGGAAAATGGTGTATTTTGGGAAAAAAGGGCTCATTCTTCCTCCGCTACCGTCACTGATGTCAGCAAAATGTTGTCTCCTTAGAACAAAATTCATGCAAATGTTTATTTAGCATCACTCCTATGTTTCTTTTGTTAAAAAGCTCAGATATATTTTCATTGTTTTATTTTGTGTTTGGTAAATATCGTTTTCTGCTGTACTTCCCATAGCTACCATGGAAACCAGCTAAAATGCTTCAGATTAAATATTTTTAAATATACATGAGGGGAGGTAGGAAATGGTGCCACTTTTCAAAATATGCAGTGGTGGGGTGAAAGTAGAAATGATAGCTCTGCAAAGGTTTGTGGTGTTTAAAAAAAACCAGCCATCGTTCCTCAGGAAAACGATAGGATTGATAGTAAACCAGACCAAAACCAAATAAAAATATTAGTTGTTTTCTGAAGGGTGTAATCCAAAACTGTAAAGAGGCAATGAAAATAAAAAGGCTGACAACTCAGTAAGCCATACGTAATGTTGAGATTTTGGAAATGAAAGCCTCTCGCCGCTCCTCCGGTCACGGTTATTGTTTATCCCAAGACACGGGGTAATATATTTCAACACCGAATGGAAAAGGTTTTATATCCAGGGATGATCACTATAAAATTAATAATGTTCAAAGAATATACCTTAAGACATAATGCTATTTATATGCAGAGAGTGGTGACTTATTGACCCAAAAATTAGCATGATCCAAAATGTTCTGCTAAGCAGGAACACAAAATATGATATTATGTTATGTAAATGGGTTTGTGATATGCTCTGCTGGATAATAACTTCCAGATGTCTCTCTAGCCAGAGGCTGACTGATATCAAAGACAGGTTGGCTGGAAGGGGAGAGGTGCCAGCTGGCTGGACTGGTTACTGCTAAGTGTAGCGGAAGGTGAAAGCTGGTATTATTTCACACTCACTGATTTTATTTGTGGACTAGTGAAAAGACTATGGCTTGCAGCCTTCTCTTTGCTGCCTGAGATGGGAATTGTAGTTATTGGAATCCCTGATTCTGTTCTTCTTATGTGAATTATTTCCTCTTTAGCCCTGCTTTGAAAGCGGGCGTTGAGCTTATTAGCACGACAGACCACCTGTTAAAGTTTGACATGCCACAAACTAACAATGGCAAGGGTTTAAAGCCTGGCATCAGCTGGATAAGTACTTTTTGCCATTATTGCAAATGCAGAATACAGACGGGGACTCTCCATGATTTCTTTGTTTCAAGGGCTGAACAGTAAAAACCCAGTGTAGCCATAACTCCAAGCACTCCAGTGCCATCCAAAATAATATCGTTTTAATTTGGACAGCCCTTTAGGATCAGATCCTAGTCTACATATTAGATCCCAAAATATGATGCTGTTCCACCATCTTCAAGTCCCTGAGGACCTATTAATATGTCTGCTTTTGTAACATGATGTCATCTTAACTTTCAAACTAGACTGCAAAAAAGCAACAAAGAGGAGGGGGGCCCATCATCTTTCACTTTAACCGTTTTAAGAACTCAAGTAACTTGGAATAGGATCACATTTAGGTGCCCAAGTTCATTTAGGTGCCTAATAAGTGGAAGAGGATCTGACTCGTAGAATCCTGACTCCACTAGTGTTATCTGCTAACGTACAGAAAAAGGCCTAGAGTGGATAGGGCTGTACATCCCTGGCCACTTAAATGCAATCATGAGACCCAAACTTACTCCCATAAAAGTCACCGAATCATAGAAAATTACATTTGGAAGGAATCTCAGGAGGTCACATCGAGTCCAACCCCCTGCTCAAAGCAGGACCAGCCCCAACTACATCATCCCAGCCAAGGCTTTGTCTAGCCAGGTCTTAAAAGCCTCCAAGGGTAGAGCTTCTACCACCTCCCTGGGTAACCTGTTCCAGTGTTTTAGTACCCTCCTAGTAAGAAAATCCTTCCAAATATCTAGTCTAAACTTCCTTTGCTGCGACTGGAGCCCATTGCTCCTTGTTCCGTCATCAGCCATCACTGAGAACAGTCCATCTCCATCCTCTTTGCAACCCCCCTGTATGTAGTGGGAGGCTGCTATTAAATCCCCCTTCAGTCTCCTCTTCTGTAAACTGCAAACGCCCAGTTCCCTCCGTCATTCCTCAGAAGTCATGCACCCAACCCCCCCACACCATTTTTGTTGCCCTCTGCAGGACCCCCTCCAATTTGTCCATATCCTTTCTGTAGTGGAGGCCCCAAAACTGGACACAGGACTCCAGAGGTGGCCTCCCCAGTGCTGAATAGAGGGGAAGAATCACTTCCCTGTCAAGTCAGTGACAAATCTTCATTGAACTCACTGAGACCAGGTTGTGAACTGGGAATGTAAAATTGCTTGTTTAGTAAAGTTTGAAAGGTCCTTGAAAAAGGCAGCACCCTTCCGCACTCTTTATTTCATTCATCCATGAGATTCATGTCGCCCCTATCTAGGGCTTGACCAATATTTGCTGCCTGAACAGAAGGTCTCCCATCAACCTGAACAGGCTTCAGGGCATCCCCTTAACAAGTAGCAATACATCTATATAGATATATATATTACACACACACACGTTAAATATTGAAAATACTCTGGAATCATTTATAAATCTGTTTAGATTGCATGCCCTACAAGGAAAGTGCAGAATGGAAGGGATATTATTATAAGTGTGGGAGAGATTCATCCACCTTTCCACAGTCCAGTTTCTCCAGGAGTCCTAGAAGAATGAGGGGGTGCCTAAGGCTGCAGGTATCTGCACCTGTCCTTCCTGCTCAGGCTCTGAGAGAGAAGGGAAATCATTGCTCCATCCAAAGTAACAGAGGTTCACACTGACTATTTTGAGTGTTATTTTTCAGAGAGCGAGAAATATTTTTTAGCACAAATTCTGCATCCTCATCATTAGTATTATTTGTTTGCAGTGCTGTAGCATCCAAGAGCCTTTGTCACAGATCCTGATTCCATTGTACCAGGCATTATAAAACACAGAACAAAAAGACAGGCCCTACAGAGAGCTGTACCTATGGACCATATACAGTCCTTCTTTGAGTTACTTGCAGTAGCAATCCTTTTGTCATTTTGCTCTGATACATTTGAATGACTAAATATACCTATATTCTGTTATTGCTGGAGCATGAGTATATGATTTCACTAATTCACTATATTCTCTTATTGCTGGAGCATGAGTATATGATTTCACTAATCCTAAGCAGTCTGCCCTGCAACAGTTTCCTTCAACCCCATGTTTTATCTTCACTCACCTTCCTTTAACTTGAGTATGTTCATCCCAGTTTTGGTTCCTACCTGCTTTTGTTGAGCATCTTTATTGAATGACTACATCTTCTTTCTGTCTTCCTTTTATTGACTCTGTTGTTGAAGTCCTTGTTTGCCTGTTAGACATATGGAGCTTGACCACAATGCTACCCATTTTAAATGTCATCTTTTCACAACAGATATGGGAAGGAAACTTTAACAGAAAGTTGAATTAGATTTCCTTGTTGACCAGTACTCAACCTATGCCAGCCTGTTTAAGAGCCTTAGAAATACTTAAAATAGTGACTGTCACAATGCGTTTGTACCCACTGAGCTGCATAGAGAATCAGCAAGAGAAAATAGGATACTTTGGGGCCTGTAATTATAATAATAAGGGACAACTTGTTCCTCTCTGGAACAATTACACTGGTTGGGAGGAGGAGGGGGGCCTTCTTATATACATCTAATGGCTAAGGACAGCCATAGTCCATCTTCTTAGGGGAGCATGGACTCTGCACCCCCAGAACATGCATCTTTTTCCATTCCAGATAATGAGAAGGAGTGAGAGTCCATAGCCACCTTTCCCCTCAAATATCTATGGTGACCTGCATAGCTGGCTGTCAGAGGCAATAATAAGCACCGGGAGGCACAGTTCTTCCCTGAGTCCATATCTGCGCATCTTGCTGAGTAGGTAGATGGAATAATGAACTAAGAGTTAGAAGGCCTAATTCTGCATTTCACCCTGTCCCATTTATCCTGCTTCAGGGAACATAGCCTGGAGGGGAGGATGCTGCTGTTCTGTAGGTAGGCCTTTGGTAGTCAGGTGAGAATTACAGTCGGACTGGGCTTTTCACCTGGACACCGTTGCCGCCCATTGTTCCCTTGCCTGTTCCTGAACCAAATCCATCTTAGGCAGAAGTAAAAGTGAGGTCCAGAACATGGCCTTACAGAAAACGCAAATTGGGGGAGAGTGAAATGGAGTTTACGGTACAGGCAGTCCTCGGACTTACGACACAATTGGTTCCTGGAAACCGCGTCTTAAGTGGAAACGTTGTAACTTGAAACCGATTTCCCCATAGGAACAATATTATAAATGGAGGATTGGCTCCTGAACCCAGGCCTGATACCCTAGTTTCACCAAAAATAACCCAGAATTTTTTACTCAATCAATTATAGAAGGGTAATATAGCTTCATTAATGCATGTATATTCTAAATAGCAATCATATTGCTTTGGAAGGACTTCTTTGAGGTGACTTTGCTGGACTTTTTGAAGGGCTCTTGGTTGGACTGTTTGAAGGGTTTTTGCCTGGAGTCTTCTCAGGCATCTCGGCTGCAGGTTTTCTGGAGCCTCGTCTGCTTTCTCAAAGGAAGTGTCCAGGGATTTTTGGACAGATGTTCTCCACGGAGATGGGCGACGCAGCAAACTTGTTTGCTGGTGTGGCGTAATGTCGGATCAAGCATCATAAAGTCGAAACGGTGTCAATTAATAAGCGCTGTTCATTGCAACTCGAAACGTTTTAAGTCGAGGACTGCCTGTATTAGGAAGTAGAAGGAAGAGTGGTCCATTTTTCCGGTTACTAGTGTGGGTTGTGGAAGACTGGCATTCAAGACCCTGCACGGCAGCAAACTCTCTGTCACCTTGGGGAAATCTTTCTAACGGTGCATGGGGATCTGTTACCTTGCAGGTGTGCTGTGAGATGGTGCGAGGCACCAGAGCTTGTGGTGCTCCACTATTTGAAGAATGAAACTGTATAAGTATCCAGATAGATAATTAGCATTCAGGTGAAACAGAGAAAAATAGAGAACCATTTTATTTTCTGTGGACCAAAAATGTATCTACCTTATTCCACTGCCTTGAGAGACTCTAAAAAGCACAGAGCCAGTGGGTTCAAGTGGGAATGAACAGTTGTTTTGCAATGTGAAAACTGTTTCACAGCAAAAATAAATTGGAAGCCATATTAGCAATTAGTTTAATTAAGCTTCCATATTTACATTCTGAATTTTTTAATTCGGGCTCTAGATCCTTGCATGTTCAAATGAACATGGTATTTTGTTGGGGATTATAGCTAATTGTTGCTGCTATTCCAGGGATGTTCTTCGATATTTCAGTCAGAAGACTGAATAGGTCTGGCATTCGTTCTCACCAGACTTTGTTACTACATTTGTCTCACAGCTTTTAAACAGCAGAAAAACATGTACAACTTATTTAAACAACACAAGAGAAATTAAGGCTCTGAGAACATATCAGCAACAAATGAAGATGAAAAAGTTGGGTTTTTTTAAAAAAATAAATAAAAAAGCTTGTTGTTGCACGGCGTTTTTGAAATTCCACATCCCAAATTCAGAGTCATGTCAACGATTTATTCTAATGTAGGAAAACATCATCGGGAGTGACAAGCAAGCTAGGCACTGTCTAGTCACCTGCCAGCAAATATTTCATGAAAACTAAAAAGGCTGGTACTGCCTTGCTGAGCTGACACTAATTATTTCAGTATACATGGAGCTTTGGGATTTGTTTTAATTCTCAAGTCTGTCCTTAGTTCAGATTCATTCCACTGTGTAAACTCAACCGAGCACAAATTATTTGACCATCCGTTCATAATCTGTCCCCATGTTCACATGCTAATTGCATAAACTGATCCAAATACCTGTTCTCGGAGGAAGCCCAGGAGGGACCAAAAGCCAACTGTAAAACAAAGCAAAAGGGGTATAAAACTTTCTCATAGTGAGTGCCATAAGCCTACTCTGAAACAACCATTTCTGGTGTCTTCTTTGGTACTACTGGCTTTTTGTTGTGTTAAAGGAGAAAAAAGTCTGCAATGAGTTAAAGGGGAAGCCATTGGGATGAGACCTATTAGAAATACTATGCCCTACCCAGGGTCTGCCAAAGCAGTCTTCAACAGCACCTGCGGTGATCCTAGTACAATACCAGAAGTGCCTCTCACGGCTACATTATGATGCTGTTCCCGTGTTCATCCCTAACTAAGCAAGTACTTTAGGAAGTGTATACCAGTGTTGGCCAGTCAAGCAGGGATGCTGTGTCAATGCAGGGTATGAAGAAATATGACAAAGCTTTGTGGTTTTTTCCTGTATCTGGCACACAGTCCTGGCCGTGTTGCCTTCCCAGTCCCACCATGTATTTGTTGCCTTTGAGAAGTGCAGAAAATGTTTAAGTTTTGGAAAAAGTTATCTTCACCAATTTTTGCATTGAACCCATCTCAGATTGGGGGAACTGGCTCGCTAATCTCTTGAGATTGTTCCCTGTACTATATTTCTCTGATTTGGCCTTCTGAAATGTTCACACCTGCAACTCCAAAGCCATGATTCTAGCATTTCTACCAGTGGCAACAGCCATTTTCTTGCAAGTAGGACCAATATTTGCCATGGGCACAATCTTTTTCTTGAACTGGCCAAATGCAAATTGCTGCAAACTTTATTTCCAATATCTTTTGTCTTTGCAAAATAAAACTGAAACCCAAGTCTGGAAGATCACCACATGGTTAAAAAAGAAAGCCATTTGCAAGCTGAGATACAGTAGACCATTTTGCTTTTCACATAACTGAGGACATATATATTTATGCAGTTTAAAACCCCATCTTTAAAAACAAAAAAGACAATTCACATGGAGCTTGAGAGTTTGAGCTAATTAAGCTTTTCAACACAAGAGCAGGATCATCTTCTAGCCCTGAGTTGTTGGACCATCTAACACGCATCTATAAAATCACACAGTGCAGGTCACTGGAGCTATCTTAATGCCAGAGAGCAGGTGAACTTGGTATAATGGAGCTAAACCTACCACTGATGTTGTAGAGGAACTTGTTGGGGTTTTTTTCCTTTTGTATTCCTGACAGATTGTATTTATGATAAATTTGCAGACTTCTTTATCCAATGTGCTGTTAAAGCTTCCTACAGTTGGCATAATGAAGACAATACATTCTGGAAGGCAGCTTGATTTAATAATGACAGCTCCATACGTTTGTGAAAATGAAGTGGCAGCAAAGATGCCAATATAGTTTATTATGCCTTTGTTATGCAGAAATGTTTACATCATGCTAATAATAATTTTTACAACTCCACGCGGCCATGCCGTGCAGACGAGCGCCACTATGGAAATGGTCCTCAAAGTGACTTTTTTTTTTTTTTTTCCCCTAAATGTATTTATTTGGAAGGGACTGTAATTGCTCTTTGGCTTTCTTGTTCCTCAAAAACAGCAAAAAGGAAAGAAGAACGCATCTGCTGACTTTATACAGCAACAGAGTGACACTTTACTGCCATGGCGCCAGCACCAAAATTCGAATGGGCTGAGACGGCAAAAGAGAGACTGGGTCATTCCACCAATCAATGTGCCGGAAAACTCGAGAGGTCCTTTTCCACAACAGTTGGTTCGGGTGAGTAAAACAGCTGAAATAATGAGAATAATGATGATGATGGTGGTGATGATGATGCCATTGGTTTGGTCAACTAACAGACAGTCACCACACCTGCACGATAAGCTGGGTCTGTCCAGTTGTGTTGAAGGCAAAACACGTATCGTCATGTGAAGTGGATGGTCCAAGGTTTCCATCCCCCGCAGACTCTGACTCAACAGCAGTTTAATCACCTGCTTTCAGCCACTCTCTCAAGAGAGACTGCCTAAGCTGCCAAGTTGTTGGTTTTTCAACCCCCTCAATCAGAAAGAGACTGTAGATCCATAGCAAGGAATGGTGATGCCAAAAGGGTGGTGTGGTGCTGCATCCTTAATATCCTTCCTCAGCGATCAGGATGCAGGTGATCGTTACCCTTCTGGTCACAGTCTACAAATGCCCGCCGGGTGATTTAGAAAGGATAGAAATGGTCTTTTCTCTGTTGTTGCAGACAAGACTAGGAGCAGTAGATTCAAGCTGCAGCAAGGGAAATCTAGACTGGAGATTTGGAGGAACTTTTTTTATTATGTGGGTGCTCAGGCTGGAAAAGGCTACCTAGAAAAGTGGAATCTCCATCCTTGGAAACTTTCACAAGGAGGGTAGACAGACGCTCGGCTGGGATGATTTGGTCAGGGATAGTCCTGCCTTGAGAGGGCTGGACTAGATGACTTTGTGAGGTCCTTTCCAGCCCTACTTTCCTATGATCCTTACCATCCTTCCTCAACGATCGGATTCAGGATGCAGATGCATGTTTGGATACCTGAGCAGGGCCTCAGCATGGAAATCTGAATAAAATGAATCCTTCATTAACATGCCCCTCCACCCCCCACTACACTTATTGTTAAGATGATTTTAAACATCAGCTTAGGCTGATGGTATACAGTCATGACATTTGAATGACAAAAAAGAAGGGACTACATGATTGATGCATTGTATTGATTAGATTACCATAGATAAATGTAGCAAAATAGAAACCTATTGAGATGTATTTAGTGCTATGATTTTTGTTTATGGATTGGTAAGAAGAAAGCCACCTGTATTAAAAAAAAAAAAAAAAAAAAAAAAAGAAGACTCACTGATAGGATTTAATTCTTCCTTTTGAAGACAATTGAGACATAATTGCAAAATTTCAGAATTTGGAAAAAGTGATGGTGCGTGATTTGCCTCCCTTGTCAAGAAAGTCACCCTGCTCTTTCTGAAACAATGCTTACTGAGGCCTTTCCTAGATTAAAATGAATTGCCATCATTACATGTTCCACACTAATTACCTGATACTTTGCTGCACATGTAATACCTGGAAGGAAAGAGTAATTTGCTAAACGCCACAAAAGCACGTGGAAACTTGATAACAACTCATGCAGTATCTGAAATGGAGAGGACCTCTTCGACACAGAATGTGTTGGGTCAAGTTGGGTTGTTGGAACAACGTTGTGGGAGACGGTGCAGAGATGACGTGGGATAAAATACTATTAGAACTCACGTAACGTGGTGCCTAGCTCTTGGTTTTTTTTAAAAGAGGAGTTTCTATTGCATTTGGAGTTCCTGTGATATGAAAAATACTAGGGAATCATATGTTTAGCAGGATGCATGTGTAGTGGTATTCAGCGAACATGTGAATTAGATCTCAGGCTTCAGTTTCTGAAAATTGGGTCCATGACATGCAATGCAGAATTAAGGGATTAAAGACCAAATTGTGCCTGTCCACTGCTGAGGTATGTAAGTGGGGAAAGCACAGTGTTATACAGTTGCAGAACAGTCTGGTCCTTTAATGCTGTGCCATATTGATCTTTAGTTGAGTCACTCAAATGTGTTAAGAGGAGAATGACTCGGTAACTGAAACAATTAATTGAACCAAAGGGATCATTTGGGTTCTTTCCTGAAGTCCTGGAAATAAGTGTTACAGAATGAGCAGGCTAATTGCCAAGTGAAATGCTTTACATTGACTTCTGTGCGAGTTTTGCTTGAGCAATGGCTGGGTGACTTGACCCCTTCTTATTAAACTTCGGCAGATATTAACATGATTACTGCTGACGTCCCACTTTACAGCGGCTAATATCACTGAAACACTTGTCCTCGTGATTGGGAGAGGAGACTGGAGACATCCAGAAAGTGAATACTTCCATGTTGGTGAATGTAGCGCTTGTTTCCTTTTATATACAGAGGAGTAAATCTTCATATCTTAAAACAAGGCTGTCCAACTAGCACGCCGCAGGGTGTATGGGGCCTACAGTGGGTTGAGTTGTGGCCCCCAGGCTCCTGCTCAGCTGTTGCTCCAGCTACATCAGCAGCCAGGGTCTCAGAGCTCCCCCATCCTCCTCCAGCTGCTCCAGGGGGCAGGGCCATGCAGCACAGGGAGAGGACGATGAGTCTGGGGCCACGCAGGCATACAGTACAGCGTTGGGAGCTTGGGAATTCATGGCTTGCCCTAGCACCGCCCGCACAGCATGCGGTCCTCTCCAGCGTGGCCCCTGGCTGCTTTAAAGCTGGACAGCCATTCCTTAAACTACCACCAGCTTTGCAGAGACCAGCTAGACAATGCCAACAGAAAGGAACTCCTACCAAATCGCAGAAATAGCTCCCAATATGTTTTTGGGATCTCTTGTATAGCCGGTATAACATTTAGCCATGGTTTAAAATTTGGTGGGTTTCTTTTTTCTCATAAAGCCCAGGACATGATATAATGGAGGGGGAAGCCATACATGAGCAGCATTAAACAAGAAGGCCTGATGTTCTGGGCTCATCTTAGCAATTTTTGTTTTTCGCTAGGTGCACTGGCCCATTTGATAGTGCCCATCAGTGGGGTTTGGGTGAGCTCTGGCACAAGTTATAAGTTCACTAACTAGACTTTGTTCTTAAACTAGGCAGAATAAGATGAATCTGGGTTTTTAAGGACCAGAACCATGCACTTATTTCAGCCTCCATAAACTTCAGATTGCCCTGGGGCATTTTGCTAATACATGTAGGTCAGGATGACCAGAGCATGGATGACCAGATCACAGGTGAAAAGTTATGATCTGATCTTCAAATGCTCATTAGGAGTTGGATTTTTTTTCTTCTATCTGTTTCGCACACTAGAGCAAAAATAGCACATGTAAAGGTGCGGCCTTGAACCCATTTGTGTGAAACAAGGCAGTGTCACAGGATTTTTCTCTCAGAGGTTTTGTAAAGCTTTCCGAGCTAACGATAGTTCCTAGACTCTGAACTTTCCTTTGGTCCCGAGAGCGCTGAAGCGCTTACATTGTAGATGCTGGTGTAGGTAATGAAAAGAAGTCCATACATTATGATATCTGTGAATGGTTCCTGTATATCCAGGATGAAGTATGGAATGGGATGAAAACCTGAACATCTACCCAAAAAAAAAATCACTAGAAATACATTTTTATCCCACTACTCGCTGTTTGCGTTTTTATAGGTCAGACTAATTTGAAATGCATAGGCAAATCTTTTGGGTTCCCTCCTACTCCTGCTTTCTATTGTGAAGGGAAAAATTCCATTTTATGGAAGTTGATTAGTTACTTGTCAGTATTTTTAGCAAGGCTGTGCCTGAATGAAGTTTAAATCATAGCAAAGGTGAATACAGCTTGATGGGAGCCACATAGCTCGAAATGCAGCCCTATCTGGTTGAGCTGGGATCAGCCGTAATTCTTTGCTCGTTAAAGCATTTCATTCTGATAAAATATGTTAAATGAAAAAGTAAAAAAAAACTGAAGAGGAGAAAGAAGCCACAATGTTATTCCTGCCAAAAAAATCCTCCGTTAATTACAGGGTTTTTTTCTTTCAAAGAACATTATGTCTGTTCCTATGCGTCAACCAGTCTAACTAAAGAGAGGAGAATACAAAAAAAGAGAAGAGAAAATTTCTATTTGGGTTTGCTGCTAGGGAAACATCACCAGTGCAAATACAAATTGTGGGCCATTTCCTCATGTGGTGTAAAAGAATGGAGTTTGTTCATCTCGCACCGGATGCGTGTGTGTGTACGCGTGCACACACATGTGCAGGTGTGAGAAGCAGACACGCATGCAAAATGGAGTAGACTGCTGCATAGCCCATAGAACTTCAACAGGCAATTCCTGCAACACAGGGCACCCTTTTTCCATTTTATATAACTGAACATTATCAAATCCAATAACTGGTTGTTGAAGTGGAGTTCACTTGTTTGAAAGCCATCCAGTCTCCATTTAGAAACTGCGAGTGACAATGAGTTTGCCACTTTTCTTGGTATTCTGTTCCAGTGGTTAAATACCCTCAGTGTTTAAGCTGCACCTTCTTTCCAATCTGATGGTTTTGAATTTCAGCTTCCAGCCTTAGCTCTTATTATTCCTCAATTTGCTAGCTCATGGAGCCCTATAATGTCAAATATATTCTCCTTGTGTAAGTACTTACAGATCACAACCAATTCAAAGTTCAAGCCCATATCATTTGTTAGTTGTGCATAATACAGCACCGGGCAAGACCAAGTCAGTTCTCACCAGGAGATGTGACTGCTGGTCTCAGACGTGGGCTCTTAGGCAAACAGGGAAAAAGTGAACCCTGATTCTGGGAGGTCAGTCTCCCTCCCTCATGAAAGGAGGTGGTCAGTCATGTCAGTCTGAAGCCAGACAGAAGGTAGGGTGGTACTAACTGGTTCAAAGAAACCTGAGCTTTCATAGGCAACAGCCGACAGGTGCAACAATGCAGGAAAAAGGTGGTACGGCTATGACCAAGGGCGGATTGATGCATAGGCAAACTAGACACGTGCCTGGGGCCCTAAGTGAAGAAGGGACCCAGTTGTGCTTATTTGGCATATTTTAATTGTTGAGTGAAAAACTAGGGGCCCATGAGTTTGTATGCCTAGGGCCCACTAAAGGGTTAATCCAGCCCTGGCTATGACATGGGGGCAGTGGTGACTTCTGGCTCCTGCCATGCCACCGGCACCACTGTGTGCCTGCAGTGGCAGCTATTTTTTTTCTGTTCCCTTCTGCCCACCCCAGGTACGCCACCACAGCAACCTACTTTATCGGAGGTTTCGAATGGACTGTGGGAGAGGGGCTCAAATAGAAAGGAAGGGGACGGGAGGAAGTGAAAGTGCTCAGAGGCAAATAGTACGTAGATTCGGTTGTGGTGGGGGTGTCATCTGGTCTTTCATTTACCCATATCTCATGGGAATGGCAAAGTACCTTCTTACCCACTATCGATTTCCCTGTTGATTTAACAAAAGGTGTCATTTTGGAACCAAGAGTTCTAGTTTTTTGTATGTCGCCTTATCCATTAGTAACTGAAAAGGATGTTAGGCAGAAAAACATCTACTCACGATAAACATTTTCAGATCGCTGGGTCCTGATAACCTGTGCCTGATAGTCCCAAAATTGCTGACCTGAGGAAATTTCTGGCCACATAAATCTTGAATGCTGGTGAAAATCCAGGAGCTTGGAAATAATGCTGCTGTAGTACCAGAGTTAAACAGGCTTGAGCGTCGTGACTTCAGGTAATTGTGGCCTGACATCAGCTCTGGACAAAATAATAGGAAGGCAGAGGCGAGATTCATTTAATAAAGAATTAAAAGATAGGAATGGCGTTGACACCAGTCAGCACGGCTTCGTCAGACGAACCGGATTTCATTCTGGGGTGAGATTGCAGACTTGGTTGGGAAAGACGAGTGAGTAGATGCAGCGTATTTAGACTTAAGTCAGGAGTTGGACTTAGAACTGTGCGGCATCCTTTTTTGCAAATAGCATACAATATTGATAAAGTGTGTGTCAAACGGATTAGGAACTAGGAAACACAACAGTCGTTAGGAGGAATCGTCCTCAAATGGGGGTTTCCATAGGGACCGGTGCTAGCTCTGACCCTGCTCAACATGATCGTAAACCATCTGGGCATAAAATATAAAATCACCATTGATGAAAACTGGAGATGGCAAGAAGTCTGGGAACGTGCTAAATAATAACTGGACTGGGCAGTCATTCGGAGTCATCAGGATGACTTGTTAAATGTGGCCCATTCCAAAAATTCATTTTGATGCAGATAAATGCAGAGGTTGAGATTTAGGAGTAATGAATGCAGCATTTGCCTGTGGAGAGGGGGTCTGTGTCTTGAAAAGCTGCGATTCTGCAGAGAGGTTAGGCATCATAGTGGAGAAGGAGCTCAAGCTGAGCTCCCAGTGAAGGGCAGTGACCGAAAGGGCTCAAGTGATCCCTGGACATCTAAAGAGAGGGATGGGATTTTTATATCCATCTGTGACATTTGGTGGAATATTGTATCCAGGTCTGGAGTCAACCTCTCATTTATGTATTCATTTCTGTGGGTTAAAATTCCCTGCTACCATTATGTTTTAGATGCCCGCATTTTAAAGGGTGCTGAAAAATTGGCTAGGGTACAGAAGGAAACTGCAGAATTTATTTGAGGACTGGAGAGAATGCTTTATAGTGAAAGATTTAGAAAGCTAAATCTGTTTAGCTTATCAGAAAGAAGATTGAGAGGTGACTTGATTACAGTGTACAAGTGCCTTCACAGGGAGAAAATGCTGGGCACAAAAATGCTGGCTTTTTAATCTATCAGGGAAAAGTATAACATGAACTGGGGACTGGAAGCTGAAGCTAGAAGAATTCAAATGAGGGGGAAGGCACGCGTTTTTAACAGCGATGGTGATTAACCATTGGAACGCACCGTCAGGGGAAGAGATGAATTCTCCATCTCAATAATTTCAAATCAAGATTGAAAGCTGTACATGCTGGCGTTTTGGAGGACATGTTTAAGCTAAGCACAAGTTTCCATACAACGGTTAACACATCTAGCTCAGCTGGGTTTTATTACCTTTCATTTATGTTTGATCAGTCCCTTGTCAGTATCTGCATATTTATTTTTACGTGCTTATTGGTGAAGGTTTTGACTTGGATCTCTCTGCCTGCTACTTCAACCTCCATCATAGGGATAATGCTCCCCTATGACACAAAAGTGTCGTGAGGGTACATTAATTAGTTTTCTGTTAGGTAGTCTTGCTGCGGGGATGAGGACCATAGAAAAACCTTGTAAAAAGAAAAGATGAAAACTCTGTTCTGAACACCAGGTGGATGCTCTGCAGAAAGGCACGGCAGAGCACACGTGTAGTTGCCTTGCTGACTGAGCACCATCCGTCTTGTGCACTGAATGAGGGCTATAGAAAAAAAAAACGGTGTGTTGTCTTCAATAAAATATTATTTCCTTGCACATGAGAGTAAAATTAAGCTGGAAGGTCCTGAGGCCCAGCTGAACTGCATGCACCTACAGAGATATTAACACCCAGCTCTGCACACCCTTGGTCCTGCTGCTATTTTTTCTCAGGACAGTTCACCTCTTCAGAAGGAAATATGAGCTGCAAGGAGCCCAAACGAGCCAAAATTACAGCTGGGAATTTATGTGATTAGAGGAGGAGGTTCTCTTGATCTCAGTCTCTCTTACCTCCGCTGTCAGCAGCAAAGCCTTGGCATAGAAGTATCTGCATCGTGCCTGACACCCGAAACAGTTTCTTGTTCTGGGTTTATCCTCCAAGAAGCTTAGGGCATTTTTACGTATGTTCCAGGACATGGTGCCGGGCGCTTTAATTAGCGAGCTGTGCCAATTAAAAGCACGTGTGCGTCACATGTATCAGCATCCCTGTGCGTCCCCACTCTGAAAAAATGGCAGCAGGGCACTTTGGACTAATGTGTTTCATTTCAAACCGCCCCGACATCATTCTTCCAGTGCAGGGACACCGATACACGAGATGCAGAAGGCTGCCAGAGCACATCAATTTCTGTTAATCGAGTCCGCTCCAACGCGCGCGTCAAAGCGGGCTCCCGCATGTCTGTAGGAGCTCTTAGGCTTTGGGCTGCCTCTAGTTACTACTAAATGCAAAACAGGTACACCATACACAAGACCCATCCAAGGTTAGGCCATCCACTTCAATATTATTATTGTTTTTTTGTTCTGTGTGTGTTTCACTTGGCACCCAACAGGCGCTTGCAAAGTAGTTTTTTATTGTACAGAATCCCTGACACTTTCTATACAACCCGCTGCTTACTGCTGTGGTATCGACAGCTCAGAATCCATTAACTTTTAGCTGCGAGATAGAAAAACAACAGATGGCATTTGTCTTCAGCTAAGAGAAGGTTTGCTGAGTAGAGACCTAGCAAGTGCTTCTCAAAGGGACATCACACCCTGCTTTCCTTGGGAGGCATTGGTTTACTTGATCACAAGTTGACCCAGTACCGTGTGTGTGCATTAACCAACCAGGAAAAATATCGATCCAGCCCTCGCATCATATCCCAAAACTATCACTGTTTTTCTGGACTGTCATCCACCAGGACTCATGAATTCTGCACTCTGGTCACTGTTCAGGGGCACGCAGCTTGCTCCAGATCAAATAGATATGTTCCTGAACGTGTCCTGAGTGAGAAAAGAGTTAAGGTGGACTGAATGGGAGGAGATCAGGCAGGTTTCTTTCTACACCCCGCGCACCGCGCAGCTTGGCCGCACGTGGTGGGACGTGTACATTGCTAACAAAAGTCTGACGCAGCAGGTATGTTTTCAGGGAGTGACGAGAAGCATCGCAGCACCTTCCTGAGCCACAGTGCCTGTCTGAGCTGCTGTCGGGAGGGTCTACAATCCTAACAGCTCGGGGCTGCTTCTCCAAGACGTGATCCAGGCCAAAGTCTGTACAGGAGGAGATGAAGCACAGCAGGGCTCATTTTGGGGGAGTATAGGGACCAAGCCAAAGCCCCTGGTCAGTGTGGGCTTGTGCTGTGTATGTTTTATCAGGACCCCGAGTAACTAAAGAAAGCAAAGTGATTCAGCACATTGCTGTTCTGTTGATACACCCATGCTAAACTGCTTATAAACAAACGGGCTCCTAAATATGCATCATACCATGTAGTCATGGAGCTACAATACGTTCCCCCATTTGCATTCCCCCTGGAGTGTGAAAACTAGATGTCAGTTTAACTCTCCTGTCGTTTTGCAACGTGAAGACTCGATGTCAGCTTAACTCTCCTATCGTTTTGCAAGAGTATCGGGCCAGATCCTGACGGAAATTCAGCTCTGGAAGCTGGTGGGGCTACGGCCGGGTATGCCACCTGGGAATCTGGCCCTAAAAACAGCAGAAGGCCAGTGCTCCTTGGGCATTCACACGCAGCGGTATGGATTGAAAAGTGCAGCTACAGCACAAATGCTCCATTTGAAATTCTCTTACAACAGCATTCAAGCCTATGCTGTAATTATACATATTGTATTTCCTTGTATTCAGACCCAGGGGGAATTTATATTGTCCTTGCTAAAGCCAGAGAGACTGGAAGAAAGCAGTCATTTAATGATTCAGCTGTCTTGGGCTCTATGATTTAATCAATCATATGAAAGAAATTTTTAGACTCTTTGTGTTTAGACTTCTCTTGTCTGAGCAGAAAATGTTCCCTTTTTGAATTGCTTTAATAGCTGTATTTATGCAGCTCAAAGTTCCTTAAGAAATGAAAGTAAAATCAAATTGCTGAGAATGCCTAGATAATTTATTGGAGAATATTCAATTAGAATATATTAATATTTTAGATTTCCATCATTAATTTAATATTCAGAGATTTAATTTAGTCATTGAATTGCTGTAGTACCATGCGTGGGTAGATTGTTAGGCTGAGTGCTTAAAACACCTGCCACAAATGGGTGAATTTCACTTTGATTCCCAAGAGCACAAATGCTTTTCTAGTGACATAAGTCTTGCAGCAGAAATCAAGGCGCTAAATCCTGCCTGTGCCCTGTGTTTTCCAGAAGTGCAGAATGAAATGGTATAATCCTTTAGCAGGCATAAATGCAAGATCTTTATTTATGTCTCCAACTCTAAGTTTGGAAAAAAGATCACTGAGTTGTGGTTCTATATTTAGCTGTGTATGATTTCAAATTTCATTTTTCCCGCGATTTGCCGTTTATTAAATTAGAACCGAGGAATGCCCAATTCAGGTCAGGACCTCAGTCTATTCAGTACTGCATAAATATACATCAGACACAACTGGCAATATCTGAGAGAGCTTAAAAAGGTGGCCCTGATATTTTGCTATTGTCCATATTGTTCTGGAAATGGTAACACGGCTGAAAAATACAAGAAACTGTGCAATGTCGCATCACATTGCCATGAATTGCATAAAAATGGTCCTAGGATCATGGAAAAAGTGGCATGATAACGGAGCAGTTTTGAATTTGCCACAAAACATGATGGGTGGACTTTTCAAAAACGTGCAGCTTTGGCTTAACTCTACCCCATTCACTTCAGTGCTAAAACTCTCCCTGATTTAAATAAAAGCAGGTTTTAGGTTCATGGCAAAAAATATCCCAGGGTTAAATTTTAAGAATTTTGCATTTATTTGTGATAGTTTTCACATGCCTTAATCTCAAACAAATCCTCTGTATTTTTATATTGTTACATTTATATTGTATTACGTGTTCATTTTATACTATCAAATGCTATTGGAAGTGGTTTTGTCTGGTGGCAAATTCTGGTCCAGCCTCCATAATTTACAGGATAAGTTTTGCTTACATCATTTGCATTTGCGTATTTTTGTGTCTGCAACCGGCCGATAGGCACATACATATCAATCGGCATGGATAATTGTCCCATTTGTTAATGCAAATCTGGGCTGTGCGAGCGCTAATATGTGCCACAAAATCAAATGCAAAACGTGAGCCCAAATTTTACCAATCCCACATGGGGAAGGGGTAAGCCACTGAGAATTTCATTTTTAGAACGCTTGTCAAGGATCAGCGGGAGTGTGGGACAAGTAGGCATGCTGTGACCACAGTGCTCGCTGCTGCTGGCTGAAAAAAGATGAGAAGAGCTGGAGTCATGGCATCGCTCTTTGTGTTCTGGTCCTGAGCTGATCTTCGCAGCTTGGCTCAGTCCATGAGAATTAGTTTCCTTGTTTTGCAAATGAGGAAACTGAGTCTGGAAGGTGGCATGATTTGTTAAACGCCACAGCGAAAGCTGTTCTCAAAGCCAGGGTTCGAACTCGTGAGTTATTGGCTCCCACCCCGTCTTCCCTTTACTAGATCACAACTGAACATCAAAACAGGGCTGTTTTTCGTTAAGTGCTTGCCAGTCTACCTTATGCATTTCTGATGATTACATTCAGTTTTGAGGCTGACTGCTAGCCCTGCACACAGGTGGCAACCCCTGGATGTCAAGTCCCTCGATGAGGCGTGCCACCCAACTTGATCAGCAGCTGAGAACCCCAGTCCCATTCAGTCGATGATCTGAATTGATTCACCCACCCTCTCATCCACTCCCTGCCTTTTGGATTCAGTTCTGGCTGAGTTCACCCTGAGAGATAAGAAAGTTGGAGGACCTGGAAGATAAATACTGGAACCTCCCCCCACCCCCTTACACATCACATACCAGGCATATTGCAAAGAGATGATCAATCACTCCAATGAGTATCTGGCTGCAGTAGCCCATTGCACATGCTGCAACATATCATTACATCCCCCGTCCTCTAAAGAAAGCGACACAAGTCTAATAATCATTCAGTACATCTGTCATCGTGTGCAGAGGCAGAGATATGAAGGCATCCGTGGTGCTGATGTGCACTGCTCATAAAAGCTATTTAAAATGTGTGAAGTCAGTGTCTACACAGAGACTGTAGGTTAATTTGATAAGACAAAAATTGTTTGCTGGTTCCTCACCAAAGGAAAAGAAGGCAGAGATGCAGCCTGAGACAGAGGGCTAAATCTGCCCCTTTGTCAGAATAATTCATTGCTTAACACGCATCACTCACTGTAGTAAGGGGTTATTGTGGGACCGGGTGTCTTTGCTTCCTTGAGGTGGAAACAGTGGAACCAGGTGGGTGTGAGTTTGGATTTGCTGAATAACAGTGCAGCTATAACCTTGGCAGAAAAACTGTTTCTGGGGTGCATCCTCTTATGTCTGTGCAACTTAGGAGAGCAGAAAAGCCCACCCGTTTTTTTTTTTTTCCTCTATTACTTCTGTTTCTTCTTTTTAATCTACATGGCTAAAGAATTAAATCCAGCACCCTGGAATTTCAGATGTCAGCTTTTAAGATTCAGAGAACTTACTCTTGGGTTAATTTTAAGCTTTCACTACTGCAGTTAATCGTTTTATTTATAGCAGCTGAGATTTTCAGTGATGAAGATGTTGCTGCCTAAATCATTTGCAACCATTTCTAACAGGCTGGTTGAGGTTCATAAAGCATGTGACTACAACATGGGGCAGTGAAGTGCGGCTGTCTAGCATTTGCCTTGGTTTGATTTTAAAAAACCCGTCTCTCTGCAAATCGTTCTTGATGAGAGCTCCTACAGGACAGCTGATCATAACTTTTATGACATTTGGTATTTGTTGTTAATTTCCTCCAATTAAGGAGGAATTTTTTTTTTTATGTGAATAATTAGGCAACTGCAAAAAACAATTCAGACAGCATTATGGGATATGCTTTTGGCCAGCCTCAAGACAATTTGGGTTTGATCCTGCACCATACTGAATATTTTCGCTCAAAGTTGGCAAAGCAGTTAAGCCCACACTTAACTTTCAGCCCTTAAATAGTCGCAGTTACTCCAACAGAACTTCTTTGGGGCTGAAATTTAAAAATGTGTATCCATGCTGCATGAGATTAAGGGTAAAGTGTGCAGCACTGGGCAGGACTGAGATTTCTGTGAGTGTGTCCTCTGTTTTGTGCAAAATGGGACACGCGTTTTTCTTGTGCATGTATTTCAGGCATTCATACATGCAGTGTGAGCTTTACCCATGCAACACAAAAGCTCACTTACTTTTGCAAGTGCCTATAGTTTCATTTCAAGTGGACTCAAAAAATCAGAGGCCAGGACAGAAAAAAAATCATTACCACAAAGCTGGGAAAGGTAAAGTTGTTCATGGTGGTGTGTTGAAATCTATTGGAACTAGTGCTTGGTTTGTGTCAGTTTTGCAGTTTGTGACAGGTCACGCATTTCTGAAGATCTTTGCAAAACTGTTCAGGGTGAGCCAGCTGTCCATGGGAAGAGGGGGTTTGAGGGGAGAGGAGATGAGAATATAGGGTAATGGCATGGGGGAGTGTCTGAGATTTAGAGACCTACATTGCCGTCTTCCCTATGAGAGGTGAGCATAGCACATGACCATCTGATAGAACGACTATAGGGAAAGCGGATCTAAGAGTGGGAGCATCCTTCATGAAAAGGTAACACCTGCCAGTGAAAAGGTCTAGGCTGAGACATCTTAACTTGCAGCCTAAGAAGCAGTAAGAAGGCTGGAGGGCAAGGCAAATAAAGTCTTGTCCCTGCTGAGGCTAGGAATATCATGTGAAGGAGGGATAAGCAAGCTATGAACGTAAGTGAAAAAGGAAAGAGGGAAAAGGGCGTGGTCCTGAATGAGAAGAATAGAGCCTCTTGGGGCTGAAGGGAGACCACAGGTTTGGATTGTCTGTCTCTGTTCATTTTGAAGCTAGATTATTCTCAGTGGCGGCATATGGCAGAACAAGGAGCAATGGGCTCCAGTTGCAGCAAGGGAAGTTTAGGTTAGATATTACAAAAAACTTTCTCACTAGGAGGGTGATGAAGCACTGGAACGGGTTACCTAGAGAGGTGGTGGTGATGGCTGGAAAATGATATTTCCTTTGGGGAATTGGCTTGTAGGTAAAGTAGCATGTATTAGAATAATAGTCTAGGGCAACAGCAAGGGATAATTGGTTTCTAAAAGTGCATTTGTGACAAAGTTTCCTTAAAGGCCCACTGTGTCTGAAACAGGCAGACACACAGGTTGGGAAAGTGAAGACATGTACCACATTGCTCCGTTGGCCAGGTCACAGTGCTCAATTGCAGAGCCCTTGGGATTTCCGGTTTTCATAAATGGACCAAATTAGGAGAAACTAGTAAACAACCAAATTAGGATGTGTGCATGTGGTGGGTTTGTTGGAACAAAGGAATATGCTGATGGGACAGAACGTGGATGGGTATGACACCCACAGGGAAACCAGTCAACGATGCCCAGAGACAAAAGCATCAGAGAAGAGAGAGAATACAAAGGGAGGGATTTCAGAACAGCAAAGGATCCCTGAGAAGGCCACCATGGACAGAGAGCGCACCACCAGCCTATATCAGCCACCCCACGGGGAGGGGGTGAGTCTCCACCTCCAACCTCAAGGCTGCTGACATCTGACATTGAAGAGAGAACCTCAGGGTGAAGCTCACATCCTGGCTAGACATACCTTCCCTCTGATGACAACTCTAGATCTGGTAGATATAGGGTAGTTTGCATTATTCTTATCTGCTATCACTGCGTATCAGTAAAATTTGCCAGTTATTGAATGGAGAGATTGTGGTCAGTCTGAGTGTTTGGGTCTGCCTGAAACAAGGTATCTGGGTCATAAATCCAGTGCCAACAGTGGAATCTCCATCCTTGGAGGTTTTAAAGGCCAGGTTCAACAAAGCCTTGGCTGAGATGATCTAGTTGGGGCTGGTTCTGCTTTGAGCAGGGGGTTGGACTAGGTGACCTCCTGAGGTCCCTTCCAACCATAATTTTTCTATGATTCTCTGAAAAAATGCTGTGGTATTGTAAACTCTTCATTTCAAGTCTGAGGGTATAATAAACATATATCTCTAATAATAAACCAGCAGCATGGCACTCCTTCCACTTACCTAGTCTAGTTTCTTGTTCTTCTACAGTTCTGAGATCCCTCTCACCAGTCTGGCTCATTTCCAGGCATATTAAACAGTGTGGCATTGAACACTTGAGCGGGATTCAGAAAGTTGCTCCCTTTGCTGGCTGACTTTGGACCAGCTCAGTGTCTCAGCTTTCTCATCATCATTAAATAACATTGACCTCACTTGAAAGACTCTTTGAGATCCATGACTGAAAAGTGCTGTATGAAAACCTAGGTATTATTGTTAACTCTATCGAATTGCTCATTATAAAGCACATGAAATCATTATAGACCCCCAATGCTGCTTTCACAGTAGAAATTCATATACATGTGTGGGATGCACATTTTGAACTTCAATTGCTAGTTACTTTCCTTTGAAAAGGATATTCAGTCCTTATATTGGACTAATAATCGTTAGAACTCATTGTAGAAAAAAATAATATATTTTTAAGTGAAAGAGGGGAAAGAAGAACATTTGAAGAATTCTGACTTGGAAAGAGACCATTGTGATCTGGATTTCAACCTGCCATAAGTATTTATGGCGGAATTGGAGACTTCTAAGGATTTATAAAGGAAATACTGCCAGTCCTTTAACTACAGCAGTGCTAGCAGGCATCTCTGTAACTGTTTCCAATCACTAACTGCTTTAGCTATTTAAAAGAGAATCTTTTTCTTTTTACTCTTGATCTCCATTTTTTAATCAAAACATTAAATGGCCTGAAGATGAATTTGCATCTGTACTGTTTTATGGTCCTTTCAGACTGTTTTGCAATTGACTTATTTGTTTGATTTGTGCTTCAAGGCGTCATGAGCTGTAACGTTTAATTTAAGCAAAGAAGTTAAATTTATTTTCATAAAATGTGGGATGATTAAAAAAAAAAACAGGAAGATGCACTGTACAGCCTCATTGTTTGTTCCTGAGATGCAAAACCTAGCATTGCATCTCTGAGACGATCAGAGCACAAGAACAGATCCTCCCCCCTTCCCTCTTTCCTTCTCTGCGTTCCCCAAACCAGTAAGTAGTTTTCCCATTGAACTAGCTGATCTGGGTGAAGTGGCACAATACAAGATGGAGTGGCACAAGGTTCAAATGGCATTTACAGTTGGGCTAGTTTAAGAGCTACAACACCAATTCACTTGAGCGTCCATCTCCTGGATAAGACTTATTTGGGGCCTCACACCCAGGAATATGGCCAGGTATCTTTATTTCCTTCTGGAAGTTTTGCAGGTAAAAGGCAATACTTCCAGTGATATCATTGGCTCTTCAGGATCGACAGTAATTGTTACAATGTTGTTGGAGGAAGAGCTTGTTAGGAGGGTGAAGGGAAGAATTTAGGAGAAACTAGAAAACTTACCATGCTGAAAGTGAATGACAGACAAAACAGTTGTTGGACCCACCTGACCTTGCTGTGGGAATTCTTCTAGTTGGAAAAAACTCTGGTTGGCCAACTTACATTGTGATTTACAGTGAAAAGATGATACAATTTACTTACTAGTAAATAGCGTTCAGCAGTCTTAACAAAAAATCGTTTGTAGGGTAGAAGAATCAGACATCATCAGAACATAAATCATTTACAGCTGCCTATAATAGTTATTTACGCGTTTGACAGCAAAGAATTGAGAAGTAAGGTGGCAGCTTTCCTTCAGTGAGGGAAAATACACTCTGTACTGTGTCTGCGAAAAAAAAATATTGCACAGAAGCATTCAGATTCAGCCTCATGGCAAAAAGGACATTTGGGTAGCATCTGTTTTTTCAGGGAAGTCCCCGTTAGAGGGGAATTTAAATAGCAGAGAAAGCATTATAATAGACATCTAGGTTTACTAAGTATTTTTCACCCAGCATTATGTTTATGGTGCAGTTTTCCATACATTAGAGAAAAAAGGCCATTCAAAATTTATGAAATAGCTGGTAGGCCTTTTGAGCCTCTAAAGGACAGACTGGCACTATATATAAGTATTTTTGAAGTTATTACAAGAAAAAAAATTCTCCATTATTCCTTTTGAATTGCATCTCTCAGTATCTGCAGGTATTAGAGAGAACATTTTCTTATCATTTTTTGATTAGACATGAATACAAAATTTAACATTAGAATATAGCATGCTATTAGGAAATCAGCTGCTTCCCTCTCCTTCTCTATCTGTCTAGTTGCTAAAATGTCCCTATTTTTTTACTTCTTGCTCCTAATGAGACTTCCTCCTTCTCCCCACGATTCTTTATTTAAGCAACCTTAGCTCTTGATTAATCAGTAATTAGAGAAGGAGTCACACTGATTTCAAGCCTCTTACATCTTACTTTCCAACTGAAATGCAAGACTTTAAATCTAAAGGCAAGTTAGGATGTCAATATTATGCCATCTCATTTCTCAGCATATGACCGTGCCATCTTACTTGAAACAGACTGGGCAATAGGGGTGTGCGAAACGGGTGTATTTGATTTGGATTCAGCCCGAATCTAGGACAGTGATTCAGTTCGTTGATTTGGATCACTGTCCTCAATTCAATTCAGCTGAATCCAAATCTGAAGATTCGATGCTGATTCAGAGAATCAGCGATTCGGCCAGAGACACTAGGGCTGTGTGAAGCTTTGGTCCCTGATTCGATTTAGTGAAGATTCGGCCCAATCTAGTACCTGAATCTCCAAATTGGAATCAAATCAGAGGACCCTTTAATCTCTCCCAGTCGAATTGGAACCCTCTGAATTGATTCAGAGAGATTCAGAAAGATTCGGAGATTCAGACATGGAGACAGCTTTAAATGTTTTTTCTACATACCTCTTGGTAGCAGGCAGCTCATGAATGCTGCAATGCTGGGGCACATGGAGCATCCCACAGGAGCGTGGGGAGCTCCCCACCGTGCTCAGCAGACCGGGAAGTGGACATGAAGCATTTCTGGTCTACTTCCAGGTCTGCTGGAGAGTGCACTCCAGTACCCCCTGTACCTCCCTGGCTTGGTGACTGGTGCCTCCTGGGTCTGGGGGCGCATCCGGGATCTCCCCGTACTCCTGTGGGAGTCTCCATGCGCCCCAGCATCGCAGCGATCACAAGTCGCGCCTGCTACCTCAAGGTATGTAGAAAAAATTTTTAAAGCTGTGTCTGTGGCCAAATCACTGATTCTCCAAATCAGCATCAAATCTTCAGATTTGGATTTGGCCAAGTTGAATCGGGGACAGTAATCCGAATCAAATCATTGCCCCTAATTCAGGCCAAATCTAAATCCAAATTGAATAGGGCCGGCTTTGTACACCCCTAATAGACACAGCTATAAATTTTTTTTCTATGTACCTCAAGGTACCCGGCGCAGCTCGTAAATGCTGAGATGCTAGGGAGGATAGAGCATCCCGCAGGAGCACAAGGAGAGCCCCTGTGCGCTCAGCCGCGAACCTGGAAGTGGACCGTACTTCTGGATCTGCCGGGGAGCATGCAGGGGAGCCCTCCCGCACCTCCCTGGCTTGGCAATGAGCCCTGGGGCACCCCGGGTGCCCACCCAGACCCAGTAGGCACCAATCACCAAGCCATGGGGGTGCAGGGAGGCCACCCAGTGCATTCCTCGGCAGACCCAGAAGTGGACTGGAAGTGCTTCTGGTCCACTTCCAGGTCTGCTGCCAAGCATGCTGGGGAGACCCCTGAGCTCCTGTGGGACACTCCATCTGCCCCACCATCTCAGCATTCACCAGCCACCTGCTACCTAGAGGTATGTAGAAAAAACATCTAAAGTTGTGTCTATGTTTGAATCGCCGAATCTTTCTGAATCTCTCCGATTTGATTTGGAGAGATTAAAGGGTCTCCTGATTTGATTTGGATTCAGAGATTCAGCCACCGAATCAGGCCAAATCTCTGCTGAATCGAATCAGGGACTGAAGCTTCGCACAGCCGTACTGGGCAATGTTTATTTGTATAGACTTAAATGCACTTCTCTAAAAACCGTATAACCCGCATACCTCTCTTATAGCCTCTCATTTGTTTTCACCGTGTCCTTGTATCTGCTGGCAGCATTCACTGTTTCAACACAGGGCTCCCTATATTCTCCTTCCTCTTGTCTGCTTCAAAGAGCACCTATTGCATCACTCTTATGTGTATATTAAACCTTTTGGTCTGCTCCAAAGCCTCATGAGCCCCCATTGACTTTGGGGAGCTTTGGACCAGACCGTCGTGGTCTAACATAATAATGCCAAGGTATTATGGAGTTAAGAGCTACCATGCAGTGGTCAAGGGATAAAGTCACTGCAGGTGTAGAGCTTAATGGGATGTTAATTGGATAGTGGGTATTCATAAGTGGAGAGCACAGAGTGAGTATGTTGATGAGGGAACAGAATAAATACTCCAGTGGCATAATCTGAAACTAAAGTACAGGAAACTTTACTTCCCTCTGCAGCACAAATATGCTCATGGCCTTCAAGGAGTTAATCAAGATTTGAGAGTTTTTTCTGAGCCAATTTAATGAGTGTTCTCACTTGCAATTCATCTTCTCCATTGTGATCCTGACTAAAGTCCTTCCTGTGTTGGCAACATCAAAATCATTTCTCAAGCAGCAAACTGTTCTCAGAAAGGTGGTAATGTTGGATCGGATTCATCAAAGGGAGCTGCTAATTATACTCAACAGATTTCAAATTTCACTTTTTTCTCTTCTGGGAAAGGGACTTTAAGCAAATTATTAAAAATATATGATACCACCACATTTCTGATGCTGGTAAACTCAGTGGGACAAAGACCCTCGAGATATGCAAGTCATTAAGGACTTAATTTATTTCTATGGACTTTTCTTAATATTGGCTTGAAGTTATGTCAATGATAAACATATAGCCATACACCTTAAAACAGCCAAATATTTTCTCCTCTTTTATTATTTATACTTTTACAATAACTTCTGGAGATACTGTCTTTAGTACAAAACATGGGCAGGGATGTTGGGATCAGGTTGGAGAACATAGGGTAGGATGGTACTGCGTTTAGATTATTCAACCTGGTTTTCAGAAACGTGGGTTTGAGTCCTTGCACCCACTTTCTTCCTGGCCCAGGAAGTCACTTTTTGCTATCTGTAAAGTGGAAATAAATACATTAACACTTCTGAGGTGCTTAGATCCTGTGGTGATGGGGGCAAGGCAGACTACAAGAGGCAGAGCTCAATGTGGATCCTTTGCTGACATGGTGGATGGTGAATGCCTGGGAGATTAATGAGCAGGGGATGGATCACTCGAGATTTACCTGATTCAGTGCTCTGCCTCAAGGGCTTCCACTCCTACCACTGTCAGAAACAGGCTGCTGGGGTGGATAACCTGTTGGACTGGCCCAGTATGGCACTCCTTATTTATTTAGCCTATGTGGTTTTGACATATTGTTTCAGCCATCTTGAAGCGGTGTCATCACCAGTATGAAGAGCTTGAAGGCCACCAGGTAGCATGGTAAATAGACCCGAATCAGCAATGTGGGACATGGTTTGAACTTGTCCACAAAGGCATTTGTTATCATTGCAGCCCCATTGGTATAGGTTTGAGGCACAGTGACTCTGTCCAGCTTGAAAACAGTTGAGAAGTGCAAATAACGGCGTGGCCAGCTAAATCCTGGTTGACCGACTGTAGGGTTGGAGATGATGGAGGTGATTGGTGCTTGTGCTGCCCATTTTTTGGGCCATTGAGTAAAGAAAAGTCAAAGGGTTTTGAAAGGGTGGACCATATTGGACATCTTGAAGGGAGCCAGCTATTGGTAGGTGGAATATGTCCCAATGCACTGGCATTATAGGATTATCACAAGGTAGTAAGTTTACTTCAGTATGTGTGCAGTGGAGATGATGGAGAACAATGTTACTGAGGACCGGTCTTATGGTTTTATGACCTAGCTTTCCTTGTGGTGTATCAAAAAAGCATTTTCAAAATCACCAAGGCTCCTATCTCCCATTGAAATCAATGGGATTTAACAGCTTTTGCAAATCCCCTAGATACCGAAATACCTTTTTTTAAAAAAAATCTTACCCTATGGGACTCATAGCCATTTTTTCCATCCATTTCCCTAATTTCTGGAGAAAGGAAAGTAGTGTTTAGTATTTAAAAATACAGGACCAGCTTTTCTTGGTATTTTTTACTGTTACAGGTTTGAAGCAGTTCAAAAGGCCTTTTTAGAAAATGAAAGCAGTCCACGTATGTCCACAAATAAAACAGGGAAACTCAGGGGTAGAGTCTTCACTACCTCCCAACTGCAGTTATACTCCTTCGGTGCCTGCATGCATGGTGGTCATGGAGTTGATTTGGCACGTCGGTACATCCTGCATCACGCAACGCGAGAGACGAAGGATTCAAGCGCGAGCTTCTTAGAAGTGTTAACGCAGCAGAGAGCAAGAAAACCCCGCTCAGTGCTGGCACATTGGTTTCCTCGGCTGCTTAAATCCCTTTGGTCCTGACAGACAGACTCAAATCAGTATGCAGAGGCTGTAGAAATGGCAAGTCCATAGAGCTTGGGAGGAGGGTGGGGACCCTGGGCATGTCAGCACGGTTAAGATGGTTCATGTAGCTGGAATTAAACACAGCATTGGCAGGAGAGCACTGCCAGAGCTCCCAAGTGAAGCAGGTTGGGAGGATGGGCAGAGATTTGAGCAAAAATCTGATGATTTAAACAAAAGCCTTGGGTCCATCTTATTTCACTGACATCAGATTCCATCTTTTCCCCAGCAAATGATTTCACATTGCTTTCTCCTCCCCTCCTGCACCTCCCCCTCCCTGCAATTCTGTATCTGTATGATAGTGATGTCTAGCTGCTGCTTTCCAGCAATTCGTTATAAGTACACTGTTTCTCTGGGAAAAGATCTGCTATTTTCAATTCACTTGTGTCATCAAGGGGGGGGGGGATCAGTTCATTTCACTTATTTATTTTAGACATTTTCCATATGTCTTTGGCTGTTCTCTCTTACCTCCAGGAAAACCACAGGCAAAACAATTTCCATCTTTCTCCCATGCATGAAGGCTCTTTTCCACTTATTCCAGTGGAAAAGAGCCTTATAAGTTGCAAATCAGTACCCTTTCCCCCAAGTAGTTAGAATAGAGCAATTGCATCTAGGTAACTTTTTTACAAATGAATTTTTGCTCAAAACTGTAAACCGTGCCTAATGTAATGTCCACTGAAGTCAACAGGAGGACTAAAAAACCCTGAGGGTGAGGTCTTTAATAGGACAGAATAGGTCTGCATGGGTCTTTCTTGCACTACACCATGAGCCCTGACTTGACTGTGGGTTGAAGAACTGATTATGAAGATGGTTTCAGGGAACTTTGGCCACGGTTAGAAGACAATCTGTGCCGTCATCAAGGCCACCTGGTTTCTTAGTGGCACCAGCTGGGTCAAACTCATTAGCTGCAGAGTAGGCTGAACCTTGTATGTAAATGCAGGCCTTTCAGTTGGGCTTTGGCTTCTCAGCACTTCACAGCCTGCAGCAGCTGTACCTGATCCCCCTCTGGCTGGCTCCTGCTCACCCTGCTTGGTGTCCTGAATTCCTTAGCTCCTGACTTCTGGCACTGCCTGCACTACGGATGTGGATCCTGTTTATTGACTGGGATTTTGATTTGGATGCTCTAGTTCTGACCTGCTCATGCAGCTTTAGCCTCTGATCTGGATCCTTCTCTGGCTCAGGTACTTGTCTGCCTTTGTGCGCCTCAAGCTTGCTGACAACCTAATCCTTTCAACCACTGCAGGCCCATGTATATGCATCACAGCCTGTTTTTTTTTTTTTTTTTTTTTCCCCCAAGCAATAGGTTGTTCAATACTGTTCTCCAGTGTACCCAAGCCAGCTAGCATCATGGTTTTCAGGATCAGTTCTTGGAAATGATTTCAGCTTGTATCTGCTGGGGTGTTCATACCCTGGGTCTGAATAGGTGTGTGAGCGCATGGCTCAATGCCAGTGGATCAAAGCTAATGCGTGCGAGCGCATGGCTCAGTGCTAATCTCTCTGTTCTTCAAATGGTTAAACAGGCAGTTGCTAAAGCAGTCATCCTGTTCAGCCAGTCTAACATATTGATATTTGCAGTGTTTTTCTGCATCTAGTCCAGATGTCCCCTCTCTTCCACAACTCTACTCGAACCTATATGATCTCAACCTGAATCTTCTTTAATGTCCTGTTTCATCTAGACTTTCTTCTTGCCCCTTCCCCCATTTTATGTTCCTGCCTACATCCGTGTCCCAATTTTTTTTTTTTTTCCTACTGCCCTGCATCCTTAAGATAATCTCCCCACTAACATATACCAGCTTACTTCTGTCTGCAGCCTGGAATGGAATATTTTCTGTGTCTCCAGTCCCAAGCATTCAAAATCACAAGTCGAACCTGTCCACAAAAAACATGAGACTGGCTTAAGAATCAACAGATTTGTTTAAAAAACATGTATCTTGGTTGATCTTTCAGTCTAGTTTTTGAACCATTAGTCTGCTCTCCTATCATGTTTCTATACCATGACAACTAAAAACTCCTGTTAAAAAAAGATAAAAGCTGAGATTCTCATGCATTCACATGACTGTGGGAGCCAGGTCTGCAAGAAGCATACCTATCATGAGACTTGGGATAAGGTCTCAAGATTTGGCAGCACATCCACATGGATCCCACAGTCATTCCTTCTCTTAAAGGGGGGACATAAAGTCTTAAAATATTGAAGCTGTGACCTTTTTTTTTTAAAGGTTGAAGTGTTTTCTCATATGGGGAAGGGGGGGTACATGTTACAGCATAATATGTGGCTTTTTGCAGGTAGGTCAGTGTGTGAGTCTGAGAGATTTGACATAAATATTTTTTTTCAGATACTTTCCTGGCTGCACTTTATTTGTAAAAATACATATATGTGATTGAGAGAGATGTTTATTCCATTCAATTTGATGATGAAGGATCAAGGAGAAATTATGGGCAAGGTGCTTTAAGCAGCCTTTCAGCCCTGCAGCTACTAGTATCCACTTATACTGATGGCAAGTGTTGAAAAATGGAATGTAAATCAGAAGAAAACATAGAGAATAACAGGAGGGATATGCAGAAGCCATTTTTGATGAGTTATACTAAGCCCAAAGATCTTCCACTTCATAGAGAAATTACTTAAGTTTCATGCAGCTTTCCAGATTATGACAAGCTGAACAACTTGTTCTGGCTTGGTGCTCAAGCACCATATGGTACTACTTCAGCAATTTGATGTGATATTATGAATAAGAGTGCATGAGTAGTGAAATGGTTTGGTTTCTTTGTATCCAGTTGGCCTTCTACAGTAGATATTAAAAATGAATTCCATTTAGAGTAAATGGGGGGGGGGGAGCCAGAGCAGCAGGTTTCAACAACATAATTGCAGCGAGTTCAAGAAGGATGGATTTGTGAATAATGAGTCTGATGGCTAGGGAAAACAGGATCTGTTGGGTAGGTGAAAGCTGTTCTTAACCTAGATGGCATGACCTTTTTCTGGACATTGACATCAGGAGGACTAGTCATGTGTCCTAACTAACTAAAGTGTTGCAATTGAACATTTCTATAAAGAAGAGTATTAATAATCCAGGTTTTAAAAAATAAAAATGGAAAGTAAATGTTTTGGTTCACTGTGTAATCGCAACTAAACCAAAAGGTGCATGAAAATACTACAGCGGGCAGAAGGACATCAGCAGAAACCTGGTACACAAACCCAGATTGGTAGCATTGCAATTTTTTTAATTTACATTTTTCTCCTGGAAATGGCAGGTCCACTCCTAACATAAATATGCCAAAAGCTTCTAATGTACCACACATAGGGAGAGTGTTTGCAATATTTAATACGAAGATAGAACACAGACAAAGATATCTCCAGGATCACTTGATTTAAGTAAGCCACTATGCACTTACTTCCGAATTAAATATTTGAAATATGGATGTGAGGTACACTTGGGCTAGGGACAGAAATTTGACATAAACAGATGTACGTGATCAGCAACAGGTTCAAATCTGTAACAACAGTCATTCAATGCACGTAAACTGCTTTCAAAATGGCCAAAACCAGTTTAAGAGAAACCTGGATGATGTGTAAAAACAATTCACAAGATAAACCCATCTAAGAGGGCTAAGATTGTGTGGTGCTCCACAGCACCCTGGAAGGGCTTTCAAGGCCACCCTGCTTTATGCATTGACTCCCCATGTATTTCTGATAATGCTCTAACCCTTGTTTGCAAAAACCCACTTCATGCATGATTGATGAGACTTAAAATATTATGCACTCATAATTCTTTTCATTCTGAGCAACTCACAAGCTTTCCTGAGATATACTCAAGAAGAGTAAGATTATGAGGGGTGATGTTTATCATTTTCTGTTGCTTATTATTCACAGCATTGATTTGCATTTGTGCATAACATTTTCAATCTACAAAGTTTAAAGCATTTTACAAAGGATTATTATTCCTGTTCAACATGTGGATAAAATGAGATTCATACAAGTTAAGTGGCTTAGCCCAGGCCACCCAAATATGTAGCAGATTTAGGAATGGAATAGAAATTTGCGTTAGCTTATAAACCGTGCTCTGTATTTGCTGGATAAACACCCTCCATTTACTCGGAAAATATTTTTGGAGGGTTAATGTAGATAAAGTTCTGTACACATGTAAGAATTAATTTCTAAGCACCGGTTTTGAAGCAGATGTTGAGACTACAAGTTGTCTGTGATGGACTGGCTACTGTCATGCATCTAAATTTTATGTTAGATGGTGGCATTTTGGAGGAATGGAAAGCATGGGGAATACTATGCCTGTACATTTAAGATTGGAGATGAGTCCTGCCCAGCAGAGGAGAGAGAATTTTTTAATGGAAAAAGCTTTAGAAATTGTAGAGGACACTGAAGAAAGAGGATGGATAAAGGTTAATTTATTTTCTAAGACAATACACTGTTGCATGCACAAGCTTTATTGTTCAGATGGAAAAGCAAAGGATTCCTTCATGGCCATGAGCATGTTGACATCTGGTCACATCAGAGCATCTGGAGGCTATAATGGACAAGCTGACAGAGCCAAGAGGGGACCCTACTTTTGAGCAGCTGAAACGCTGATAGGCAGAATGCTTGAGAGGTGGGCAATTGAAACACAGGCCGGCTCAAGACGTGAAGCTCTTATTTTCCCTTTAGTAGTCAAAAAGGTTTTGGCCTGCCAAAGATAGTCAAGGCAGTCTGCCAAGGTGGTCAAGGCTGAAGACTAAACATTTGAGGTTATGTGGTTCAGTTCTATTGATCTTTTCTTCATTTTCAAATGTATTTGATAGGTTGTGTCCCAAACAGAGATCCCCGAGGAAAGAGTGCATGTCAGGGACACTGAGGTGTTCACCCAAAAGGAAGGACCTGGGGCTATTAATTTTGCCCTAGTTGGGTGTGTCCCCATGAGCATGCACATGCAGGGGCACGCATTTCCCTGCTATTTGTCTCTAGGCACATGCACTTCAGCATGCGGCAGAAGGACCCAGATGGGGTAAGAGAGGCTGGGACCGGCACCTGTGCTGGCCTGAGCAGCTGCCTGTGGTCCTGGGGGCCTCCCAAGGCAGCAGTGGAACTGATCTGGTGGCTCGAAACCTGGTCGGCAGCCAAAGCATGGCTCTGGCCAGCCAGGCTCCGGTTTCTGCCATATGCATCGCACTGCTTTTTTTAGCAGCATTTTTTTTTATTTTTGACACCATATTTCCTGATATAAACAAAAAAACCAAACCCCAGCATATGGGTGCATGTGCACGCTTATGGGGACATGTCCATTGTGCCTGTCCTAAACTATAAGAAAGACCTAATGACTTAAGGCAAAAAATGAGTTTCAGGTGGAGATGGGTATCAGTATGAAACTATCACCTATTTATTGAGGCCCAAGTCTTGGAACAAACTCTTGCTCCCTTGGATTCCCAAGGACAGTGGGGATTGAATTCTTCTGGTTCCTCTGCTCACAGTGGCCTCAATAGCCTCCAAGTCACGGTTCCAGCTATTCCCCTCCATGGATGGGAAGATTGAGTGTTCAAGCTGTGTATGTGTGGATCCACTGACCCCTGCATTAATACTCGTAATCTCTGTCTGCTGTAGCAGATGGACCCCTACAGAGCATGTCTGTGTGATGCAGTAGAGTGGATGACCTCCTTAGCCCCTTTTATCCTGCCTTGACCCACAAAGAGGAACTGCATCACTTATGCTGCATTGAGGCATTTGGAAGGTCATGGAGTATACGTGACGGGTTCTTTTGTTTACAATTTGTATAGTTTAATCTCCACACAGTAACTACACCTCAAAAAAAAAAAAAGTGTAACTACAACTGAGTCACAACACAAGACTGTGGACAAGTGAATGTTCAAAATTGTGTGTGCATGTGTAGTCACTATGACTGAAATTATAGGTGAAATTATAGGTGGTGTGCAAGCAAGCCCAATGCATGTATATGTGAACAGGCAAGATTCTTTGGGTAAATGTGATCTCTTTTATTAGACCACCTGAATAGTTAGAAAAATTGCTCTTTGAAAGCTTTTGGGCACAAACACCCTTCTTCAGGCGTAGGGAGAGCCTGCTGGTGTTTTGTTTTCTCCTGGATAGAATAGAAGCCAATATGCAAAATGCAGGTCTGTGAAAATGCAAATGCATGGCAGTGAGGATCACAGGCCATGGGAGACAAGAGATGGGAGGAAAGGGGGGAATGCTGACCTGGTGATATAATATAGCTGGTAAAATGTAGAAAGGTTACCTGGGGTCACCGGGCGGCAGGCAGGTCATAACGTGCCATAAATCCAACGTCTGTAGTCAGTCCATGATTTTTTTTTGTATCCTGTAGTTATGAAGTGATGTTTGTAGGCTCGTCCATGAAAGGTGTCTTGTAAAATCTCTTTGAGGATTAGAACTGAGAGATTGGAGAGAGTGATTGTCCTGTGAGAAGTGTGCACCCACAGGTAACTGGGTATTTTTGTCTTTGATAGATTTTCAGTGCATGTCCCTTCTGGTGCACAGTTGTTGTCTGGTTTCTCCTACATGTTTTCCATTGGGGCATTTGGTGCCCTGGCTGAGAGAGATTACATTTCCGAAGGTGCAGGTGGAAGATCCAGGAATGGTGGTGGTTCTGTTGTGGGGTGTAGTTATTCTGGCGATGGTGGAGATATGTTTGCAGGTTTTACATTTCTTGTCCCAGGTCTGGATCCATTAAGTGTGTTTTGGGCCATAGGAAGTTTGCTTCTGGTGATGAGATTGGCAAGGTTCAGTGCTCGTTTAAAGGCTAGGATGAGTGGTTCTGGAAAGACCTCTTTAAGAATTGGGTCGTCTTCTGGTACGGATTGCAATTGTTTGATGATTTTCTGTATATTTGGATGCATTGAAAATTAGCACCTACATTTTTAGGCATAAGAAAATGAGTAAATATATAAATTATGTAATTAGAGAATTTTAAGGAATACCACCATTGCTTTGAACATGGAGATTTGGGGGGGAAATCACGTTTTATACAAGTAATTTCTTGGCTTGGTTTGGCTGTTTTTCTGAATAACATTTCCAGTCTCTAAATAACTGGCTTTTGTATTCCAGTGTGGACAGTGTCTCCATGCCACCGTTCCTGTTCATTTTTGCTTGCTGTGTTGCGTTGGTTTTATACTCTCAGGATTGCTTCTCTTCTGTTGTTTCTCATTCTTAATATATTCCCAGTTGGAACCGAGCTTGCAAAAGATTTCGGCATTGATGTGATGTTTTCTTAACAGTCATCGTGTCCTTTTATGCATCATTCTCACACAGTGAGAACATTTTAACCTTTTCTTAATGATTAACATTTCCATTCCTGCTGTTCATTAATCTATACTGGGCAAGGACCATGATGTCACCTAGGGAGGCTGCTCTTTTAGCCATTCTCTTTCTGCTCTGTGGAATTCCCTGCCCACAGAGATTTTAGCACTGCATCTACCAGTTCCCTTTTGAAGTCTGGACTTAAAACTGATTTATTTATTTTGTAATAGATAGGTAGGCTTGCTGTCCTAGTCGGTTATCTCCTTTTGTTAAGCTCTTTGAAGCACTAGATGTGCTAAAATGTTTTATAAATCCAAGTAGCTGTTACTGTTCTTGAGTAGTAAGCAGTGCATAGCACATTCGTAATACAAGTACACAAAGCCAATTGCAACTGAATTACAGCTGACACCTGGTAAAATATAAAACCAGTAATTGATAGAAATTAGGCAGTAAATTTTCCAACAGGCTTGAGGTCCAGCTTTCCTTCCTGTGGCAGCAATTTTCACACTTGCAAATTGAACTATACAGCTAACTGCAAATGCTTGTAGCTCTCACCATCTGACTTCAGTCCTGGGTCATCTAAAGATAAAAGAACTCAGCTCTGCAGTTCCCATTACATTGAAAGCTCCAAAATTCACTTGAATCTGCCTAAACCTACATGATCTGCAACCTCCCAAGCTGACTAGCAATGTTGGATGCCTCCATATCTGAGATGCCCACCTGAGTCTCTTTAAAAGAAAATGTTTTTAAAAGATTTTCAGAAAATGGCAAAGCTCTACCTTTTTAGAACTAAGGCCCCTGGATGGAGGTACCACAAATGATTAAAGATTTTTGAAAATTACGGTCGTAGTTCTCGCTTTTGCATCGAGTACAGGTGTGGCGTGTTTGGAATGGAGCATGACTTTGCTAGACTTTGATATGTATGTTGGTTCGTGTGTCATCTGCTTTTCAAGGCAAGGTTGTGGCTTTAGTTTAGTAAGTAGAGGAATATGGTTTTCTCAACCAAAGGTCTTGAGTTAGAATTTTTTCTAAGTACTTACATTTCCTCTGTCATCCTGGCATCTAGGGAGTTCACACACATGTGTATCCTGACAAAATCCCTGGGAAGGATTATTATCTCCATTTTACAGATGGCAAACTGAGGCACAGGAGGCACGCCCAACTCCAGATTTATCACGTCAGGCAGCAGTCTGCTCAAGCACGCTGTGGCATGCCACATGCACTGTCTTACAGACCCGAAGCAGTTGTAGCTTTGTAGGCTCAAGCTGAGTGGCCCTGCCTTTCGGCAGCACGAATTAGCACACCCATCGTGTCATATAAACACGTCGCTTCCAGTTTGGAAGGTAGAACACAGAGCAGAAACCACATGAGCTCACTGCTGTACGGCATGGTAAGTTTGCAATATGGATATTCCTGGATCAGGGGATTGGATCCAGGTCGTGCAAGGCAAATGGTGAACGATCCTTCTTTTCCCAGTACTCGCTTTTAAGTATTCATGGACTGTTGGTTATAGGGGGGGGGTTTTTCACTTGGTGAAAATTTTCTATCTGAACTATTTTTAGAGGGAAGGGGTTGTTTGTCTGTTTGTTTTGTTTTGCTTTTTGACTAAATGAACTTTTTTTTTGTGGAAAGCATCTACTGTCCCTAGGAAATCGAGACTTATTTAAAAAATCCTGCGTGTCAAAAATAGCCAGATGCCAAAAACGTTTTGGCAGAAAATTTTATTTTCGATTCATTTGTAAAATGATAGATCTATGACCATCGAGGCACTGAACATATGGGCTTGGTCTGGCCTTTGAACTTTGTCTCAGTGGTCGAAAGCGGGGATGGTAGGTCTAGGGCAGCCTCCACTCCTCTATACTCTTGTCTAGATGTACATCTGTTCGAACTCTTGGAAAGACAGCCTTGCAGCTGCATACAACATGCAAGCAATGCAAGGGAGGCCAGAATTTTCTTTAAAAAATAGCAATGGTCTTCAGATGTCCAGATGCTCCCTTGAGTGTAAAATTTACATTATTTTCCCTGACTCTGTATTTTTTTTGTATACATCCCAATCTCATTATGATGAATCCTGTTTATAACAACTCCCCAACTTCATAAAAATGGTTTGTGCTATTTTAACGATTATTATTATATTGCAGGGAATACTGACTCTATTGTAGCAAACCCTGGCTGCTAAAGAACTTTTCTCCCAGCCCCAGCGACATTTGTTATAATGAGGTTGCACTGAATCCTCCTCTAACTTTGTTTTGCATCTGCATGCACCGAAACAGTTAAGAGTCTAATGGAATCAAATCCCACTCTTTAATTTCTTTCTGATTTATCTTCAGGCAGAAGTATTTGAACAGCTTGCTGCCTTTGTGGCTTCACAATGTTTTGAATATGTTACCACATTTGGACGGCAGAAGGTTATAAAGACATAGCAGCACTCAGTTACATTCTCTGCAGCAAGGCGCTGCTTGACCTTTAACTCTTTGATTTCATGCTTAATGCATCACATTTCCCCATTGGGGAAAACAGATATCAATTAAGTACTGGTAATGAGAAGTTATTTTTAAAGATTTCTCTTAATTGAGAAACACAAAGGAAAAAGAACACCAACACTACAAAATTATATATAATATATACTTCCTCCTGTGCTTCTAGAAGCAATGCTACCAGCAGGTGCTGTTATCACTTACTTCATTTCACTAGTATTTCCCCAGGGATTTTGGACTAAGTTTCAACTCTTGCCAACAATCTCTTCCTTTATTTGAATTCATTAATTAGCAGGTATCCCTATTTATTTAATGAACTGTGGGAGAGCTTTTACCAGCATGTTTCCGTATGGGGTGTCACAGTGTTCTTTCGGCATCCTCAGAAACAGACTAAAAATGTTGTCCGACCAAAACGGCCCACAAATCTGGGTGTTTTTCTGTGACTCATTAAGGCTTGCAGTTAAGAATGGTGCCGTTGGAAAACACAGACACTGCAAGCTGTCTACAGTG
Organism: Crocodylus porosus; assembly: GCF_001723895.1. Classification (NCBI taxonomy): domain Eukaryota; kingdom Metazoa; phylum Chordata; order Crocodylia; family Crocodylidae; genus Crocodylus; species Crocodylus porosus. Next base: position 7,298,301 of record NW_017728942.1, read on the forward strand.
TAATTTCCCAATGCTTAAGTATTTGAAAGTCAAAAGCCATTAATATTTTTATGCATGCAGTATTTAATTTAACTCGTGTTCCCAAATGAGACGTTTTAGTTCAGCTACTCGGTTTTGCGTAGAAATATGAAACTGGCATTTGATTACAAGTAATGATGGCTGGGAATTATAGCTAACATATACGAGAGTGCCCAGGCTTGCTGCTGCATTACTGCACAAATCTAGATTGTATTTTGTATCAAGTTGATACTGACTGATAAGTAATTTCAGGGTGGATGGTGAGTAGAAGGTGCAGATGTGGGACCTGCTGGCAGAAATATTGCTAGCTACTGGAAAACCTCGGGCCCACTGAGAAGAGCTAAAGAAGAAGAAGAATGATTGGGTAGCCATCAAAGCAGCAAGAAAGCAATGACAAATAAGAAAAAATTGAAGAATAGTTCTTCCGAATTCGCTTCCCAACAATTAGGGAACTCTCGAAAGAAGGGATGAGTTTTGGTGCCTTTTTAAATCGCACTAGTCTGCACTGGTCTATGCAATAATGCTTAAATTACCTTTTGCCTTGGTCTCCTTCTCCTATTCATTTCATCCAGTTGTTGCATCTTGTCATTAATCCAGACCCTTGTCAATCTTCCAAGTTGCACCAATTAGGCAAAAAGGATCTTTTAAAAACAATTTGGTTAAAAGGATATAAAATATAATGTGGACTCTCTCAAATCAGCTTGCTTAGAAGCTAAATTACGTTACAGTATGCCAAAACAATAGAATTGGGGACAGAAATTACACACAAATCAGTATAAATGATTGGAAAACTGTTCAAATCTGTAACACAACAGAAGTTCAGTGCACATAAACTGCTTTCATAGTGGCCAAAACCAGTTTAAGATAAACTTGGATGAATGTAGTATCTGACTTAACTGATTTAAGTTAAATCATTTTATTGAAGTTCTGTCCCAAATCCCTTCCAAATTCCAGTAAACTCACAGTCCCCCAGCATCCCAGGAGACTTTGCATCTCCCCTGCAAACCCCCAGCCCCTCACAGGGTGGGCAAGCTAGCCTTGGCCCAAGTTGTCTGTTCCTGCAGAGCAGGGAGATGTGCTCTGGTGCCCCCAGCTTCTGGCCTGGGTCACCACAGGCATGTGGCTGCATTTCCAGAATCAAAAATGAACGTCTGTTCACTTTCTTATTGGTTCAATCCACGCATCCTAGATTAATCTGCAAAGATTGAATCGATTCAGCCTCTGGCTTTTTGATGATCTGTACTTAGCCTAGATGCCAGGCATAAATCAGTTTTCAGTGTCCATGTTAGATTTTTGCACCAGTTAAATTAATCTTCTTTGACAAATAGGTGTTTGGTTATATCAGTGTTAGACACACTGGCTTACAGGTACCTACATTGTAGCATACAGTATATGAATGTTGGAATCTGGTTTAATCCAGTGTGATGGTGGAACCAACTAAGTATCTGTGTATAAGGAATCATATACATTTTTTATAATTTCATTTGCTGGGCTTATGTCAAGACACATTATTTAGATTTAACTTTTTTTTCTGGTTTCATGATCCAAGATGATTGCGCTTAGAGAATAATTTCAGTCAATACCCATGTTTAAAAAAGATCATCTTCTTTGAAAAAAACCATGTTTTTAAAGGTTGGGAAGGAGGTGGTTTAGTCTTCTGAAGTCTGCTTCCAGCAGGAAGGGATGCATTTTTCCTATTTTAGACTGAGATGTTTTGAAAGGGTGTGGAGACGGAGTTTGCATTTTCCCAACCAGGTGGAACTGGTGTCCGTAACTTAAAGTGGTTTCTTCTAATTCTACTTTGCCCAGCCATTTAAAAGCAGGAACTCTGCTCTGTGCCTGTGGAAAGCTAAAGCTGAGCTCCTTGTGCCATGTGTTTCAAAGTGGCTGATTGGGAAACAGGAGGATTTTGCATTCACATGTCCTAACCAGAATTCATTTTGTAGAGCTTTGAAAGCAATGACAAATAGAAGCTTGTGTGGAGTACGAGACTGCCGAGCTGCTAGCACTCTATAGAGAGGGATCCTTTGTGCAAAGCTAAAAATGTCACCGGTTAGAAGCAAGTGACAATATACATTGAAATGCTGAGACTTTCCTTTAAAAAGACAGTCGATGGTTTCTAAGTAAAACTCTGCAGTTTTAGAATATTGTAGGTCCAACCCCCAAAGATTCACTAGTAGTGGACCCTTTGTTTAAAAAAAAAAGGGGGGGTGGATTATGGGGAAAGAATTAAAAGTCTTGCAACTGCCTTGGAAATGCAAGGCTAGAAAACCCAGCCCAGCTACCCAGTTGTGCAAGAGAGACCTAGAACCTCTTGCAGCCGCATTTATACCTGTCCTACACATCAGCCTGCTGAGAAGCCTGGCACCACGTCAAGGACGTGCATGGACAGATGTAGGATTTCCTAACAAGTGGTGCAGCACACCACCCCTCAGACCATAGTTTGAGGTGTGGCTGGAGCCCCCAAGTCAGCAGGGGACGCGAGGGAGCCTGGCCAGGGATCAGTGAATCAGCAGTGAGGGGAGGGAGCACCTGTCCCCTGCTGACACTAGTGTCACTGTTACTAGCCAATCTGGGGCTGGCGGGGGTAGGAGAGGGGCACAGTTTCTTCCCTCCAGCCCCTACTTTCTGGCCCCTCCCCACCTCCTTCCCCCTGCTGGCCAGAAATGGTGCTGGAGGGAGGAAGCTGCATGACCCACCACTCTCCGCAGCCGAGCCCAGTTCCCCGCACAAGCACCAGGACGATGGCAGAAGGGGGCATGCATCTGCACCTCTCCTGGATCCACCCTGGTGTGCCTAGCCATCTCCTCAGCCTCTTCCCATTCCGGGGTACAGAAATGAGGCAATCTTTGTAGTGCCCTGAATTCAGCATCTCTCCTGCTGCTTGGCTGTCCTGCTGGGTCTACAAGGAAGAGGGAGGGATTCTTCCATCTGCCCCATTCTCCAGCTAACCACAAAAGTTGCTCACATTCTGTTCCTTAAAACGCAGCCAATAAACTCAGCTCTTAGTCTAGAGGAAGAGAAAAAATATCAAGCTGAACACTTCAGCTCTGTGGAGAATTTAATGTACTACCAAACTGACCTCACGTGGAACAAGCCAGACACATCAATGCGCTCAGGGTGGAAAAATAAACCTCAGCAGAACTAGTCAAGTCCCCAGTCCCGCATAGCTTACTAGCTGAAATTCCAGCACACTTTGTTACATGCCTTAGTGAATTAGGGCTGATTTCTTTCCAGCTAGAATACACAAGCCTATTTTCACCTTCATAAAAGACCTCTCCATTTACTGTTTTAGAAAAAGCATAACCACTTAGTCTGAATATCCACGCCATTTGAGAAACCAGAACGAGCCCTCACTTCCAGCAATTCAAATATCAAACCCAGTTCTTTGCATAACGGCTTTAATAAATGTTCTATCCATTTTAATATCATAGGTGTATTTCATTTACAAGGTGATGATGTGTTTGCAGAACATGCAGTGCATTTCATTTAGCAGTTACATGCACTAAGGGATGCATTGAATTAAATAGATGATTACTTTAATTCTATATACAGCCTATCTGATTTGATGTATATTGTACCTGATTCAACAGGTGATGTTAACTGCTGTAATGCAATTCTCCATGCCTTGTAATTTTTTTCCACTGTGTGAGCCCATGGAATTTTTTAGTGTGATTTGTTAATGTATTCATTGTAATGTGATTTAAATAATAAAGAGAATAATTCGACCACAGGAACTGATTGTGCCATGAAATTAGGTTTTGATGGTGAGTTTTTAAAGAGAAATATGGTCTACTGTAATGAACCTATTTGCTTTGTTAGTGAACTGCTGCTCCTGAGGTATACTTACTGGCATTGCCTCTGCGTGGATGGTGGATAGTACAGCATAGAAACAAATGTAGCAGTGTCAGAGGCTCAATAATACTCAACAAGAAAACAAACATTTGGGCTAAGTACAGAGAGTCAAAAAGCCCAAGGCTGAATTAATTCAATCTTTGCAGGTTAGTCTAAGCTGCATAGATTGAACTGATAAGCAAGTGAACAGACATCCACTTTTGATTCTGGAAATGCAGTCACATGCGTGCAGTGGCTCAGGCCAGATGCTGAAGGGTGCTAGAGCATGTCTCCCTGCTCAGCTGGAGCAGACAGCTTGGGTCAAAGCTAATCCACCCACCCTGAGAGGGGGGAGCTTGAGGTGGGAGATGCAAGGTATTCTGGGATGTTGGGGGACTGAGAGTTAACTTGAATCTGGAAGGGATCTAGGATAGAAGTTCAATAAACCAATTTAACCTAAATCAGATCTGATATTATATCTATCCAGGTTTATCTTAAACCAGTTCTCGTCATTTTGAAAGCAGTTTGTGTACATGAAAACATCTGTTGTGTTACAGTTTTGAACCAGTTTCCAATCACTTATACCAGTTTATGTGCAATTCCTGTCCCTAGTCTATGGGGCAAATCCTTCTCCCATCTGTCAGCATAGGAGATTGTAAGGATGGGGAGGCCACACCCAGGACACCGCACTCCCTTGCAAGGGGAAGCTCACCTGGGCAGATGCTTTTATGCACAGGGTTGGCAGCTGAAAATACATAAGGTGATTTCCATGCCCTCCCTGCCATGATCTTGGGCGTGTAGAAACTACCAGTGGTGGTGCCAGCTGAAGGTCCCAAATGAGAGATCTCTTCCTGCACTTTTAATGATATTTTTGCATCTGGGGTGAAACAGCATTATCAGTGTTGGATTGGGGCCAACTAGCCGTCTGCTTTCCACTTCTTCTACACATTACCTTGTTCAGGAGTGTCAGGAAAGAGAAGTGCCGGCATTCAACTTTCATGCTACATGAGTCACTGTTATTGAGTCAAATAAAGACATGAAAAAAGATATCCAAGGGCTTCTTGGGTTCTCACACCGTCCTCAAATTTTGTGCTGATGTAAGAGTCCACAAAGCCTTTCAAGTACCTACTGGCACAGTTCCTAAGCCCTTGAAAGTTTCCTTCCTGTGTTGTTTGATATGTTATCCAACAGAATAAAATATTTCCAGTTAATGTTTAAAACATGCATGGCACAAACCAGCTAGCACGGAGGTGCTGGGAGCAACCACAGATGAGACCAGCTGCATTCAAAACTGAATCTATTTGAAATGTACCTTGTGAAGAACTGCTGGACATGGCGCTACATCTCATTTGCTGCCAGTGCTAGTTGCAGGAAAGGAGGAAAGGGAGGGAAAGTTGGGCAGAATAGGAAGCTCTCAAAGTCATCGGCCAAAGCTACAGTCTTTTTTTAGACTGTGTGTGTGTGTGTGTGTGTGTGTGAAAGAGAGAAAATATACTGCTTTTTGTAGTATAAACAACTTACTGGAATGAAGTAGGGATGGCTGTATTTATATAACAAACTCATATATAATATTAATATATGAATAAACTCTGCAGTATATCTTATGTTAGTATTCCATCCAGGTCACTATTTTCCATGTGAAATTCAGATAATAGCCCCTATATGGGCCAAGTCTGGATCCTCATACATGGAGCTGTCTGAAGGATGGCAGAGGAGGTTAGATCCATTACTAAAATTGGGGCATTTTTATGGTTTATTCTGGATGAGTCTACTGTCTTACTTAGTTCCACATTTTGAGTGGAAATCTTACATTGTCTGGCAAAGAGAATTCAGTTTCAAGAAACTTCACTTGAGCTCCAGTTCATCCTTGATTTTTTACAATGGGCTAAAATGTATCCGTATCTGAATACCGGTCTCTAAATACTACGATTTCCCTTTCCAAAACCGTTTTTCTACAACTGTTTCTCAACATTGCATTATCAGGTTCCTTAGTAATTTTTTTTTTTTTTAAAGGAAAATCTTTCTCTGCAAGCCAAACTGTAGCTCTTGATTTTAGCAGGAGAAAATCATTGTCTGAATGGTGGTAGATTGGCTTAAGCAAATGATACTTCTTCATGCCCTTGTAGCATGATTTCTATTGCTACATGAATGATTATGTGAAACAGCAGCAGGTGTTCAGCAAGTTTCAGGCAGATTGTTCGGTATTTTATAAATCAGCCACATCTTACAAGTGTGCATGCGTGCATGTGGCTCATTGGATTGAAAGATGACCCCAGTGAAGGTATAGGAGTTGCATCTTGGGATAATTATATTAATTATATCCTGAAAGATTTCTCGTTAACTTCTTTTCCTTGTATTTAAATGGGGTATAACTTGGTGGGGTTTTTTCCTCCTGTTTTGCTTCTTTTTTTTTTTTTTCATCCCTATTTTTCCATAGCATGTTGCTTATCTAATCAACCACTAGTGTTTTCTCTTTGACAGTCTCACAGCTGTAGTGACACTTAGTCTCAGTCGCATCAAACAAGTAAATGGCTTTCATTCACAGCACCTTTTGTCTGATCAAATAGGTAATTACTATGTGAAATTAAAGGCTTCTTTAACAAAAAAGTTCCATATTGTTCATGACTGACAGAGGCAGTACAAAAAAGAAAGTACAGTGATTGGAGCCCCACGCTGACACCGGCCCCATCTCTAAAAGTAATCAAAGGCATTATTTATACACATTTCTCTCATTGGAGTGAAAATACAAATGGAGCTGAGCCAAGCTGACAATCTTTCTTTAATCTCAACCCCCCCACCACCGCCACCCCAACCATCTCTTTTTTTTTTTTTTTAACAGAACATCAGCTTAGGCAAATTATAAACCTAAGACAAGCAAAATCCACATGTGTGACATGCATTAGTGGGACAAGGGAAATTCTCCCCAGCCAGCAGCAAGGTCCCTGATTGCCAAAGGCTAACAAATTAATTCATGCTGCTGCTTTCGGAACTGCAGGAGCTGGTTTCCTCGATGCAGAAAACAATACAAAGGGTGTCTCTGAGTGAGAGAAGACTGTCAGCGTTGATTGAGGAGCATTTCTTTAAAGATGGTTTTATCCTCTTTCGCACCCTTTTGCACCCCTTCCAGCCCCCTAATCAGCCTCCCTGCTGATATGCATTATTCCTTCTCTTTGTTTTTGACCTCTGGGAGAGGTAAATTTACCACCACGGTGTTTTCAATCCCACTTCGGCGAGGACAGACTAGGCTTGCTGCTAGAAAATGGAACAGACATTATTTCTTCAAATGTGTCTCTTTAATAAAAACCAAAAGCTTACTCCATTCAGCAAAACGAATCGGGCGGCCTAGTTCCGGCAGCATTAGCTTGCACAGCGGAGGTAAAGAGAAAGGTAAACACAAAGTAAATATGCTTTGCTGTTTGTCTGCGGGTTATTAACAGCACACGCCTGCCAGAAGGCAAGTCAAGGTCACATTTGAGCAAGTATCTGTGACAAGAGACCAGTTCTGAAGCGCGCCAGCAATGACGTACAGTATGATGTGCCCCGACCTTTCAGGCATGGCTGGTCACTGACCAAGTGGGGAAATCTTTCTTCCATTTTAATGCTCAGTTTCCAAACTGGGATTTACAAATTTGGTCTTCAGTTGGTCCTCCTAGGCTCCCAAATCCAATCCCCTGTGCTCAGAGGCACTTGCATTTACCCAGGAATCCCCAAAATTGCCACTTCAAACTCTCACCCACAGCTACAGGAATACCGAGAACACCTTGTAATAGGCCACGTATAAAAACAGAAGAGATGAAAAACCTGCCGCTGCCACGACCAGGAAATAATAGGTTAGTAGAGGAGAGGAAGCACTGCCATGAGTGGGAAGTAATAGGTTTTTGGAAGATCATGGGAAAGGGACCATTGCCCCATGCTTCAAAATCAGAGACTAGATATGGGGTACTAAACTACATATTGTGCGGGTTGGGTATGCACTTAATCTGCAGAAAGCCAGGCTCACATCTTTATGTAGATTCATCTCTTACTCATCTGCGCACTTCTGTTGACCACGGTGGAACTGTTTGTACGGTTATGTACTGCTCCAAGTGTATCAGAGTAGGAATATGTCATTAATATCATGTGTAGTAGCACCAGCTGTGACTGTGTAGTGGATATAGTCTGTATGTGTGCTAGATTCAGTACAGCTCACATATAAAGCATAACCAATGTGTTGTTCATCCATGCCCGTTTCTGAAAAAGCGATCGTGGCACAAGCCAAGATGCTTCTTAGCCAAGTTTCTGGAGCTCGAGAGAAGTATTTTCACTCCCATCTGCAGAAACCATCACTGTGAGCCACTCCAGGGCTGGTACTGTCGAGTGTAGGCAGAAATTATTGGCCACAAGCCCCAGTACATGCGACTTAAGGTCATAAATATGCGTGGTTCATGATTTGCCATGCTGCTGGCCAGAATCTTTCAGGCCTTCTGTTCTCCACTGCTGTGTTCCCTCTGAGTAGGCTTGAATGTGGAGCTTTATTAGAAGCAGGACTGCTCGTAGAAAATGAAATGTCAAGTGTGGCCAAAAATAAAAGGCATTTATCATCTGCCTTTGGCTAGGATCACGGGACCTTCTCTTTCTGATGCGGACTGTGTAATAAATAGTTAGGACCCGACTGAAGAACGGACTTTTTTCCCTGTACCGTGCTGCCAAGGTTGAGATTAACCAAGCTGGAGCGCCATATATTTGAGTGTGAGAAAATTACTAGCCAGCCTTTCTGTGTGGGATTAGTCCTCTAAAAGCTGCACCTTTTCTTAGCCAGACAGAGCCAAAATAGACCTTTCAGACATGCCTCGAAGCCTGTTCCTGAAGACAGATTCAGAGGGAGAGGGCTAGAGAGTACAATGTGTGAATTCATTGTATGGCTGCTGGAGTCTCTTCTTTACCATAACTAGAAGGTACACAAAGCATTTTCTTTGGGTCTCATGGAAATTATTTATGATACAGTACAGGCATGGTCTTCTCCATACCTTTCTCTGAATCATGAAAAGGGTGGATCACAGTCCGGCCCTCTGTTGTGGATCTCTCTTTCTGTATACAAAGAAGCAGCTATTATTTTCACTGATTAACAAAAGCATCTCTGTTGTTTTCTGGTCTTGGGGAAAATAACCCAAAGAAATGGCTATAAGGCTTCTGAATGAGTACTAGAAATAACAGTGAGAAATATGTACTATGGAAAGCCATAAACATCATTTGATAGTGTCCATTTAACAATAGTTTGGGAGTGGGTGAATAGAAAAAGAAAGAGGCAATAGGGAATAAAGAGTGCAATACACTTCACTTAACATAGCAGAGGAGATTCTGTTTGCATAGCTTCTGGCATTGGGGCTTAACACGTTACCAGGAAATGTGCACTCTAGCAATGGAAAGTTTGATTTCTAACCTTAAAGATGCAATCTGTTTTCTTGGATCCGTTTCAAGCTTTGCAATGCCAGCTGCATAAAATACCACTAAGCTTTTGCACAAAGAGACATTTATAATCACTTTACCCTGTAGCAGGAAAAAAAAAATGTCTCCATTCAGATACTCATTTGGAGTTCATAGGCACATTAAGGACAAACTTTTAGATCTTAATGAGGTGTAGGGTCCCCCCCCCCCAACCACCTCCCTTTGTTCTGTTTTCTGCCCTATAGATTATACTACATTTCAGAGCATTAGGAGCAAAGATGCTGAATCTTTAATGTGATGTGAAACAAAAGGAAAACTCTGCACTGCAACAGAGATGAACTTCAGAATTGTAATCTCTCTTTAAATCCTGATCCAGCTCACACTGAAATCACTGGAAAGCCTCCAATTGATTTCACCTTCTGCAAAAGCAGTGGGTTATGTTGGATTTTGTTTTCCTTTTAGTATTAGAATTTGCCCTGCTCTGCTAGTCTGGCTTTTTATTTAGGCAGGTTTATAAATACAAGAGCATGGCTTCCCCAAGAACACTTTACTTTTTCATGTTTTTATGTTTGTGTCTAGCATAATCACCTGTATTAGGAATAAAGCTGTTTGGAGGACAACCAGTCTATTCTGTAATTATCATAGTTACTGGACTGACTACACCTCTGGTCCTTTCAAGTGCAGCCTCTGAAGCTCTTGGGCCTCCAGATGTCCCCTCCCTTAAGGGGGAATCATGGGAATCTCCCACACCTAAAAGTGGGCTGCAGTCCCCATCATTAACCAGGATTATCTCGGCTGGTGTGACTTCAGCTCGGCACTTGCTATTCTGTTTCTTCTGGGAACCATCATGGAAGGAACCAGTGACCAAACGGCTTCTGAAGCCAAAGTTTAATTAATTTAGGAGTAAAGCTTTTCAGAGAAAACTCATTTTTTAAATAATAAACCAGTCTATATGCATACCCACCTCCCTCTGAAGTTTACCATCCTCTAGATCTGGGGAAGAGCCAGTGTCTTCCCACTCCGGTTGCAGAGCCTCTGGTTTGTCAGCTGTCCCCCTTGACAAGGATTCCTGACTGTTCTGGGTATAACTATACTGCCATTTATGGTCAATCTTAGAGCTGCCTCCAAGCCTATATACGCTATCCATTAACACTGACAACCGGGCCGGATCCAGGGTGGGTGCAGTGGTGGTGTTGCACCCCCCTCCACCCCTTTGATTTTGCTCCACCCAAAGTTTAAACCAATTGCCTGGCAGTAGAAGTAGCATTTCTATTCAGGCAGCAGTGAAGGAGTCAACTTCATGACTCATTAAATCTATCTAATTCCTTCTGAACAATTCCTTCCATACGTGTTAACAGACCTCTCCTTTTTAATAGTCTTGATGTTCTGCTAATCAAGCTGTACTTTCATTTGCAGTTCTTCTGTCTGTTATCTACTGCTTTTAACGTAGCTCTGATTCCCAGGAGTCCTGCAGATTTTTTCAAGTTTAGCTAGAAACATTAACTGAGGTGTGGAAATAACTTTCAGTGAAGTATTGGATGCACTGTCAAGATGCTCAGGAAAGCTAGATTTTGTTTTATGAGTCTGACGGAGTCATACATTTAATTCTAATGACAACAGGACTAAAGAATCGATTTGGGACAGTGATTCAAATCACTGAATCAAATCGCTGTCCTCCAAATTGGCCAAATCCAAAGCAAATAGTAGCCACTTGGCACAGGCCTAATAAATATACACTTACATCTCTAAGCCATCAGATGGAGCTGGAAATATGTCCTTGTCCTTTAGATTGTCCCTCCCCCAGGTGTTTCTTAGGAGCTTTGTTTTCCCCACAGCCCCGTTAAGCCGGATTAATGCATTTCTACAGAAAAGTCTCATAACCTAGTACGCAGTCATTTTGCCTCACTGACCAGGCCTCGTGCAGTGTTCATAAAATTACTACTTCTCAATTATTACAACTTAGATTATTACCTACCAGCTCCACATCGAGCAATGCAATAACTTTCAGAGCTTCAGCATTTGTTTTCATTTCACGTTGAAAAGGAAAAAAAACCCAACCGTTCCCAGTGTTTTCATGAAACGGAATGTTTTTAAATGCTCATTTTTTTTATTAAGAAAGAAGTCAGGCTTTCAATCTCTCTCCTTCTGTTCAAAAATGACCAGAGATCCTTGGCCCTCAAAACCCGCCTGTCAAAAACTTCACCAAAACGATATGTGTCCCTGAAATGTTCCAGCTTTGACAAAGGAGAATATTTTGACAAGAATATGTTTTGTTAGAAATATGCTAAAGAGCTCTTTGGTACTTATTTGAATACAAGGTATAACAGCCGAGCAAAGAAGAAACGTATATATATACAGCAATTGCACATTTTACCAGGTGCAATTAGCTTAAATGCTGTAATTCACAAATCACAGGGACATTCAAGCAAGGGGAGATATATTTGTTGCAGTGATTTCATCACTTGGACCAGATTCGGATCTCTGCTGCAGTGATGTAGCCGAGAACAGATTACAGACATAGAAAAAGAACCCGTCCTTATGCCACCTATTGTAACTTTACTTGCAATTATTTGTAGACTGAGCCTTGCACCCCAAATTGCATTTCTGGTGGGGCTTGTTTACTATCCTCAAATGTGTCCTTGCAGCACAAGCCCCATGTTATCTAACCCCAAGTAGCACGTATGGCTTTAAATCTAAGGAGCCTTTTAAAATGAGTGCTGCAGCCTCTAAAAACACAAAGCAAAAACACAATAAATGGCTAAATAAACTAGCCGCTTCATGCGCTACCTGATAAAGTGAAGGTATCACATTAAAGATCACAACCTCATCATAGCTCTGTGAATCTGACCAATGAGAAGAGAGAGGCTAGGAGCAGGTATATAAATGTTTACTGAGGATTCAGGATAATTCAATATTTACCAGTTAGGCTGAGGCTGTATGGCAGATTTTTGTAAATAGATACCAAAGGCTCTGCATTTTCCCCCGGAATTCTAATCACAGGCTTCAGATTTCTGCAGCGCTGTCTTTGATTACATAAAACAAAAAAAAAAAGGACCCCCACACAGGATTTGTATCTGAACATTACGGCTGGGTTTTTGCTTGTTTGACTGGGTGCCTTTTGATTCACTCTAAATGTTTGCAAGTAGGAGGAGAATAAAGAGTATGAATAAAAGGCTTTTAAGCATATATCCTGCTGAAAAGCAACCTCGAGGTCATGGCCACTAAGAATAAACCAGTGCTGCCGCGTTGCCTCTATGTACATTACTTTTTACTTCTGTAGATCTTCTTATCTGAGGTATGATTTCTTATTGTGCTTCTTGATGATGGATTTGAGCATCAACTGTAGTTCAGAGAAAAGGCATATGCAGTGCAAGCTATGACTGAATGCAAAGATTTAGGTTTGAATGTGGGGGTCAACCCAGATGCTATATAGTATCACACACACGGGGTACAGTTAGTAGGAAAAATCAACCAAATCCCAACATACTTGGTTTATCCTGGCAGTCAGCCTTTTCAAATGCAGTGAATTCTGCTTGACACATGTCAGGTAAAATATATTCAATCAATACCAAATGGGGGCCTGGTCTTCCAGCCCTTTGCACCTGTGAATATTCCCACTGATTTCAGGGGTATAATACAGTCCTGTGGATGATGGTGCAGATTGAGATCTTAGTTATATTTGGGGTAGGTTACAAGTGGAAGGAGCTGGAATGAGAGCTCATTTTTCCCCCGTGCAGTGAGAATCTGCAGTCAAATAAATAGTACATGATGGTGCGTCGCAGTATGCTGCTACAGGTTCAGGCTGTAGGACGCCATGCTTATAAATTACATACTGAGCCAAATGTTGCCCTTGCCTAGCTGCCGACTCAAGTGCAAGTCTCACCTGTGCATCTGGGAGTATTGCTTAGACTTCTCTAGCTCGCATTTTGTGTTTCACTCCAGTTGCATGCTGCTGCCTGGAGATGGACTACTGCAGTCGATAGTTCTGAGACGGCTTTGTTTGATTGTAAGAACATACCATAATATGGCACAGTATGCAAGTTACTTATAATACAGAATGAGACTGGATGAGCTAGAAAGATTTGCTGATTTAAAAAAATAACAACTTTTGAGTGTTTCGCACAATAGCATCCTCTTTGGAGGCATTTTCCAAATGATATGGTGTCAAGCTTACAAAGCGATATGTATTCCTTTTACAACATATGACACAAGGATACAACGTATGATACAATGATATGTTGTGAAAGGAATACATGTTTTTTGGGAGCGAGGAGGTGCAATCTTAGTGTCACAAATGCACTAGTGTGCTAAGCACAGGGCTTGAAACCAAGGGTAAAATCCTTGAGCTCAGCAGCCCCCCTGCCACTGCTTTGCTCTGTAATCTTAGGCAAGTCCCTTAACCTGTCTGTGCCAGTTTTCCTCTCTAGAGCAATAGGAAATAATCATGTGCTAAGTATTATGATTATTATTGAGTTAAGTAGTAACACATGCTAAGTAAACATAAGCCAAGTCTTGCTGTGGCTTAAAGAATCAAAATATAAGGGTCTTTTTCAAGCATGAAATGTAATATAGATTCATAAAAAATTAGGGTTGGAAGGGACCAGCACCCTGCTTAAAGCAGGACTTATCCCCAGCTAGATCATCCCAGCCAAGGCTTTGTCTAGCCAGGTCTTAAAAACCTCCAAGGATGGAGACTCCACAACTTCCCTGGGTCACCTGTTCCTGTGCTTGACTACCCTCCGAGTGAGAGAGTTTTTCCTTATACCTAACCTAAACTTTCCTTACTGCACCTTGAGCCCATTGCTCTTTGTCCTGTCATCTGCCACCACTGAGAACAGCCCAGCTCCATCCTCTTTGCAACCCCCTGCAGGTAGCTGAAGGCTGCAATCCAATCCTCTGTCAGCCTTTCTTCACCAGACTGAAAACATATAGTTATGTCTTTCATGGGCAGGCTTAAAGCAAAACTCACAGGGTCAGATTCTGTTGTCAGGTAGGGGTGTAAACCCAGAGTAGCCTGATTGTCTTCATTAAAATTACTCTACACATGTACAAGTGCAAGTGAGATGAGAATCCGGTCCCCGGCCTGCGTCCATGCAGTGTTTCCTTACATGGAATGAATCTAGTCACTTGGGTATCAGTTGCAAGTGTTGCTTTTTGTCAGTGCCCACTGTGGATTTCAATTATTACTCAGAAGGCAAGGCTGATTGACTGCATTGCATAATACCAATGACAGCACTAAGATTTCAACTAAATAGCCACTGTCAAGTGCTCTGGAGTGTCAGCAATAATGTAGACAGAGGGGAGGGAGGTCACCGCAGCCAGTTGAAATCCCAATACTGCCTGGAAAACACTGGGAGCTCACCAGAATGCCTGAAGCGGTATCATTTTCAGATTCGGGCTGAGTGGAAGACTTCTTCCATCAAAAAGGGAGCTATTGTTTGATGGGACAAAGGGAAGGAGCTGGAGTCGGAGTGTGGGGGCATTTGGTGACCGCAGAGTCAAAGTGACTGGCATGGGCATTAAAAAGTTGATTTTGGCAGGTTTAAGTCACAGCAGACGTGTCTGCATGTGCATTAAGGGCTCCTACACATGTGCAGGGAGCCTGCTCCAATGTGCTGTAATTCCAGCAAGTCAGAGCCGACTCATTTAATCGATTCTGCTGAAGCATGAAAATTAACACACTCGAGCAGCCTCCAGGATCGCGTGCATCAGTGCCTCCATGCTGAAAAATGGTTGCAGAGTGCTTTAAACTAAAGCTCATTCGACATTTTTCAGCACAGGGGCACATACGTGTGATGCCCCAAGCACTTATAATTAGCATGGCTCTTGGAGCCGTGCTAATTAAAGTGCACCGCCCACCCAGAGCATGTGTATAAATGCCCAGAACATGTGTATAAGGTGCTTTTGTTACTTAAAATTGCCAATAGCTTAAATTAAGAGCGAGACCTTAAAACGGGTATAAGGCAAAATGCCACGTTTATTGGTTACATGAAGCAGATACATAAGTTTGGACATACCAGCCATAGAAACAGACATACACAAGCATACAGACAAAACCACACCAGTAAGATGTTATAGTTACCAGCAGATGTTGCTCAATATTAGCACTGGATGGCCAGGTCTAGGCTTCTTGAGGGTGAAAGGAGCGGGGGTATACGGGCGTGCATGTCTGTGCTCCATGAGGTTACAGAGAGTGGATTCCCCGTCTTGGCTTGTCTGCATCCCACTTTGATAGGGATTTCAAGTCTTTGTTCAGATTGGGGTTTTTCCATGCTCAGTCTTTAATTAGAGGTTGTTTCTTCTGGTTATCTCAACTTGAGGTAATTGCAGTAAAGCTGGTATCTCCATTGGTACCTTAATCTTGATCTTTGCCTCGAAGCATTGTGTAGTTGGTCTTGAAACATTGTGTAGTTCAAATGGCAGGATATGCAAAATTCCTTCTTCTTTGCACCTGATCACAGACAAGTTCTTCAGCCATCCATTAATTAGTTTACTCCCTGGTAACTTATACATTGGCACCTTGTTGCTTACACAATCAATTAAATCTTCTTCTGTTTTCATGCAAATAGTTACCATTCTTTCACCATTCACCCTCTCACACAGAGACTCGGGTACACAGAGCATAACATCTACTTGTATCAAGCAGGGAAACAAGCACAAAATGGAGTTTTAGTTGTTCATACAATCATACAGGTTGATCAATTCAATCCTATTACCATTTAAGCATAATAACTAATATGCAAAAATTCATATTACACTTTTACTAGTGTGCATTAAATTTAGTACCTCCAATGCCAGGTACTAAACATATGCACATTAGGCTGCCTTCATGCGCAGTAACCAATGCACACGGTTTTTAAGTGATGCTTTAATGCGCAGTAAAATAGGTTAGCGTGCATTCAGGCGCAGGGTAGACATGCCCAGTGATGCTTCAAGGTAAATTAGTCCGTGTTTCTCCCAAAGTGACTTCTTGCCTCACTGGGCAGCCATATGTGAAGGGTAAATTCAATAAAGTGCTGAAAATCCTCGTTCAGTTTCACATAAGAAGGGAAAGGTTTCTTTCTTTATGTGTTGTTTGTTGGTGAGCAGGGAGAGGATGGGAAAGTGTGGTTGGGGACCATTGCTGCCTTTTAGAAATCTCAGAGTGAGAAATCATTTATTTGCAAGGCTGAACCCTTTCTGTATGCACTCAGCTCTGCCCTAATGAACATTGTTGCAAAACACATTCACAATATTGAAACTGCCCGTAATTATTACCTTCATGAATTTATGATGCTCTGTGTTCCAGCAATTGAATGGCGCCGACATTTGAGTGATGAGGATTTGATAAAGTGGTATTTAAATATTCTGTTACCAGAAGTGTTATGTTAAACAGAGAAGAAACATTCAAACGCTGCCTTATTTGCACCATGTCACCATGAGACTATCGTCTGGGTCGGTTGGGCTCCATTCCTTATTGGGGAAGAAGGTGGTGCTTGAGGGCTGCACAAAGGCCCTGTCTTCCAGCTGACCATCAAACAATGCACTGCTTCATCTGTGTCTTCTTGTAAGCTTATCAGTTCTCCAAGACCAGAGCTCCTCTTGGCTGCTTATTCTCTTACCACGGGCAAGGTTTAGTACCACTGCAATAGGGGCACCTGGTGTGTGTCCTTGCATGTGCCTGCTCCTCTTGGGCGTTCATCCTCCATGTGAGCAGGCGGTGGGGATAGATGCTAGCTCAGGATTCAGAGCTTGGGGTAAGTATAACTGCACTGTGCAGCTGTTGCCAGCATGTCAAATGTGGGCATCTCAGCAGGCATCTCATCTCCTCTCCACAAACATTGTAGGATGGCATTGGCAGCTTGCAGTTTCCAGTTACCTATAGACAGCTCTGTACAGCTCTCCCCAAAAATGAACCAGGGGCTTGTCTATATGGGGAAGTTTGTGTGCGGTAAGGGGGCAGGAGGGAGGGATGGTATCAATAGTAGAGCAGCTATTGTGTGCTTATTCCCTGCGTGGACACTTTTAGTGCACACTAAGTGCAGCGGAGCTGGCTCTAAAGTAACTTATTGTCACCAAAGGCACTCAGAAAGCTTGCTAAAATTGTCCGCAGGGTGAGTTGGTATGGAACAGCTGATGCAAAGTATACAGGAGTGTATACGATGCACAGAAGAAAATGGAAAAGAGATTTGCCCCAGCATTTAACACCAGTCAGATGCTGCTCAGCCAGTTATTTGCTAGGTTCAATGGAGAGAGCATACTTAAGGACCAGACATTGCCAGCCTTGTGCTGTCCTCCCCTATCCTTTGTCACTTCATTTTCCCTTTTCATCAGCTTGATAAGGAGCTCAGTCCTCACTGCATAATGCTGGCTACACAAGATAATCCCAGTGGCAGTACGCACCAGACTTGTTCCTGATGACAACCAAATCTGGTTTCTAAATTGTAAACTCAGAAGACCAGGGACCTTTTCCTATTGCATTTGTCTTTAAAGACCCCTGTTTACTCAGTTTACAACAATAAGGACAATCAATAGCCAACCTGCTTCAAAATGGCCCAAACAACAGCTGGCAGAAATGATTCAATATTTCTTTTTTCATTTTGCTCATGGTGCTAACAAAAATTCGACTTACCGTTATCTTAGAAGTCTGGGATATTCTGTACTGATTATTAGAAATCTTGTTTCTGTATTCTGGTTGTTTATGAACCAGTGATTCCCATCCGTAATCACCAGTGCAGCCCGTTAATGCTTGTCAGTCACACTGCGATTTCCTGACCAAGCACTGACCCAGACTCTTGCTTATCCTAGGAGATTTCAGTGATTCAGTATCAAAACACAATCACATTAGTGGATCTGAAAAAGGGATAAACCCTGTAATATTAAAGTCTTGTTTGTCATACCATAGGTTACCCTCTCGCTGACAAAAAATTTGCATGCGGTACAGTCACATACTGCTTAATCTCTCATTTGTTTTTTTCACATTTTACAACAAGGGGGAAAAAAAAAAGCAAGGCCATAAGGGTCACTCAATGAACCTCCACTCCTCAATGCTTTACGGCACAGTTGGCAAGTGTTCAAAGGCATTGGATGAGATTCAAGACAGAATTAAATTAAGCTGAAGAAACTTTGTTCTAGGTTTTGATTCTCCAGGCTACTAATCCTGAATTATCATGAGAAAACATGTAAAAAAAAAAATAGACATAAAGACATCAGGCAAGCTGAGCTTTCAAAAGGAAAGGCGAGTCAAACCTGCTGTCTGCTATAAATGGAGCATCGTAATTGCATCAGGTTCTATAATAATTCTGTTTGTTTACCCAAACCTGTAATTTCTCTTCATCTACAGAAGAAGTTTAGCAGCAGCTATTTCCTTTGGCCGTTCAACAAAGAGGGTTTAAAATAGAATAAAGTGTGTAAGAAAACCACACAAATCTATTCGGAGGGCAAGCAGTTTGAACGCTGCCTCGCATCTGGTGGTTGTCAGCAGTCTCTCTGCCAAGACTGACAGCCATCCGGCAAAAGAAGAGTTGTGATGCAAAAGTTGAAAGCTAGGACGTTGCAGTTAGTTAATGAACTCCAGACAATGGCAGCAGTGAAGAGCCAAGCACAAACAAGAAAAGGAAAGAAGAGGGATGAAAAGAGCTCTGTTGACTGTTGCTTTCTTTCTCCGATTGGCATCTCAATAATTGGCCTAGTTTGACTTTCATCATCTCCTCACTGATAAATAGCAGAACGGCCATTGCGATGGTAGTCCTGTTACTGGCAAGAAGATCAGGTGGACTCTGCCTAGCATGATTTAACTAGAACAAGCCAAAATCATATACTAGGACAACATCATGCAGAAAGACCATATCACATTAAATGCAGAAAATATGGAAAAGGTGTATTTTAAAATAACCATGACACCGCAAATGCAGTTTTACCTTGGAGGCTACCTAGAATAGCTTTATTCCCAGCTTAGCACCGAAAGGGGATGGAATTCTCCCGTGCCGTATATTGATTTTGCCACAGTACATCTCTCTAGCTACTGTGTTGCTATATGTCTTTTGTTTTGATGATGCAAACCAAAATGCCTTAACATACAGCATGGATCTAGTTTGCAAACAGACTCCTAAACTGGTAATGTCAAATACAGCATCCATAGACTGGGGCACACAATAGTATGCACACAAATATTAGTTTTGCTCACCCACATTAGCTTCACTGTCTGTAATTATCATCAATTGATAGGGTAGTAAATCGCGAATGACATACCGTAACCAAAAGTGAAATTTTAACGGTGAGCACTGGGGGATATGCCGTACCTTCAAGTTTGAACATTTTACTAAATGGTTTTATGTTAATATGTAACTATGCTTACATTAATACAGTTTAATGGAAATATAACAGAAGCTACAAATAATATTTTATGGCTGGGTTTTATTTTTCCCTGTACATTTCTAGTCTGTATGGTACACTTCACAAGTCAAACAGAAGCCATTTTATTATTTTTTTATTTTTTTTTAAATCCTACTTAACAGCATTTTTTAGATGCACCCACCCTGGCCATCTTTTTCGGATAGAGATAAATAGTCATGATGGCTATTAAAACCTTCTGCCTTTTTAATTCCCCTGTTTAGGCACCGGGACTTGTGACTTCCTAACAAAACATTGTCACATACAACCCCCTGGCACGTAGGATAGCACCATCAGATTCAAAAGAAGAACCCCATCCAATTTATTGCAAGGGCTGGTTAGAATGGATTTGACAAACTCATGCTCTTATCTCACATTGCAAGCAATTGAACCATGCGGTTCAACCACGATTCAAAAAAAAAAGAAAAAAAAAGAAGTCAGTATAATATTCAGTACTTGGATTCATCTACAATGCACCATTCATTTCTCCAAAGGAAAATCTCCAAATGTATTCACATTCCACAGACTCTTTCAACTCGGTGATTTATCATGCCTCCTCAAAATACATCATTAAGATGATCATATGCATTTATAGAGGCAGGAAAGCTGGAGCTGGAAACTCATTTTATGATGACATTTTAGGCCCTGTTTTCTAAGGCACTGTTTTGCCATGATTTAGTACTTGTGTGTAACAGTTATACAGGAGTGTTATATTTGATGTCCTTATTCCCCTCTCTCCCCCCCTCAATTGCTGATTGGTATAATTTATACAAGTGTTTTAACTCCCCCTCCCCCCTACACACGCACACAAGCACTGTGTGTGGGCTACTTTGAATGCATTTATAATTACAAATCCTTCTTCCCAGCTCTTTGTGTGGCTCTGAGAACATTAACATACTCTTTTTTAACTTTTTTAATTATTTGACTTATATGATGATGTGCATATATATATATGTTGGACCTAAAACTAACATGCGGATTCAGCAAACCAGGTTTTATTGCAGAGTAATGAGCAACTGAGTTAAACTATTTAGCAGCACACCACACACTTATACACTCGTCATGCACACCATTCACACTGTGTCACCTATCTGTGGCTCTTGCAGTCACGCCGTGATGGCCAGTCACCGGCTTCTTCAAGGCAATGTCCATTCGAGAGGGGGTGCCGGCTGTCTCTCTCTAAATGTACAGCTGAGTTGGTGTTGGTGGTCAGGGCACTCATCAGGCTGGTTTTTCACTGCCTTTTTATCTCTTTTTGGGCAGACTTCGACTAAAGCCTGGAAACTTCTGGAGGCTTCTTTACTAATTACTATTCACCTTTTCGCATATGTTTGTTTTGGATTCTGTTACCAGTTACGCGTTGTCTTTTACATTCCAGTCTGTTTTTCAGTCCCATGTTGAACCATCTCCACATTCCTAAGACTACAGCTGCTTTGTACCAGCCTTCATTCAACAATTATTCCCACATCATTCACAGCACACAGACTTACACAGACTCACTTGCTGCTTTTTCAGAAAATGGTTGACACAGTTAAGATGGCTACTTGGCATAAGCAAATGGCTGGCTTAGCATAACCATTCATAAGCAAAATTATAGTGTAAGTATAACAGAAGCAAAGTCATAGCATAAGTATAACATATTTTAAACAATAATGGCATAGATGTAACATATTCCAAAACATATTCCAACATATATATAATGCATACACAAATATATTCAAATACATTTTGGGCAGTTGATTATTACTCCTTTTAAGGCATTCTCAGGAAGATGGGAAAGCTAGAATAGTACAGAGAGAATAAAAGCACATCAAGGTTGCAGACCTGTGTACAAAAAGGACAGATTTTCTTGCTAGGCTAGCAGCATGACTCTTAAGATACACAGGTTAATTTCCCAGGTTTCTGTTGCTCAAGTTGGAATTCTGTTTCCTGAAGCAAGTTTTCATGGTTTAATCATGTTAGCAGGGATCAATGTGCGTGATGGTGAACAGGTTCACTATCCCTACAAGAGGAGAACAGTATTTTGTTTAGTTAGCCTAGTTCAGTGTTACTGAACTCAACAACACATTAGTCCTTGAGCATAGAGGCAGGAATATCGAAAGTTGCACCCCACTGGTGGATTAAAAAATTGATTCCAATAAATTAGAAACAAGCGTAAGAAATAAAATGTCAAGATTTTCCTTTTTAGCAGAGCTGTAACTTAGCATCTCAGTTTTGCACATGCAAGTAATGGTGGGGTCATTTTGCAGCATTGATACAGATCAAGTAACTTGCCCATGCAGAAAACACTTGCGCATATCTAACTCTGTATGCATGAGCACTGTCAGTGACTTCGCTGTGGGGTTCCATGTGCCTAAAACAGGGGTGGGCAAAATGCGGCCCACCAGGCCATTCTATCCAGCCCATGGGACCACTTAAAAAAATTAGAAAATAATAGTTATCTGCCCTTGGCTGCCTGTCATGCGGCCCTCAATGGCTTGCCAAAATTCAGTAAGTGGCCCTCCCCCTGAAATTATTGCCCACCCATGGCCTAAAAACTGGCATGCATCTTGCAATATTAGGGTCTTATGACTAGATTTAAGAAGACTATAGTCTAACAGAAAAATTCCCTTTGAATAGGAAATAGGATGCCTATACAGGATGTGCCATTGGTGTGAATATCAGGCTGATTTTGAAAATTGTGGCTTAACGCCATAGTTCCCTCAGTCCCTCAAAATAGATATCCATGAAAATCTTGCAATGCCAATTTATAAAGGATCAATATACAAACTTAGAAGCTGGAACCATTTATTTCTGAACTAGTCATTTTTCTGGCAGTAGTCCCTACAAAGAGGTCCTGCCTGTTGCATCAGCTGCCAGTCTAGCATTTCTTTTTCTTTTTCATAAAACTTTGGTTTTCATACCGAGATCAGAAACATTGTGAAGCAGAACTAGGCCATGGGCTCTATCAGCCCGTGGGATCTACATGGCACAGCTGAGCTAGAGAGGCTGTGGCAGCTTAGATCATTTGCAGCACTTAATGTGGAGCTTTGATGAAGCTCCCATGCTCCAAAGAAATATTTCTGCAGCCTTCGTTAGTCTTGAAGAACCTCCAAGGAGTAAGTGGCCTCTTACCCATGGGTCAACTAAAGCACATCCAGCTGTTTATTGTTTTGTGGGGGGAAAATACCCCCAGGTGTCTGCTTGCACAAAGCCCCTTTCTCTCCTTACACCTATAACCTGGCCTACATGCAGATGCAAGCAAGGACACATGATACTTCTCTCGCAGATGTGCCAATGGTAAAGATGCAAAGCAAATGTTCGCCGTCCAGACTATCGAGTTGCTTGTGGACACTCCCTGAAGTATATGTCCTCTAGGACCCCAGGAAATCAATTTGACAGCCTGTGAAATAGGTAATATGGCTTCCATATGTCTCCTTTCAAGCCACAGGGAAGCGTATCCGTATTCCTTGCAGTAGTGCTCATAAACTTCTGAAGGCACAAAGAACAAAAAGAAGGTGAAAATAACTTCTTTCAGCCCTGAAATCTTCACAGCGCAGCAAAGGAGTCAAGTGATTTTAATGGCATGTGGATACGTGAACTACTGTACTATTGTTCAGCATAATGACAAGCACAAACCTTACCTTGTTGCATGAGGACATGCAGTGTATTGTATGTTTCTAAACTGTTCTCTGGTAGACATTGTTTTAAGAGCAGGCAAAGGTTTGGTCCTTGTACAATGCTTGATTTTATGACAAGAACAAACGGTTTTGTTTAAGCACTGAATGGCGTGTTTTTCTCCAGCTGAAACATTCCCCTTCTTTTCTTTGCATAATGGAGCTTTCTCACACTGTAGTGTTTTCTAACATTGGATTTAATTGTTGATGTTGTGACCTAGGACTTCACAGCCGCGCACATTTGAGCATATTGTTTGACCCTATTAGCTGCATACGCTGCATAGCTGTGCCACTGAGGCTCCTTATGCGAGGTACCTTTGGATGAAAATCAATGTAAATTCAATTGAGTTAGCGGAAGGAGGGGAATAAAATACAAGTTCCGTGTTTGCCAGTCAAACGTATCAGTTTGCATTACATGATTTAGCTTAAGCTTGACAAGTGCTGTATGGCTATAAAAGCCTACCTGTTTGCTAAGCGTTATTTTCTGGCAATACTCCTGCATCAACTTTATCTTCGCAAGTCAAGGGTAAGCTATTGGTTGGTGCCCATGGATGGGAGGGCATGTCTATACACTTTTCCCAAGAAAATCATCAAAAATTGTATTTGGCAGGCTGAAATCAAAGGCTTTGGTAACAATGACATTATTTCCCTCTGTTATCTTTCTGAAGCTAAAATAGTGGCCATCATGCCTTTGCACTGAATCCTTGCTGGACTCCAAATGTTTCTAACAATATCAGCACAATTATAGGAATAGAGCTGGTTCATTACCTTGATGCTCCCCCCACCTCGACAGCCCAGCACAATCCTGCCAAGTGCTGGTCACTAGGGCGGTGCAAAGCTTTGGGAGGTAATTTGATTTGGAGGAGATTCAGCCCAATTCAGTAGCCGAATCTCCAAATCCATATTGAATCAGGAGACCAATTAAAAGGTCTGAATTGATTCAAAGCTCTCTGAATCTTCGGAAAAGATTTGGAGAGCTTCGATGCTTCGGGCAGTCCCGGTGGCTGCAGCAGGGAACTGGAGCTGGATTTGGAACTGGTAAGTACTAGGGGTGGGG
>NW_017728942.1:7322858-7329147 GCF_001723895.1 Crocodylus porosus
CCCACCCCAGCTCTGGCCCTTTAAGGAAAAATAAAAAACAAGAAAAACCCCAGGACTCACCAGCTCCTGAAGCAGCCGTGGGGCTTCATGGCGCTCGTGGAAAAGCCCCCCATGTGGCACGGGGCAGTGGGGGGCAGCAGGAATTGTCCCCTGCCAGGCAGGAACCAGTGAGTGCAGGGTTTTTCTCATTTTTCTTAAAGGGACAGAGCTGGGGTGGATGGGTTAGTCATGGGGGGGGCTGGGGCAGGTGAGGAGTTTGGGGGGCTATGGGGGCATCAGGGATTGCCCCCCGCCCAGCAGCACCCACTAAGTCGGGGCTTTTTATGTTTCAAGTGCTGGGAGCTGGGGCGGGCGGGGGGAGGAAGGGGGACCTGGGCGATTTGCTCGAATCAATTCGGGACAGTGATTCGAATCACAAAATCAAATCACTGTCCCCCGAATCAGCTGAATCCAAAGCAAATACTAGCCGCTTGGTACAGGCCTACTGGTCGCCCACAGTTCCCATGAACTTCAGTTGAGGGGAAAATGGCCAAGAAGCTATCAGGACCTACATTACACGGGATTGCAAAGAATATACGAACAGCACTTTGTCACTTTCTTAGTTTAGCATATTGGCAATAAATTGACGAAGTGCAAAGTAAACAGACTTTCTGAATATTAACAGTATTTAGTTGCCATGATTAAGATTTGAGGCATGCATTTCCTGCAGAACGTGGCTGTAATAACTTACTTGTAACAACTGTATTTTCCCAGATCACAGGATTGTTCCCTAATGTGTTAGTGAATAATGTGTTTATTATCCCTGTCTGCAGTAAAGGGCATCTCAGTGCCTGGAAAATCACTCATGTAATAAAACCATTGCCATTTTATCATTTTAATAGAATAACAATTTTGTATAATGTTGCAAATATTACTCTCCAGTATATGACAGTGGCAATAACATGAGAAGACAGGCACTTTTATGGCACAAAATTATTGCCATGTTTAGATTATCAGATAAAAATTTTACCGTCGCATTAAAATGAAAACAAAATGAAGATAGATAAAACAAAATAAGGGCCCAATCCAACCACATGCCCAGAAGGTTGGCTGCTGGCCTCCACACATGCCAGCCTATTCAGAAAACAATCATCCATGCAAGCCAAGTTCGGTTGGTCCTACGTACAGGAACTCATTTCTACCTTCTTTCCTTTATAGTGCTATGGATAGCGTGATACTGGTGCAATTCTCTAACCATTGTAGGGTATAGTGTTGGAAAAGAAGCAATATAAAGGAAGTCTCATGCCCTCTCCTTTTGGCTTTTTTGGGCTGGTGGGGACAGAGGAGCTTTCTTTTTAACTTTTCTTTTCATTGAACACAAGTTTGAGCTGCATTTTGGAATCGATCCTGTTCTTTGTTATCTCAATGTTGAACTGGTCTGTTAAAAAGTTGTAGTACTCCATCAGCAAAGAAACTTGTAGTAGCGCCTGCGAGCTGCACCATCACTGGACTTTTCGCATTGCTTAGGCTCTTCCAAATTGTAGACGT
Source organism: Crocodylus porosus (assembly GCF_001723895.1). NCBI lineage: Eukaryota > Metazoa > Chordata > Crocodylia > Crocodylidae > Crocodylus > Crocodylus porosus. The sequence goes on from NW_017728942.1 coordinate 7,324,386, forward strand.
CATCGCCTGTGCTGGGTTTTACCAGGAAGGCTTAAATGTTTAACTGGGCTCGTCCCCTAGCTCCCTCATCTTCAGCCAAAGCCACGAGAAAAAGAATGGAGCGCTGCTGTTGGAATAAAAAATAAAAGCTGCAGCCTTCTTGTTTGAAGTCAGACCTGTGAATACTCCTTGAAGATTGCCCCAGATTAAACTGTCAGTTGTGGTCCAAAAGGAATAAAACACCTCTTCTTACCCTATTCTCTTATTATAGACTGCAGAAATATTTCATTTCCCTATCTTTATCATTTTCATCCCTTTTTGTGTCTTCCTTTGATATCTCCTATTAGATTTGTCTGTTACTTATTAATGCCTTTCCCACCAGCTTGCAGACTTACTTTTGTACTGTCCTTCACAAACAGTAGGATCCTCTTTCTTTCTTCTTACTGCTCTATGTCCTTTTGTTTCCCTTCCTTCCTCCCCCCCCCCGTATTTTTCCTTTCCTTTTCTTTATGTCTCATTTTTCCTCCAAGCCCTATAGCAGAAAGATTTCAGGAAGTGTAATTACAATATTACGGTTACATTTTGCTTTCCTTATTGGATGTGCCATTTGTTTTTAACTGAACTAATATGTATGGCAGGATAGATTGCATATCTCCTGCTCAGCTGAAGACCAGAGACAGATAGGAAAGTCCCACTGAGGTCCCTGGAACGATTCCCTGCTCACCAGTTTAAAAAAAGGTGGTGTGGTAGTTCCCATCATGCCATTCAGTCTGTATAAGCTGGGGGTCACTGCACATTTGAAAAGAAAAGGAACACTTTCCTTATGCTTTGTAAAATAGAGGTTGCTTATTTTGCATTGAGCAGGTCAGCGGTGAGAGAGCACCTTAAATTTGGTGGGTCTGTTGTATATAGGTGCCAAGTTATAGCCAAGACATCTGTGACAGGATAAAAGACAAGCTGGTAGGTTGGAGTTTTATTCAGAGGGTTTTTTTCCTACAAAAAGTAGGATGGGTAAATATACTTTACTGCAGTACATTAGCACATCCCATGTGGAAGAAGTTTCCCTGAATTTTCTAAGTAAGTTTGGCACTTTGCACAGCATGACTCTAGCAATGTAGAGTAAGCTCTTTACAGACCGAGTAAAAGAATTGCACATACACAGGAGTGCATAAGAAATGACTGCACCCAGAAAACTTGCCAATTCAGGTGGGCCCCAGTTCACGGTAGGTCCGCGAGGGGAAAAATGAGTTAATAAGAAACCTGGTGAAGATCCTAGTATTGCCAGGATACTTGGGAGCTTAAGGTCACAATGGCATGTGCTGCCTCTTCCTTGGAGGTTCATGTCAAGTCAACGTGCTAAAAAGGTCGGTAGAACTGGTCCCAAAAGGAATTCATGCTTGGTCTTTTGCCAAATGTAGATCTTCCTGAAACTTAGCTCCCTTTTCCCAGTTCCACTTCTTGTAAGGGTATAATCCTTGTAGGAAAGTGCTGGTGCAAACACTGTCTGTCCTGTCCCATGGATGGCTTATGATATCCCTGCTGGCAGAGGGAAATACAATTTGCATTTCCTTGTACCAGCATGGATGGATGGACCTGTCCCTGTGTGTTTGCAACAATATTGCCTCTCATTTTGAACTTCTCTTCATTGCTTTGCTCCGTTAGTTCTTTAAATTACATATTTTTCACATGATGGATTTCTTTCTAACTTCCATCCTCGTTTGTCAGCTCGGTAGGGCAGAGGGCAAAATTCAGAGCATACGTTATAGAGTGTGCTTCCATTGATGTCAGCAGAAATGTGCCTGCTTACACCAACTCTGAATTTAGTCCATGGTGTGTCCATTGTAATATCAGAAAAGCTTTGTACGTGTTTGAAATCATTGTCCATACTGTAAGATCAGAGCATCTCAGGGGCAATTTGGCATGTGGGTAATTGGTACATTTTTAAAAGAGAAAATGGTTCATGATCCTTGCAAACATTTATTAAGTGAATTGATACTGTTTGAAAAGGCAGGTATTAAATCTGGGAGCAGCATGATGAGTGCTATGAAGTAGCTAGTAGTTTTATCCTGGTAATATAAAATTCCTGTCATTCAGCTCCCACTGCTCTAGAAGTTGCACATGTTTATTTTAGATTGTAGCCATTAATTTCTTGGGACTTACCCAGCATGAAAATGTGGAAGAAATAGTTTGATATGAACTGACAAGATGATGTCAAAGAGAGAGATCTTGATAAATGTAATCAAATTGCAGTTGGATGTAGAAAGCAAGAGCTTGCATTCAGCTAGACTGTTTATTAGTATCAGTTCACCCAATAACACTAAGAAAAGTAGTAAATTAGGCTGAAACATAGGAAGCTGGTGTGGGCTGCGCATGACGTCAGGGCTGGAGCTGACACATGCAAGGCAGGCAGTGTGCAGAACCAGTCTGGGGTGCGTGCTGAACGAAGGCCACCTTTGCACGCTGCATGGGGACCAGTCGGGATTGGGTCCACAGACCCAGTGCTGGATTCAGTCTGGTGTGGGCTCCCCATGCAGCACACCCCAGAACAGCCCCACGTGCTGTGTGTAGCACACGGGAGCCAGGACACATGATGCAAGAAGCAGGTGGGGCTGGTCCAGGGGGTGCCTTGCACGCAGCACCTGCACCAGTCCAGCCCTGTGCACTGAGCCAGGCGACGCACCTGATTCAGCCCTGCACCCCTCCTCGGGCTGGCAGGGCTAGATGAGATTGCCACCCCTGGCTTACAGAGCCATGCAGTAGATCTAGGTCCCGTTCTGTGTCTGCCCCTGGCCTTCTGCATGAACTTGGGCAGGTCACCTCACTTCTCTGTGCCTCAAGTTCCCTGTCTGGCCCCCTTGATCAATTGCTTTGAGGTTTACTGATGAAAAGTGGCCCAGGGTTGTTGTCATCATTGTTATTACTGAGACTTATATGACTGAGGTCGATGGGATTACTCAATAAGGAAGTGATTGCAACCATCAGGCAATGTTTCCTCAATCTGGCCCTTAATTTTCAGACTGTAGTTTGAAAACATAATGTGTTATATAAATGCTAAGTAGCCTTACTCAGAGTGAGAAACTATAACTAAGAGAAGCTTAGGACTAAAATAGTCAGGATATTAAAAGCTAGGAGTGAGGTTTATTAGCTTGGAAATGTGGACAGTGTCTGCCCACATTCTACCCACAGTCAAAGCCAAAAAAACCCTGGCTTTCACGCTCATTAGCAATTCACCAAATTGATCCATAATTTAAATTTAATTCAGAATAAAGAAGAGCTATAGGAAGCAAGAGAAAAAGAAACCAATGCAGGTTTGGAGTGATCCGAAAACCTGCCAGTGTATTAGGAGATGACCAGATGTTCTAGCACTTTGCAGATAGTCTGGATTTCCTTTGACTGTCCTGGTGTCCTGACATTATGTCAGCACACTGAAATGTTCTGGCTTTTGCTGCTGCCAAGCTGTCTCCTTCCATTACTGTACCAGATGATTTTGAAACCCTGACCCTTTTCCCATGTGTGTGACATCTACATCATCAAACATACTGTCTGTCAAAACCAGCTGTTGGCCTAAGGAAAGGGCAACTCAGTGCGAGAGAGGGGGGAAACAAAAAAACTCTGCTCTTGAAGTGCTCACAGATCCATCCTCTGCTGATGCAAGATGCATGGGCTTCTCTCCCTAAAGATGTCCCAGGAGCCGCCAAGACTGCAAATTTGGTCAGCTTAATATATTGCTCAATAATTATAAGGCAACGGCGCTTCTGTATCCCAAGTCAAAAAAGCACGGTGAATTCAGTGCAGACTCGTTACTGCTGTCCGGGTGGAAGCTGGAAGAGGCAGGACTAGGAGGTTATTAATGTTGTTTACCTTCCCTCCCCCGAGAAGAGAAAAAAGGATTCTGGGATTTTTTGTTTTGTTGGCTTAATTTTATGGGCTGCATCTGTTGCTGATGAGCAGTGGGGACTCCCAAGTGCTGACCCGTTCTTTTCAGAACTCTAAACAATCAGAAAGACACAAAGTAATAAAAAGAGAAAAGGTGATGGGAATCCATATTAAAGACATTAGTAACAGGAACGACTATTTAAATGATGCTTTGGAGCTTACTGTCAGATGTTAATTTAATAAGAACGTTTTTGGTTGCCTAGATGGGGGGCCCGAGCTATTAATGTCTGCAGAGCCTGGGCCTAAAATCTGCTTTGAGTTGCATAGGGGCAATTCCTGATTCAAGAGGGCATTTGGTGAAAAAATGCAAAAGATTATTTACACCTCAGTCCTGCAGCCTCCGGTCACGTGAGCTGTCCTGTATATCACATGTCCGTAAAAACTTTGACGCAGGTGAAATCTCCAGGACCCGGTGTTTAGCATGGGTTGGATATCTCCTCTTTCACAACCCTCTTTAGTCCTCTATTGGCCTGGTCCAGTAGGGTGTTGAAAGGCAGCGGGAGCAGAGGTGCCTGGCCTTTGCAGGCTCGTAAAGACAGCCACCGAACCTGCTTGCCTTGTACCTTCTCATGGCAACGCTACAGAACCTGTGAATCGTTTCCTTGAAAACTAAAATGTATGTGCAAAGTGCTACCTAAAGAAAGAGGAAATGTATATATTTTCTTGGGCCCTCCTGCCTCCTTTCTTCCTGGCAATATTACTGGACAAATACGTTTCAGCAACAGGAGGACCCGGGAAACTATAGGCCGGTTAGTCTTACCTCAATCCTAGGCAAGCTGTTTGAGAAAATTATGCTGGCACACCTCCAGGAGGGGCCAGCAGGGGACTGCATGCTTAGGGGCAACCA
>NW_017728942.1:7329605-7392354 GCF_001723895.1 Crocodylus porosus
TCCACAGATGCATCTCGAGCAGGTCGAGGGAGGTGATCCTCCCCCTCTATGCGGCACTGGTCAGGCCGCAGCTGGAGGACTGCATCCAGGTCTGGGCACCGCACTTCAGGAGGGATGTGGACAGCATGGAGAGGGGCCAGAGGAGGCCACTCGTATGATCAGGGGGTAGCAGGGCAGGTCTTATGAGGAGAGGCTACGGGACCTGAACCTGTTCAGCCTCCAAAAGAGAAGGCTGAGGGTGGTCTGGAGGCCTGTTACAAACTAGTCAGGGGGGACCAGCAGGCACTGGGGGAGTCACTGTTCCCCCAAGCACCGCCAGGAGTGACCAGGAATAGCGGTCACAAGCTGGCAGAGGGTAGGTTTAGGTTAGATATCAGGAGGCGCGACTTCACGGTCAGGGTGGCTAGGGTCTGGAACCAGCTCCCAAGAGAAGTGGTGCTGGCTCCGAGCCTGGGGGTCTTTAAGAGGAGGTTAGATGAACACCTTGCTGGGGTCATTTGACCCCAGTCCTCTTTCCTGCCATGGCAGGGGGTCGGACTAGATGATCTGCTGAGGTCCCTTCCGACCCTAGAAACTATGAAACTATGAAACATTTTCCAACATTTGAAGCCGGATTATATGTATCCCCCCAGTCATTAAGCTCCAGTTACATGGACCTCATGACCGAACAAGCATTTTGAACTGCTTCTGCAGCCACTTTGAACAAAGAGCCTGTGACCTCATCAGCAATGATCATATGTACCCTATGTTATTTAAATTCAGCAGCTAAAGTAGCGTCTAGGCATCTGTACCACTAGACCGCACCCATCCCCGTGCTCTTTCAGCATGGCGTGAGAACCCGACACAGGTGCGTGCTTCTTATAATCAAAGCCATCTATTAGTTTCCAAGGGAAACAAACAGTTTTCCCCAGGCTTATTTCTGTGCTTTTGCACATTGCACCTACAGAGACTGTTTCTGCCAATTTAACAATTATAATGGTTCAGACCCCCTGTAACACCAGTGCAGCTCAAGTCACATCAGTAGCATTCCCGCTGACCAAGATTATAGCTCGGCAGGAAAACAAGTCATTCCCACATTGTCTCCTGGCATAAACATTTTGGATTATTTTTTTATGTTGCAAGAGAAAGAGCGGGTGATGTTCTCTGGTTTCAGATACTTCTTGTGTGTGCGCGCTGTTCATGTGAAAAATGATGGGTTTTCTGTTTTTCCAAAGCACGCGTTCTCCCTGCTTCAGCAGTAACAACTTTTCATCAAGAATTTCATAACGTTTTTAGTGTGCTGTTATTACAAATGCATCCACAGATTAAAAGCTCCCTAAGTACCTATTGACACAATAGACCATAACCGCTCCTTTGGAGTTATTTAGAACTGTTGTAATCAACCCTGTCAATGATCCACAGATAATAGGGCATAAGAGACGTTTGAACCATATCTTTCCATCCCAGTCTCTGTGACTCCAGGCAGTGTGAAGATGCACGCATCTTTGACAGGAACCCCAGAACCTTCACGGGCACGGGGACCCCTCGGAAGAGGAAAATGCACCCTCTACTCCCACATACCCTTTTGCTGGAGATAAAAACTCGATCCACTTGCAGAAGGTTGTTTCTTTATGGCACAGGGCAGCACTATGGGGATGAGGTTTTCATACCCTGATCAGCATCTGCCCCCTGAAGTCTATTTGGGCTGTCGCCATCTTTAGAAAACTAGGAGCCCTCGTTTTAAAATACTTACGCTGTAACTTTACTGCTGCCCCTGAGGCCATTCAAGGTAACCTGCACCTTCTCAGTGCAGCTTTTCCCCGTTTCCCAAATCAGTAACCTTTCTTCTTCCAGTGCAGCTACCAGGGCTAACACACTGATTGCATAGGAAGCAACCTGCGTGGTGGGATGAGTCACAATTTCCACCTACCCAGGGGAAGGAAGGGTAAAATTGCAAAGAAATCCCAAACTCACTTGTAAACATCCATTCAGAATGAGACCGAGCGGGGCGTAACACTCAAGCGTCTGCTTGTCCAAATCAGTAGGGCATTTGCACAGCGGGGCTTGTGTAATTAGCTGGCCTACCAGAGCTGTACCTGTATCTTTCAGATGCAGCCTGTTGCAATGGCAGAGCTAGCTGCAGACTGGTGTTGTGGGCTGTCGTCTCCATCCGCATCCTCACTAATGAATGTGGTTGGTGCCGGGGGCTGCAGCCACAGTTTACTACAGTGGCAGCATTTTGGACCTTCCGATTTAAAAATCTGGAGCCTGTGTGTCCCGTCCCAATAGTTGGTTGCCTTTCAATTATTCGGCCAGATCAAGCTTTCAGAGTTATTCGAACCCCACTTTTTTTTTCTTTCAAGTCTTGACTAAGCACCGTATCTGTCCCATTTGGCTGCAGGGAATCTTGTGATAGTTCAATATGCCATGTGCCTCTGCCTCAATGCCTTCACATTTAGATAGCATTGCTAGAATTTCTGATAAACTATCTTTATCTATCTATATAGCTATCTATCTACCTATATATATCTATAAGTAGATATATATAGGTAGATAGATAGATATATCTATAGACAGATATAGCTATATCTATATATAGGTAAATAGATAGATATATCTCTATAGATATTATCTCCATATAGATCTAATATATATAATGTTATATATAAAAATATGTATAAAATATATGTATTATATATATATTTATCATGTTATTTTATTTATTTATTTTTATTTTTTTATATATATATATAAAATAACAGATTCAGATCCTTACTTTAATCGAATAGCACCTTGCAGTGGAAAAGGTCCCAGTGAAGTCAGTGGGATCGCATACTGAATAACAACCTAGTCAGTGTGAATAAGAGCATCAGGCTCTAGTAGCAAAATACTAGTTGTTTTTAGATGGTACTTCTATTTTCTTCAATAATTGTATGACCAAGAAAGCTCATACAGCTTCCATCACCATAACACAAGATAACACAAGAGAATTCAAGTGGGATTTATCTGTTTACCTGCTAAACCTCTTGAATGAATCAAAGCTCAAGAAGTGTAATTCTGCAGTTGAGAACAATAAGGCTCTGCTAGTCCCCACCAGCTATTTAAAGCTCTCCCTCACTTCAACTCCTTTAATAGGGAGAGAAAAAATCTTATTTCTTTCACAGAGTACTTAATTATACCAACTCTGTGAAGCATCTGATATTGCGAAGGGCACTAAAGTCACACCCCAACACTCTGCAGATTGGAGTTTTTTCCTCACATGCAATATAAAAGAAGAATTTCTTTCTATAGGATTTTGTAATGGGATGTCATGGCTTTCTTATAAATACATAGATTTAAATTAAATAAAAAATTATAAGAAATATGAGGGAGGTAGATATAAAGCAAAGCTTTGATAACTGATTTTTATGTTCACAATCATGAAAGATAATTAGGTTGTGTTGTTAGGATACAAGATAAATATTAATTTTGCATGTTAATATGAAATACGAGCATTTCTGAAGATAACAAAAAAGAGTATTTCTGTTTATTTTTTTTCCTTAGATTTCTAATAGAAATGGGAAGAAATGTTGGTGAGGAATGGAAAATAATGTAGCATGCCCATGCTTGTGCGTGTGTGTGTACATATACACAGAATTCTATTGGTGAAATCTTAGTTTCACAGATGGTAGTTTGCTGCACAGTTACAAATTATCATTTATTACTATGATGGTCGTAGTTATGTGACTTGTAATTTGTTTTTATTCAATTAACAAAAGGAACATGCCTGCTTTAGCTAAGATGAGTCAGAGCAATGAGACTGGGATCGGAGTCTCCTCATGTTCATGGGGATTTGGATCCAATGTACTGTCCTAGGCCTACTGGAAATGTAAAAGCAGTGAGACACAAAGGAAACTTCTGGAGGGACTGGATGTATTTAAATCAGTTGGTCCGAACGATCTCCACCCCAGAGTACTGAGGGAATTAGCTGAGTTCATTACGGGACCCCTGGCATGGCTGTATGAGCACACTTGGTGCTCTGGTGTGGAGCCAGAGACTGGAAGAGGGCCAATGTGGTTCCCATCTTCAAAAAAGGGCGGAAGGAGGACCCGGGAAACTATAGGCCAGTTAGTCTTACCTCGATCTTGGGTAAGCTTTTTGAGAGAATTATTCTGGTACATGTCCATGAGGTGCCGGGGGGAGATTATGCTTAGGGGCAACCAACACGAGTTCATTAGCACCAGGTCCTGTCAGACCAACCTGGTGGCCTTCTACGACCAGGTCACCAAATCCTTAGATGCAGGGGTAGCAGTGGACATAGTCCTTCTGGACTTTCGGAAGTCTTCGATACTGTCTCTCAGCCTGTTCTCGTTAAGAAGTTGGAGGGCTGTGGTGTCAACACCCACACAGTCAAATTGGTCGCCAACTGGCGGGAGGGCCACACCCAGAGAGCGGTGGTGGACGGGTCGTTTTCAACCTGGAGGGATGTGGGCAGTGGGGTCCCTCAGGGCTCGGTCCTTGGGCCCACACTGTTCAACATCTTCATCAGCAACTTGGACAAGGGGGTAAAAAGCACCCTATTCAAATTTGCTGATGACACTAAGATGTGGGGGATGTAGGCACACTAGAAGGGAGGAATAGGTTACAATCAGACCAAGACAGGTTACGGGGTGGGCAAACGAGAACAGGATGGGATTCAACACTGCCAAGTGCAAGGTGCTGCACCTGGGGAGGAAGAACCAGCACCATACCTACAGGCTGGGGAACTCCTTTCTCATCAGTACAGAGGCAGAAAAGGATCTTGGAGTCATTATTGATGCCAAGATAAACATGGGCCGGCAGTGTGGGGACACAGTCAGGAAGGCCAACCGCACCTTGTCGTGCATCCAGCATCAGGCAGGTCCAGGGAGGTAATACTCACCCTCTGTGTGGCACTGGTCAGGCCGCAGCTGGAGTACTGCGTCCAGTTGAGGGTGCTGCACTTCAAGAGGGATGTCAACAACATGGAGAGGGTCCAGAGGAGGGCCACTTGCATGACCAGGGGGCAGCAGGGCAGGCCCTACAAGGAGGGGCTACGGGACCTGAACCTGTTCAACCTCCACAAAAGAAGGCTGAAGGGGAATCCAGTGACCTGTTACAAACTAGTCAGAGGGGACCAGCAGGCATTGAGGGAGTCCCTGTTCCCCCAAGCACTACCATGAGTGACTAAAAATAATGGTCACAAACTGGAAGAGGCTACATTCAGATTAGACATCAGGAGGCACTATTTCACAGTCAGGGTGGCTAGGATCTGGAACCAACTTCCAAGTGAAGTGGTGCTGGCTCTTACCCTGACAATCGACTTGCTGGGGTCATTTGACTCCAGTACTCTTTCCTGCCATGGCAGGGGGTCAGACTTGATGATCTGCTCAGGTCCCTTCTGACCCTTCTAACTATGAAACTATATGGAGACTGACTTGTGGGGGTCTCCCTCTGTGTTTGGAACACAGATAGGCATTAGCAAAATCTCATCAAAAAGAGCCCTTTTAACCACACTTACTTGCAGTTATGGCTCTCTATCCCCTTACATCCCTCTCTCAGAACCCTGGAAAGAGTTCCCTCCATTGGGCACTCACCAACCTCCATTGTTGTGTCACAGCATTGCATGTGCTTTTAAATTTACCCTAGTCTCATGCTCTCCTTCTCCTTGGCCTCTCTAGTGTATTTCCTGGGCACTGGAGCCCTGTCTTCCCCCCCCTTTGTGAAAATAGGGCCTTGCCTTCCAGGTGCCTTCAGCTCCTTGGGCCACTGAAGACCCCCCTAGACATCTCAGTAGATTAAGTACACCATATCCAGGAGCTCCAGCTTAGTAGTCACTCTGGGTTTGCAGTTCATCTCTTTGGCTAGGGACAGACATTGAAAATGCCTGAGCTTGAATTGATTCAATCTTTGCAGGTTAGTCTAACCTGGCCAGGCTGAATCAGTTTGTAGCTATACAGTCATCCCCTCTGGACTGAGAAAATACAAGCACATGCCTACAGTGGCTCAAGCTAGAAGCTGGGGGCGGGGGGGCGCTACAGCAGCCCTCCTTTCCCTTCTACAGAGCTGAGTGGAGGGGGGCATGGCCAGGCCCAGACAGGAGGGTCTGATTAGGGAGGGGTTCCCCCACTTCTTACCAGCCATCAGGGAATTGATAACTCAGTGTTTATCACCCCATTAAGAAAACGACAGAGGGACATTACCAGCTACCTGTTGATTCTGCCTTTGTCCCGTCTGCCACAGCACAGACCGTAGCCAGCACGTGGTCTGCTAGCTAATACTGAGAGCTATCTGTTTAAGGCAGAAGGAATGAGGGAAATCCCAGCTTAGCAGGGAGTGGTAAGGGGAGCGGGAGGACCAGCAGGGAGCCAGGCAAACGCTGTTGTACCTGCAAGTCTCTGCCGGAGCTGCAGCCAAGGAGCAGAGGGGAGGGGCCAGCCCTACTGTGGAGCAGAGAGCCCCGCCCAGCCGAGAGAGCATGCCAGGATGCAGGGGGAGTCTGATTTAACTTAAACCAGGAAGGGGTCTGGGACAGACATTGTGTAAACCAGTTGAAGCCAAATCAGTTAAGTCTGATACTACATTCTACCAGGTTTATCTCAAACCAGTTTCAGCCATTTTCAGACTGGTTTATGTGCACAGAACATCCGTTCTGTTACAGGTTTAAACCAGTTTGTGATTACTTAAAACCGGTTAAACAGCTGACACTTGCACCATGCAGATGCACAGGTTTAGCAAGAGTCCTACAACACCCATCACCCATTACTTAAGAAAGCAGAAGAAATATACAGCTGTAGCAAAAATAATAAACACCAACACACATTTTTCCTGCCTCTGTTTCTTCATCAACCTAAACCAGGGGACAGTAACCTTTTAGCAGCAGTGGGCTGAAGTAGAAGAGCTTGGTCCAAATGCAGGCTGGCATTTCCCTTGCCAGTGAATCCCCCTGCTGCTGACGTCTTTCTGACCTGTTCACTACTGCCATGCTTGCGGGCGGCTGCTGTCCCTGCTTCCCTTGCTGCCACCCCTCTTGCATTGCTGTCAAACCTCATCGCCACTGAATTGCCTCCAACACCTTGGCTTTGTGGGCCAGATGTAATCCCAGACATGGCCTCTGAGCTATTGGCTGCTGAGTCCTGGTTTAAAGCATTCTTTGGACTTCAGTCAGTGTTCTCTATGAAATCCTGTATCCTTCCACATCCCTGCTTCCCTGTGTGTAGCTTCTCCTCTGGAACATATACCCCGTTCTCTGCCAAGAGTAGTGAGTGAATTAGCTTCCTCCTTTCTTTACAGTCAAATCCTTTGTTTTACAAGCTCCAGTCAAGTGACCCTTAGATCAGCCTCATTACCTGATCAGAGGCCCCCCACCAGTGATCTGTTGCTTCATTACAACCTCCCTATGAGTTCTGAGTTGAAAGCATGGTTTGCCCTAGGCAGCTGCCATTTCTTTTGCCGGGGCATGCTAATTGGATGGATGATCAACAGTGTTTAACAACCCTTGGTTATTGGCCCTGTACAAGTTGTATGTATTCTCCCTAGAGCGTGGCTCTCTGGCTGTGTATTCACTTCCTCTTCCTGCTGCCCCGAGGTCTCTGAGGTTTCCAATCCAGAATCACCGCAGCAGGACTCTGCAAGGTTACTCATCACTTCCTCTTGCTGCTTCCAGGTGCCTCTGGGATTTGTAGTTCACAGTTGCAGCCAGCAGTAAGTTTGAGTGGGGGAAGGGGTGTTTAATCCCCCTCCCTGGCCCCAGACCTCAGCTGCCAGCACCGTATCTAGACTCCTGGCAGCCCTGGGTAAACTTTTAGTACAGGGTCCCCCTTTATCACAGATAATGATAATAACAATCAAAACATTACCATTTTCAGGCCCCCTTTCTGTCCAGGCCCTGGGGAGCCACCCAGTTCACACATGCCTGTGTTCAGCCTTGCCAGCTGGGGTTTGCTGGTGGGGAGTGGGAGCAGTTCACACCCCACCCCTCCCCCGGCAGGCTGGGCTGCATCCCCAGCCAGGCTTGCCCCCCACACCCACCCCCTCCTAGTGAGCAGAGGCTCTGGAGCAGACAGCACAGCCCAGCCCAGGGCTGGAGAGCATGCTGGGATGCTGGTGGACTCTGATTTAACTTGAGCCAGGAAGGGGTCTGGGACAGAAGTTTCATAAACTTGTTTGACCCAAACAGGTAAGTTTGATACTACATTCAACCAGGTTTATCTTAAACCGGTTTCAGCCATTTTGAAACTCGTTTATGTACAATGAGCATCTGCTCTGTTGCAGGTTTAAACCAGTTTCTGATCTCTGCAGCTGGTTTGTGTCATTTTTGTCCCTAGCCTAAAACAGAAACAGGCCTCATAAGCTCTGTGTAAACAGATTCCCCCAGTCTTCAAGCCCTATATATTCCCAAGGTTAAGATCAGAGTCCATTACTGTAGGCGTTGCTACAGGTTGCTCTTCTGACTCGTACGCCATGGCAGAGAAGGCTGGATCGCACGGCGGTGGGAACCGTGAAATGGAAAGGTGGCCTGGTATCGTGCAACCCGCTGGGTGGGCCGAGAGAGTCAGTCCGGGCACACTGAATTTCTCAGCCAGTGAAAGATCAGACGGGTCACAGAAGTGACAAGCTTAGGCTGTTGCAGGGCACCCCCTGCTGGATGATCCACGGTGCAGCGCGTGCACTCAGTTAAGCAGGAGAAGGCACTAGCCCGCAGCAAGTGGCCTCTAAGCAAGAGAGACAATTAAAGGTGGGATGGCTTCTGCAGAATAAAGAGGTGGGCAGCAACTCAAATGACTGGGAATGGGGCCACGAAGAAGAATGAATAGGATGCCCTTGCACAGAAAAGCACTATTTTTTGTTAGTCTTAAAAAAAAACCCAGAAAAAAAAGCTGCCACCATTATGCTCAATGCAGCATTTTAAAGGTTCACGTACAAGCCTACCCTGCTATGCCTAAACTGTGATTCATTTGGAATTTGTTAATTAATCCCGGCATTGCAGAGCCTCCTGCTGCTGCCCAACTTCTCGTTTCTTTCTTTTAAAAAAAAGGCAATATTTCATGTTGAAACAGTGAAGCTCTTCTTCAGATGTTAAACCCATCTATTGAGACAGGAAGGGAGGGGGTGTGGGTTTTATCCCTCCATTGCTCACACTGAGTTCCCTTATTGTTGGCAACACAAGCAACTTGACTTTCTAGCAAGATGCTAACCGCCAGTCGCATAGTCTAAGGTGCTGGGTATTTTGTTATCTTCTGTTTTTAGGTACAGTTTTTTAGGGAAGGTCTGCTCTGCCCCATTTCAATTCCCAGACATTACGTTGAGCCACATGATGGCCGGGCTTCTATTTTACTTATTTTTTTAAAAAAGCTAATAGATGTGGAGTCTTTCGGAAATAAACCAGCCCCTCTTATTAAACTTGGCATATGTATATTTAGCAACTAAGCATTAAATCCATGGAATAGAGGGAGAGTGCAGAAGTAGTGGATTAATATATAAAAGGATGCTTTTTCTCCTTTAAAGCCTCTTTAAGTGCTGACTAACAAAATAAACCCGGAAAACTTTCTGTATGCTAATTGTCATGTTCCTTGGCTTCCATCCCATTTGCTGTCCTTCATCCTCCGCAATTTCAGAAGTTTCACATAAGAGCTGTTTTCTTCCCTTTGCAGGCATACCATGTAGCTAATTCAAAACCAGCAACAGTTCAGAGGGTCAGAAAAGCTTCCTCCCCCCCCTCCATATTTTAGAAAAAAGCAAAGATTCAGAGTGCTTGAAAACATCATTCCCAATAACAGCGCACCACACACAGCATCTCAAAGGCATGAAGGCCAGCTTTGTCCTTTCCTAGAAGTCATTGTGAACGGATATCCCACTCAAAGCAGCACAGAAATGCTGGGCCAGCTCTTTAGGTGGTGTAAACTGATGTAACACAGCTGAAATTACTGGCTGATTTGTACCCACTGATGTGCAAGCCATTGTGTGGGTTAAGTGATCCCAAGAGAATTTTGGTATGTGACAGACTATCATCTCTCAACCTGCCTTTCAGAAAATCTGTGTTTAAAAAAAAAAAAACCCTATCTATTTCTTCTTACAATACTCTGGGGATTATATGCAGGAGCATGTGATTGATACATCAGGAGGACTTCTTAGTCGCAGATAATATCCCAGTTCAAATGGTATTACTAAAGCAAAACTGGAGGAAGAGCCGTAGTAATAGAGCCACTTCTATGCAGCATGATCTGAATTTAGAAATCATCAACCCTAAATTCTGGTAAAAAAAAGGCTATTATTTTTTCCCCCCTTGGTACTGATATTTTAAAGGTCATTTTAAGCAGGAAAAGGAATAACAACAAAAAAATAGGTAAGCTTTGTTCCCCTCCCTCTTTAACTTGGCTCACATACCTGTTCGGCTTCACGTCGGCTGCTACAGTCACACTTCGGTGCCTGGAGAAGAATCGGAGAGATGGATGAGGTATTTCATTTTGCTTGTGCGTGACTGGGGAGCCTGAGTGGTCATCAGCAGAACAGTGAAGTGGCCATCCACTAAGAGCCAGATTTGCTGTGCGTCTAATTAAGAGATGCTCCTTGCACCCAGGAAATTGCATCATGAGATAAGATGATCCAAGCTCAACTCTTCTTTGAGCGCCAAAACAAGCAGCCAGATTTCAGCCAGCCTGTGGAAAACTGAGCCTTTTTGATAACTGGCTGCTAGAGTCCCAGCGGGAACCACTGAGCACTTCTGCAAGTCTGACCCTCACTGAGATACCTCAGTGGGAAATGAGCTATGTATAGTCTTTGGGGCCAGTTGTACGTGTTGATACTTGAAAATATCCTCCCAAAAAATCTAACCCCAAGTGCTGGCTCCTCTACAAAGTAAGCAATTTTCCCTCCAGGTCTTTCCCTTGTAGTAATGTCATGAGCCTGTGGTTACACTCATAGGCAAACACAAACTTTTGTGTTTTGAAGGAAATTATTTCCAAACTTGGCAGTGTCTACATGAATACAGTCTAGCTTGTGGACTTTCTGTTGCTCTCCTATACATGGCTGGTCTCACAGAGCTCTGCCATGCCTTTGCACTCAACGTTTTCAAAGATGCGGTTGCAAAAGCAAGTGGATGATAAAATTGTTTGTCGCTAAAGTAATCTTCCTACAGTCGTTTTCATCTTTACGCTCTGGGCTAAGGCCAAGCTGTCCAACAGTCTGGAGCAGATACCCTAAAATCATTAACTGTTGCTTGTTAGTTCGCTGAGTAACATATAGCTATGGAGCTGTGGGGAAATTTGATATGAAGAAGATCTGATCCTGCTAACCCGTAGGCACGTGAGTAACTTACACTTGTGAGTAGTCCCGTTGAACTCAATAGGACTATTCACAGGTCTAAATCTTGCTGGTGAAGAACTGGAATTAGACCCTGCCAGCTGCATTTACTGTATTTTGCTAATCCATTCTTTCAAACACCACAAATAGCTCATTTCATTGTGCTCCTTTATTGATCAGGGGAAAGATTCAATTTGACAGCAGTTTCAGAAAAGCCTTCAAGTTGTCCAAGATGCAGTAGAATTATTAACTATTCTAAGTTGACATATGGTAATTTAGTGTTTAATGTTTGCCCTGACTTACTGAAGCAGCACCATGCCAAGTTACCAGCTGATGCCTAAAAGTTTCAGAGTGCAAGAGTAACATCTGAAATGGTTTACTGGTGCCATTTTTAGCTTTTAAAATTCATGCTTTGACTATTTGTATTACACTTAACTTCCTTTAGCAGGGAAACAGGGCAAGAAATGGAATGGCATTGCACTCCCGATTGCAGATGGAACAAATGAATGGGATTGTACCGTTTTGCAGCTGTATTTATACAACTTCATCTTGAAATAATTTTAATTTCTATGACTAGGCTTATAATTTTTTCAAGCATGTTATATTGTTGGGTGTACATAATTATGTCTTACAGCCTTAAGCACTTGCAATCTGCTTACCTAAACTATTCTGCTCTAAACTTGTCATTTAAAGGAGGGCAAAGAAACCGTCTGTAATTTACCAGCTCAGAAATTAAATTATCAATTAATGTAGAAAAATACTGCAAAAACCAAGCAGGAGATTTGATGCGTCTATCAGAGTGCACATATTTTCAGTTATTAAGGCAACACATTCAGAGCTTGAATTGTCCTGGACTATATGGTCTCTGCATGTACAGAGCCATATAACTACAGTTTCACATGGAAAATCAGAGCAAGAGGCTTTTGCTTCTAGTACACTTCCTCTGTGGAAGACCATTCCCCTGGAAGCTCTCTGAGTTTTTGACTGCTATTTATAACACTATTTTTCTCTTTAGAGTTGCTTGCTTCCAAGGATCTCGAAGTGTTTTTAAAACGTTAGCAAGCCATAGTGTTAATGTATTAGGGGATATCACTTTACCTGCCAGTGAAATACAGCCTCCCACGCAAACGCGTGCAAGTGCATTTCCTTTAATAGTGCACACAGTTTGATCACTTGAATAAGCAGCTGCCTGTGTGCTCTCTGTACGTGCAGGTACCTGATTTGCTCCAGCAGTAAGGGGAATTGCGTAGGCGCAATAAAGCCCGCAGGCTTTTCTGCCATTGGTGGTGGACTTCTGACTTTTAAAGATCGCATCTTTTCATCTCGAAAGCACCTGTTGAGAACCTCCTGGATGTGCTACATAAAGTTTTGAGACGTGTTCAAACCATCCATTCCCCATCTCTTTGAACAGAGAGTGGTGTATGGTAGACTGTGCTGCAGCAGTCCCATGTGCTTCCCATGCTATCAGCAGAGAGATAAAAAGCATATTAGTAAAGCGTGTGTCATCTTGGAGCTCAATGAGTCTTTACATACCGATAGTGCAGGTTAGAGCAAACTGTACTGTCAGCTCAGGGGAAGGACAAAGCCCACAAAAGCCTAGTTAATGAAACAGAAAAACTTGCCAGATATTCAATCCCATGAATATATTTCAAATCAGCAAAGTTCAACTAGGTTTGAAATTTACTTGAAGGCAGTCTCCCGTCCCTAATGAATGAAGTGATTCTGCGGACCGGAGGAGTGGCTAAGTCCGAGGGCATCTGTGTAAACGAAAGATCTCTCCGTGGACCTTGTACATAGGAACTGCAGCTGGGGAGGAGTACAGCAGCTGGGGCAGTTATCTGTCCAAGAGGGATAAATGCCATAGGACTAAAAAAAGCTCTCAAGATGAGGATGGGAGAAGGGTTTTCAGGGAGTTAAGGTCATCGAAGCAGAGATGCTCTGGGAAGAGTCCCTGGGGAGGAGAAGAGGTTGAGCATTCAGGGGGAATTTGGTTAACTAAGGACAAATGGGAGGGGAGTGGAAGGGATGGAGGCGGATCCCGATGTGGTTGTTTTCAGAGAACAGGCTTTGATCATAAGAAGGTTGAAAGAGGGACTCCTTGCTTAACCAATGCTTATAAAGACTTCTATACGCTGGTCTTTGCTGCAGAAAAGCCATTATCTGGATGCAAATACCCTTGAAGGAATTTGCCTAAGCTGGGCAACACTTGACATCAGGGTGGAGTGGACAGACATCAGAGGTCCATAATGCCAGGTTGGCTCCTTATTTCACTGGCAGGTGAAGTGATATCCCCAAATACGTTAATCACAAGCCCATCCACCCTTCTTTTCTAGGTGTCTGACTTAAAAATATCTGGAGCAGAGAATGTCTTCAGTGTCTTTGACAGGACGAGCAGCAGGTCTTTAATTCTTCCTCCTCCCTCCCCACCAGTAAAAAAAGAACAATCATAAGCCTGTGTCTGTTTTTCCACCTTGAAAAAGGTTTCTCTCCAAAGTCAGAAGCACCCCATAGCAAAAGGGCCCTGATCTCATTCCCAGTCTGCAGGCACAATAAATAAATAGCAGCATCAGCCACAGCCGTCACTGCCTCTGCTGCACAAGGGGAATCCAGAGCAAAAAGTTCCTGGAGGATCTTGGCTCCGATCCTGTCACTCATCTTGCCCTGTGTGCACACATGGATGGGAAGGTGCATGTGTCGCCGTTCCTTACCCCTGACAGAGAGGAACATGAAGAGCCGGACACTTTCCCAAGGTGCTTTCTGCCTCTGGAAAAAACAGACCATCCTGCCATCCAGAAGGAAGGCTGGTCCGCAGGATCCACTGAGATGCACTACATAAGAGATCAGATGAGCTATTATGATCATACTGGACTGAATTTGTTGGTAGAGCCCGGGGTGTGTGGAATTCATATAGCCTGTATCCTCTTGGAGTAGCTGATGTTTGCACAAGTGTATGAATTGTATATATGGTGCATGTGTGGTGCAAGCAACAGGTGCATGTATGGGCACCATGCAGACAGCACATATGTATACAGCAGACATGTACATGTGTTCATAGATTTGTTCATCTAGCACCTGGTATCTTCCTGGTTTACTTGCTTTGTTCGTAGAGTCGCTGGGATTTCAGGACTCATTTTAGTATACAATTTCAGGAAGAAGTGATGCTCAAGTTTGTCCATGCTCAGCTACCTCTTTCCTTTGCAGAAAGGAGCAAATGTGTTAATTCAAGGGTAGAATTTGGCTGTAAGGGAAAGGTATGCAATAAACCATAGCTCATCAGAGAAGTGCCGTAGCATCTCAGTGAAAGGAACCTGGGATCACAGCCATTTCGCACAGTCTTTGCCCACTGAGAATAAACCAAAGAGAGCAAACTATGCGTTTGTGTCCTCTAATGTTGTCCCTGTCATAAATATTTTCTTTCAACCGTTTCAAATTTGGCAGGTCCCTTTACTGATGAATGAAATAACTGTTCCATATACTCTGCACAGTGTAATATGCTGTGCAAGAGGAAGACATCTTTCCATACAGCTAGGATCATTGCAGGGACTTACTTAAGGGAAGGATCAGCTCCAAAAAATGCCATAGGTCTCAGGGGTATGATGACAAGATTATTAATCCCTGCCCCTTAAGCATCCTCAAACATCAATCTAAGCAGACTTTTTACCCTACATCCTACCAAAAAAAGGAGTTTTATTGTTGCTTTAAATATTGTGCATTGTGAGCTGCTTATACAGGTCTTAAAACTTTGTCATGTCAAGGACAATGTCTACACTCGTGTCTACACTCATGCCATAGGACCATTGTTATGTGATCACTGGTAGCTGTAGGTCTGGTGCAGAATGTGAATGCAGTGCTAATTAGGGTCAGGAGAGTTGACCACAGGTGACAAGCCACTGGTTATTACCAAAGTACAAGTCACACCAAGACAAACTATAGCTCCATCGTGCAGAAATTGTAGTGTCTGTTTAGTTTAGTCTTTTCCTGCACCATCTGGACTGTAATGCCAAGAGAACGGTGTGTTAAAATGCCTGTTTATGGGCCAGCCTTTTCTCACTCTTGTGATACACAGCTTAATTTTTAAACCTCTTGAACCATGTCCTTGGGTGGGATCCACTTCTGCCTGAGGCCACTCAGTCCTCTGAGCTAAGGACCTCAGTCATGGGTTTCACTGATAACATTGACTCTCTTATGGTCAATAGTTCCCCTTTCAATCTGCTGTGTCAAGTGCTCCTGGGCTTTTTTGCACAGGACCTCTACCAAGCCAACCCTGAACTCTGAGTTGGATCAGCTTTGTGATGTAGGCCTGTGAATGGGCACATGTGAAAGGCAAACTAGGCAAAAAGCTCAGCTTTCTTCTTCAGTTTTCTTTTAGTCCTAACTTCCCTGGCACTGACTCTGAGGCAAAAGGGGCTTGCAGGGAGGGCTCAGAGGGAGGATTGTGGGACTGAAACCTATGTCAGGAAACGAGCCCTTCATTAACTGATAAAAAAGGAAGGAGTCCCCGCTTGCTAGTAGCCCCTTCATTTTGGTACTCTACATGATCGAGGTTGGACTACAGGAAACTACTCCAGTATTTTCAGGAAAGATCCCAGAGCCAAACCTTCTGTGGGTGGGGACTGGGGCAGCTGCATGGAAGATAACCCTCTTTACACCAACTAATTGGTGTGCTAGTAACTCCAGACAAGAGGCCTGACTAGGAAGCTTGGTCCATGGCTTTTGGCCGCAAGATTTCCGCCATATGAAAAACACTTGTAATGTGCTATGCGTCCTAGATTGTCTCATCATGTTCTTTACCAACCCGTTTCCCTTTCTCTTGTATCATTTTGTGGTTTCGACAACACGATGCGGTTTTTCAATCCAAAAACAAGTATGTTCCAAAACAAGAGGAGAAAAGTACATGTTGCTCAAGAAATTGCTGTCCAGTATCAATTAATGTTACACGTGGAGGGCCCATTAGCTTTGGCCAGTTCCCCTTGCAGTTACATTAGCTTTTTGACCTTCATAATAACAAGCAATGAAGATTGCTTAATTAGCTAATTAGGAAGACCATGCGACAAATTACAGTTTACTGAATCTTGCCTGGGAAAGAAAAGGAGACCTGATGGCGTTGGCCTCTACTGACAGGTACTGCAGGTCCCTAATCCTCTCTTTAAACTTTGGCATCGCCCGATGTGTGTACAGAAAGTCCGTGTGCCATATGAGTCCTCCCTTGCATCTGTTTGGGTGATACAGTGTTGTGTCGAGATATCTAAGCTAGCTCTCAGCAAGCTAACTCAGGTACTGGAAGCAGTATGGTTGTGTTAGCATGGTTCATCACAAAGCCTAATTAGCCCTGCTGAGAAGCAGAGTTTATTAGCCCTGATGGTGCCACACACTCGATCCCTGCACAGCATTATATTGTGCTATATAGACATACCCTCAGTCCTGCAGCATCCCGACAACTGAAACGCAGCTGTTGTGCTGTTGTAAATGGTATCAGAACAAGGCTAGAAAGCAGCTGGTGCCCACTGCAGTTATAACTGCAGCTTTGCCAAGTCTTGCGGTCTTGTAATATCTCAGATGATTGTACTGGGAAAGGAGCTTTTCAGTCACACATTGAAGTTTCCTTGACTCTGTGCCTGGTTTATACTTTCCCTTTCCCCTTGTGCATCTTCCCCTTCTTTTCCTCTACGAGACGCAAAGAAGAAAAGCTAAACAAACAGTCCAGAAAAACCTCAGAGGAAAGGAAACAAATGCAGGGAATCGATGCTTTTCATGAGCATGGGACGAGACCAGGGGAATCAGATCCATATGGGCTCCTATTCATGAATTGAAACTGGCCTAAGGAGAGGCTGAGTTGGAGCACAGTTCTTTGGCGAACAGAGACTCACCGATGCCAAAAACCTGCCAAACATTGGAAGCTCAGAAGCCACCGCACAATTTAGTACATGTCATAGATTTCATAGACATTTGGGCTGGCGGGACATCAGAAGATCGAGTCCAGCCCCCTGCCCCAGGGGCAGGAAGTCAACTTGGGTCACAGGATCCCAGCAAGATAGATGTCCAATTGACTCTTGAAGGAGTCCAGAGTAGGTGCTCGCACCACTTCTGGTGGCAGTCTATTCCAGGTCGTGGGGGCTCGGACTGTAAAGAAATTCTTCCTTATGTCCAGCCTGAAACAGTCTTGGAGAAGTCTGTGACTGTTTGACCTTGTCATCCCATGGGGTGCTCTGGTGAACAGGCATTCCCCCAGATCCACACCCCTTATATACTTATAGGCAACCACTAAGTCACCCCTGAGCCTGCGCTTTTCCAGGCTGAAGAGTCCCATGGCTCTCAGCCTCCCATCATAAGGTCTGTTTTCCTGACTTATGACCATGCACGTGGCTCTTCTCTGGACTCTCTCAAGCTTCTCCACATCCTTTTTAAGTTGTGGAGCCGGAAACTGGATGCAGTACTCCAGTTGCTGCCTCACCATGGCCGAGTACAGCGGGAGGATGACATCCTGGGATTTGCTGGAGAAGAATCTATGGATGCAAGCCAGAGTTTTGCTTGCTTTGCCAGCTGCAACATCACATCGCTGGCTTAGATTCATCTTGTGGTCAGTCATGACCCCCAAGTCCCTTTCGGCCACAGTGCTAGCAAGTGTAGCACTGTCGAGCCTAGAAGCATACTGCGGGTTTTTCTTCCCAAGGTGGAGTACCTTGCATTTTTCAGAGTTGAAGGCCATCAGATTTTCATATGCCCATTTTCTGAGCCTGTCAAGGTCACCCTAGATCACCATCCTGTCCTCGGGTGTGGATGCTTCACCCCAAAGTTTGGTGTCATCGGCGAACTTGGCCAGTCCACTCCTGACTCCAATGACCACATCGTTAATGAAGATGTTGAAAAGGATAGCCCCAAGAACTGAACCTTGAGGGACCCCACTGGTCACAGTGCACCACAATGATTGACTTCCATCAACTACCACCCTCTGGGTCTGACCTCGAAGCCAATTCCCCCGCCAGCAAACTGTGATGTAGCCGAGGCTGCAGTTAGCCAGTTTCTCTATAAGACGATCATGGAATGCCAGATTGAAAGCTTTTTTAAGTTGAGATATATGATGTCAATGTCTTCTCCCTTGTCCAGGTGATATGTCACCTGGTCATAGAAGGAGATGAGGTTGGTCAGGCAAGACCAACCCTCAACAAACCCGTGCTGGCTATCCCTCAAGAAGTTGCCTTCAGACAGTTCGTCAAGAATGGTCTCTTTGATTTTCTCTAAGATTTTCCTGGGGATGGAGGTCAGGCTGATGGGCATGTAGTTCCCTGGATCTACTTTTCTCCCTTACTTCAAGATAGGCATCACATTGACCTTCTTCCAGTCCTTGGGCACTTCACCTGAGCACCACGAGATCTCAAAGATCTGTGCCAGTGGCCGAGCTATGATGCTTTCCAGCTCCTTAAGTACCCTGGGGTGTAAGCTGTCTGGGCCAGCTGACTTGAAGGTGTCCAACCTCTCAAGGTGTTTCTTCACATGGTCAACATTAATGTGGGGTAATAGTTCTCCCTCGCTCTGGCCGTCCCATACCATATTGGGCAGGGCTGTCCCTTGGGGGAAATTGTCTTAGCCAACCACTCAAATGGTCAGTGCAGGGGAAATGGATGTGTCCTGCTAAAAGGTGAGGAATGAAAAGGTCAGCTGACTTCCAGAGGTGTGTGAGGAACACCTCTATTTGCTAGAAAGCTGCAAACAAATGTGGTAGATGCTCTGTGGTTTTTCTCGTAGTATTTTAGCATTTGGCAGGGTTGTGTTTCCTTTCACGCAAGCAGAGTCCATAAACCAGGCCTATAAATGGCTGCTTTGCAAACAAAGGCTGGTCTTGAACTAAATTCATTTATTTTGTCCTCCTTCAGCATGAAGTTAAGCAAACTGAATATATCACCAGGATAGAAGACTTTCCAGGGGGCATAGGAGGATTGAACCAGGCGTAAGAACAGATCAGACTGAAGAATCAAGCTTACCCCAGTGAGTCTCAAAATCGACCATGGGAATGTTAGTATTAGCCCAACAATGGGTAGCGAGTCATTACATAAAAGAAGAAATCAGCAGCTTAACCCTGGTGGTGACAGCTGATCCCGCAGCACTGAAGCTATTTTTTGTACCCCCTCTGCCCAAAGTCGGCACCCAGATCTGGTGCCCCAGTCCCTCCCCCATCTTAGTTACAGTACTACCATTTAGAAGCAATCAAAGTCTTTTCCCTATTTTCCAATTTCTAGACTCTGCCTTCATGGGAACCTAAGAACCACACTTGATCTTGGCCATAATAATGGCTGGAGATCTGAGGGCTATTACCTCTCCGGCACTTAATGAGAATTCTCCTTTAGCTTAACCATGGTAGAAGTTTCCTTTCAAATCCAAGGATTTCTCTTTTCAAGATACAGCAAAGACAGACTCCTGAAGAGACAGCAGCAGCATTTATACAGCATCTTTCTTTTGCATTTCTCTTTCTGTGAAGCAGTGTGGGATCACTAGAAGGTATAATAACAGAGGACAGAAGTTAATAAATATTAACCTAACCTAATTGGTTCTCTAAATTTGTCTCAATTTTTCTCTGTCCATTTGACTTTTGAACACGCTTACTGAAACCAAATGTGTTTAAAAGTCAATGTGCACTAGTATGATTGGAGCTGCAATGTTAGAAATCTGTCTTTTTACTGATTTGTAAAGAGATGGTGAAATTGTAGCTGAGAACGTTTACACAAATGACTCTTAAATGTGTCGCAGATTCAGGTTGTATTTTTTTCTGAATAAATCCTTAGTAGGGATTTTAATAAGCAGTAAGATGTAGCTGAATTAAAATATTTCCACTAAAATTAATGAGCCAAACTTGGAATGCTTAAATTGACTCTTAAGCGTGCTCATTTAAAGGATTTGAATATGTTTGCATTTCTTGATTTCCACAGAACATTTTGAATGCATGATAAAATATATCCTTCAATTATTTTTAATTTGGTCCTTGTAATGGGCAAAATAGCTAAGAGCTTAATAATAAAAGATTTTCATTGCTTAGCATTGACACTGCTCTGTGTGGCCATTAATAATTATAATGTATTTTATAAAGCAAACTATCAGGCAGAAGTAGCTACAGGTCCCGTAAATACGAATGTTACATCTTAGTATTTTACATTCAGGTTTGGGGAATGAGGATTTTTTGGAGGTTTATCTCAAAATGCCATCAGGGTAGAGTAGTAGAACAGGCTGTAGTACTTATAAAAAGTGTTATTTTTCAGTTGTCTTTGCACATGCAATTTGAAACCAAATATTAATAGGTTGTTTTGCTTTGCCTAGTTACATTGCTAAGTAGGAATGTCATCCTAGGAATTGCACTATATACTTGTCAGCTAAGTTCTTGGGAGAAATCTTGACCTTGTACAACTCCAACTCATGTCAGTGAAGGTCCCTAAATTCTAAAGGGCTGAATGTAATTGTTTTATAAAGTTTAAGGCCAGGAGCAACCCTTTTATTCTCCAGTTTGATCTCCTCTGCATCTTAGGGTGTTAAATTTCATCTAGAGCCCCAATATTGAACCAATTAGCTTGAGCTTGACTAGAGTGCATAAGTCAGGGGTGGACAAAATGCAGCTCACGGGCCAGATGCAGTCTGCCAGGCCATTCTTTCTGGCCCATGGGGCACCTAAAAAATTTAGAAAATTAATATTTATCTGCCTCTGACTGCCTGTCATGTGGCCCTCGATGGCTTGCCAAAACTCAGTAAGCGGCCCTTCACCCCAAATAATTGCCTGCCCATGGCGTAAGTGTTCAGGAGAGTAACACTTATGTACAGGCAGAGAACAGGACAGAATTACATGCTACCAATGCTCAAGGCATTTGCAACAGCAAGGTATCAATTAGGTGACCTGTGCCCAAAAGGTCCTAGCAGATCATCAAGACCCCATGCTGCAGAGAAAATCAAGATTTCCAAGCTGGGGAAAATTATTGCTCAGCCTCAAGAAGTTATAATTTAGAGATGATCCCTTACTTAGAGGACTGTACAAGTTGGGAATTGAAAGATGACCCTTCAGGCTACCTAGTTAGAGAGAGACCAAGGATCTGCAGAGGTTGCCTACTGCTCCATAAAGTTTGGTGTTGTTAGTTCTTCTCATTCATTATATGCCTTCGTTTATGGAACCCAGTGATCACTAACTGGTGTCAGGAGTGGCAAATGAGAAAGAACTTGAAAGAATTTGAGATCTAAACTGTAAAAAAAGTTGGAAATGGGGGAAAAAGTAGAGCAATGCAGCCATGTGAAAAGACACGCTGTTTAGTCTCCTGGACACTTATGTGCTTCAGTCTAAGTTGAACTAGTTGGTTCAGTACCAAGTCTCTGCAAGTGATTTCCCTACACAGTTATAGTACAAGTAAAAGGATAGTTAGTCATGGAAGTTTTGCATCCTCCCCCTGCCCTTCTTATGTTGGGCAGTATAGCAGAAAACTGCAGAGCATTTAGACTAAGGTTTGAGTAGTACTTATGAGTCACAGGGGCAGAGAAAAATGATAGTCAAATCCTCAATCTTCTTGCCTGTTGTAGGGGAGGGAGCCCTGGCTATTTATACCACCTGTACCTTCAAAAAAGATCAGAATATGAAAATCAGGAGTACTGCATGCCAAAAAAGAATTAGACCTTTGAAAGACACTGATATATTTTTTTCATGAACTAACAATAGAACAGAGTATAGACCAGCATGTTACTAAACTAAAGAGACTGAGTAAGAATTGTGGTTCTGGGAGTTTGACAGAATCTGAGCAGAGAGAGGATTATTTGTGGCACTGAAGACACTACATTACAAGAAAAGCTATTGCATGAGGGAGATTTGTCCCTAGAAGAGACTACCCAAATGTACAAGGTAGAAGAAACAGTGAAGGCCCAGGCTACAGAGCTGAGTACACGTAAAGGAAGCATGCAGTAGGCACGAATGAATTTAGGCAGAAAAAGCCACCATACAGCATGGAAATTCCTACGTGACTGTAGAATTTGCCACTGGCAAGGAGAATGCAAAGGGAGAGAGCAAATAAGCAGATGTGTACCAGGTGTGAAAAGCAACATGGCCGCACACATTGTGCTGCATTTGGAAAGTTCTATTTTAATGCTAACAAGAGGAACAATGGGCACTTATGCATGTGATGTATCTCTGCTCCAACATGTGCTAATTAGTACAAATCAGAGTAGACTGGATTAATCGAGTCTGCTGGAGTGTGTTCGTTAGCATGCTCCAGCAGCCTCCACATCATGTGTATTCAGCATCCCCGTGTTTCAAAATGTCGGCTGGGGAGCTTTAACTAAAGCTCATCAGATGAGCTTCCGTTAAAGCACCCCTGCTGCCATTCTGAAGCACGGGACACTGAATACATGTAACACTTCAGCTAGATCAGCTCTTAGACGCCCTGTGTTGCCAGGGGCTGCAGATCCCAAACACAAAAACCTCAAGTGTGCACAGCTGAGAGAATATCAGAAGAGCTTTATACAGATGCAAGAAAAGCAAAATCCATGAAAGGGACTAGATTTTGCCAGGGCAAGGACAAGGAACAACTGTTTCATTTAAATTGGACACAGGAGCTGAGGTTAATATTTTACCAGAGCATCAATATAGAAAATTAAAATCAAAAGTAAAAGAGTGGGTCCAACCAATCTTAGAATGACTGGCTATTCAGGAACTACAGCTGCCTATACACATGCTTCAGGGTAAAGGTGGGGGGGAGGGCATTTTAAGTAGAGCAGCTCAGACAGCTGCTGTAATTAAAATGCCACAGTGTCACATGTACTCAGCATCCCGCATTTCAAATTGTAGTCGGGGCACTTTAACTAAAGCTTGTTCAACAAGGTTTAGGTAAAGCACCCCACCACCATTTTGAAATGCAAGACACTGAATACACATGACACTGCAGCACACTGGAGTGTTCTAATTAAAACCCACCAGCAGACTCAATTAATCAAGTCTGCTCCAACACATTCTAATTAGACCACATCAGAGCATGTGTATAGGCACCCAAATATACCACTGGAAAGAAGATGTATTGATAGCATCCAGTAGAATAACAGAGTGTACAACCATCCATTCATTGTGTTACCTAGGTAGGTGGCACCATCTTTAGGTCTGGCAGCTTGTGAGCATCTGAAGCAAGATAAGTGTGTGCTTGCAATATATGAAGACACAAAATCCATGCCTCTTGATGATCATCTTCCTAGGGAGAAACCGACTGTTCCAAAATGCAGGAAGCAACTGTGTCACTAAAAGGAGAAATGTCCCTATGGACACAAATGCAAATACTGTCATGCAGAAAGAGGAAATCAGCCTCCGTGTGCTGTGGCTAATGAACTTTATGCTATGTGCAGCAGCACAGGTGCCAAAAGCACAAGATCTGTTAAAAGAGTCGTTGTCAAGTTGCTTTGAGAAATAAGTGTTTTATGGTAGAGATGAAAGAGCCAAGATATCAAAACCAGATCCCACAAAAATCAGACCCTGCTGCCACAAAATGTCATTTCTTTTGTGCATGCAAGCAACTTCCTTGCCCATGCAAGCACCTGATTGGTGGATGGCCATGCCAGCTTGTCTATGCCAGCAGTGTAGATTTTGGCGAGTGTAGCTGGTGTAGTATATTCTATCCATGCACCATCATTGCACCTTCCTTTACAATGGGTTTCCTCTTGCCGTGTAGCAAAAAGCAACTATTCTGCATAAGTCCAAGTTATATTATATTATATCGTGACATACCATAATCCATTGTTACTCCACTGAGTGAATTAAAGCTGCTGTATATCATTACATTGTATTGTCAGTTGCAATATGAGTCTGGTGTTCTCCAAAGGGCCTAGCATACAATCCTCAGCAGCTCGCAGTTCTTGTTATCCCTCATCATGCAGCAAGCAGCACAAGTCACCTTCAGAGAACAGCTATTCCAACTGTTGTCCTGTAGGATGGAAAGGTTAGTAATTATTAAATCCAAGGAAGGGATCGGGACCACTAAGAGAACATGAAGATTATGATTAATAGGAGGAAAACAGAGTGATAAAGCCTGTTTCCTCAAGCAAGCCCTTAAATTGAAATCTCGCCCTATAAAAAAAAACCCTGCAGGAAGATCACAGCAGCACATTAAAGGCTGATGGAAGCTCATGACCCTAAAGATTTCCTCTAAAAAGTGAGATGAAGTCCTGTACCACAAACAGGCTACTTAGCATGCCAAGGGGAAGCCCATTAAGATACAATGTTACTGCAAACCACAAAATCAAATGTGACAACAGAACCACAGAAGTTTTATATCAAGGTTACAACATACTTTTCCATGAATGTTGGCTGTAAAAATGATGTATTCTCCTTTTGCTGTCGCATCTGTGAAATCCCCCGATCTCCAGTTATTCTGGCTTTATGTTGGTGTAAGTAGGAGCAGAGTAAGATGCTGACCCTTTCCACTTATAAAGTGGGAAATGATTTGAATGATTATACTTCAGTTTAGATGACTCAGCCAGGCTTCAAGCACAGTGCAGGTTAATTTATAATGCATCTCGTTAAGAAAGCAAAGCTGTCTGGTTAGGTAACACTGGTAGAGTGGGACTCCAGATGTGACTTCATTTTTGGCCTTGGTCACGTCGCTCAAGCTCTGTGTGCTTCTGTCGTCCATGTGTAAAATGGTTCTCTACCTCGCCAGAAAACTGTGGAGACAACTTCACATTGCAGAACAATTTCATAGATTTCATAGATTTTAGGGTCGAAGGGACCTATTAGATCATCGAGTCCAACCCCCTTTCCCTGGGCAGGAAAGCGTGCTGGAGTCACCCCAGCCAGGTGTTGGCCGAGTCTCCTCTTAAATATCTCCAAGGAAGGGGCACAGCACCACCTCCCTTGGTGGTATTCCATATTTTGGCAAAATATGGAATATTTTGGCAAAATACAGAATATGGAGTTTCCCCACGATGTGGGGGAGCCGTATCACAACATAGATCTATGGAAATCTACCGTCCTCAGTCTCAATCAAATGATCTCTCTATTTTTAATTACTGATCTAATCATCGACCCAAAAAGCCAACTTCCCTCCTACTTATTTGTTGAGAGTGAAAGCCATCATATAATGAACAAATCCCTGTTAGAATGATTACCAAGCCTCATAAATTAACTTGCACATCTCTTAAGTATGCCTTTATACCTATTTGTGCAGTATCTAGCGCAACCGGCCCTCGAAGCTCAGGGGGCTCAATGTTACAATAATAAAATTTGAAAATACATTAATAAATTTCAAGAAAACGAACCTTTCACCATCTGTTCTATAAACCAAAAAATCTAGCATAATTCTCAGTTGCATTATAAACTGAAAGGTAAGTGAATAAAATGCCTGTGTGTATTCTTCACTCATACTATTATAAGAATGTGCTCTGGTTTTCTCATTTACCAGACATAAATAACAGGAAAAGCTACTCTCTCCTGATCAAATCAGTTCCCCAAAACAGTGATTTTAAACCCAATCTAGTAAATTCCCTGAAACAGTGATTTTTTTTTCTTATGGTAAACTGGTTCAGTCATGGTTTCAACAAAATAAATAGACCGTATATTGTAGTCACGTAACGTTCTTATGTCCTCGACCAGATTTGCTAAATTGTACCCTGGGAGTTACGCAAATGAAGGCATTTGGCCAAAATGTTACAGGATCACTTTAAAATACATTTTCTTTTTCAAAAATAATGTCATTAAGTGTGTTAAAATTGCAGGGTCTGATACCAAATACATGTGCTTTTACACGGTGAACATTTCACCGCTGGTAAGACACACTATGTTGCATTGTCGCTGGTGTTGTGGCTTTCTGTGACAAATGCCACTTCTCCTTCTCTAATTTATCTGGAACCCCAAGTAGCTTTGTTGTTGTACTGGAAATGAAATGAAGTGCAGGTAAGTCGCCAGCCACAGTCGTGGGTTCATGGTGCACGACAAACAATGAGTCACTGCTGAGCATTTGCAACATTTATCCCGCTATCGTCCTTTAGCTTAATGCAGTATAATTATCTCATAGATTTTCTTACTACAGTTGGACAACTCAGATGCATCTCATGGTATATTTCATCTCCTGGATCTGCAGTGATTTACATATGGACAGCTTAACCCTCATTAAATCTAATAAAAGAAAAGCAGGGAATCCTTAAAGCATGCACTTTGTTAAATTGTACATAGCTTTCTGCAGAGCACGGGGAGGCTCTGCCTGTGTATGTCCTCAGAGTCAAACATAGGAGCAGATATTCAAATCCAGCCACCTCCTCTCTGCCTCTGTCTTTCTCCGTACATGTACATGGGCACAATGTGGAGCAGGAAATAGATTTAAAAAAAACAACACCGCTCACCTCCTCAGCTCTCAGTTCACCTCATCATTTCTTCTGTTTTCATTCCCAGGTATGGGAGCTGTTTTCTGTCTAAATGTCTGCATCCATTTCACAGCGGAAATCAAGCTGTCCTTTCTGACTGTTCCTCCTGCTGCTCAGTTTGGGTCCCATTGTGTTGGGCCCATAGCTGTTAGGGTTCCCATGGAGTTGGGTATTTTCCTGCACTGGGCTTCTTTGACCTCTTTTGCACACGTCCTGGTTACAGATGGTCTGTTAGCCCTTTGCCAAAGTGGGACCTTATGGTCCAGCTGCCCTGTGCCCCTGAGGAGCAGTGCAAACCCCCACAAAGACACCCCAGTTCCTTACCCACATCTCGTTTCCTTTGTTTCATACGTGCAGGCACTCTGGTTTATAGTTTATCTTTTCAGGGATGTATAGCAGGTGCAGTATATACCACCCAGATTTTACAGAAGTTTTTGAGACAGTAACTCTTCAGAGAGCACAAGCAATGTGCAGATCTAGAGCGTCTAGGTAAAAACAATAAAACACCTGTATGCCCATCCCCTGCCTCAGTTTCCTTTCCTTACCACTCCTGTGTTTCAAGGGTGTAGGTTGGAGCCGTGTTGGTCTAAGGACATAGGCAGACAAGATCCTTTGGGTATATCTGATATATTTTATTAGACCACCTCAAATACAGTTGGTCTGTTTGAGTTGGTCTAATAAAAGATATTGGAGTTGGTCTAATAAAAGATATCGGGTTTACCCAAAGTACCTTGTCATACCACTTCTGAGCATTTCTGAGACTTTCATCAAGGCCTTTTAGGGTGCCCAAGATGCCATACCTACCCATGGGTTCGCCTCTGAAACTCCTGCTTCGAGCCTCTTGGTCCTTTCCTTCTCCAGTTTGGTAATGTTCGATAGTCCACTTCCTGCTGATAAACCCTGTTAACATGATTGTGTGTTCAGCCCAGAGGATAGAATTAGAATTTAACAAGTTCTTGTGTTTGTACTGTAGCTTCGTTCAGACAAGGCAGGTGAATGTCTCAGAGACCTTGCTTGCCCGTGGCTAGCCATCTGCACATTGAGGTGTTCACTGATGCATCAATTCTGTGAAATTGCAGAATCTATGAGTTATACCCGAGACTGAGTCCCCAAACTATTATCAGTTTTGGTAGGGCAACTCCTGTTCTCCTTCCAGCCTTCCTAAGGAAAGGGTCACTCAAAACAGAAGGCCTAGCAATGCCTTCGAGAGGCTTTCAGACTTATCTTCATCCTGCTTTCTGTTGATAGGTCTGTCTATGAGCATGCATTTTTATTTATGAAAAGCATTTTTGCTAAAGGTTGAGCTTCTTGAATGGAGCTACTTTCTGCAGCATTTCACCTATGTTCAATCCTAGACCGCTGCCCAGTAACCAGAGTGAAAGCTGGCCCCTTAAAATGTGCAATCTTGAGATCCAGGGTTCTGCAAGCCAAGTTGAAAGTTAGTTGTTTGCACCCAAAAATTCACTAATGCAACTGGCTAGGTGCTTGTATGGCATGGGCAGGTTGAGGGCATGTAGAAAATGTCCCTTGTACCTACTCTAAACTGCCATGCAAGCGTAACTCCAATCGGTTATTCTCGGTACTAACAACCTGAATAAGCAGTGAATCCTGCAGCGGAGAGACTGATGAGCCTTCCCATCTTCACTCACCTTCAGTCCAGAAACATAGGTCCAGAAAGAATCAATCCTGGTCATTTCTAGTGATAACTAAGATTAATAGCTGTTAAAGCTAGCAGGCTGCTACATGGAATCAGTCCACAAAAACAGGATGCAAATGAAGTACCGATTCTGGGCAAAAGCACAGAGGATACTCAGAGTTGCTCATCTACGTTCTTTTATTATCGCACATCCAGCATCTTGTCAGACCTGAATCAGGAGGCAAAAGTGGTACCAATAGGTTCTGTCTAAGAGGGTATCTGAGTAGTAGCCCACCCCCTTTCCAAACTCTGTTCAGTAAACCCATCCTCCTCTCCCCTGGCAAACCACCTCCCATCACCTAGAATAGGAATTCTTAATTTGTGCTTCCTGTGTACTGTATTAAAGTGCTCAGGCTTTTCAGAGACTGCAGCTGCCATATCAAAGGCATACGGCTACAAGATGGATTTTTATTATCTTCCCACTAATTTATTGCATGCAGAAAGCTGGAAGGGAAGGGAAGGAATATACACATGTCACCCTGATGCTCACCAGACAGTTTGTGACAGTGAGGGAGTGGGGGCTTGTTTATTTGCACCTTGTTCCTTGCCTTTTCCTTCAGAAAAAGGCCTGATGTTACGGGAGCTTCTTTAACCGGCTGATCTGAAAATTAACTAGATTTAAGATTTAAAGAGATAGTCAAGGTTGCTAGGGTAACATCTGAGCCTACTGTTTTATTTTCTTGTCTACGTACTCAAAGTTCATGTAATGCTTCGTGCCAGATTTGATTTGTTGTGTATTTCTCAAGGTGTGGGAGGAAGGGAAGGAGTGCGTTTCAAAAGCAATGCTTCAATGCTTTTTCCCTTAAGAAATAATTCATTGTAATGGTGGCATCCTGAAAGGCATCCTCAACTCTGCATTAACAAGCTAGCAAGCTTTTATGATGGGTGACATAATGACCTGGATATTCAGATTTCCAGCTGCATGTGTGGGTGCAGAGCTAGAATGCCTGAAAGTCCAAAACTAATGATTGTGCACCTGTTTTTGAGGCCCTGTCTTCAAATGTCTTGAACAGGATTTTTTTTAGAGGGTGGCCTTCCCGAAAGCTCAGTTTGCATCAAGGTGACTCCAAGGCATCCCTAGTCCCAAGACATTTCATCACAATAAAGTGTGCATAAATTAGGCATAGAATTATATGTCTAATTTTAAAGGCTTTGTTGCTGATTGATAATGCGTATTTATAGTAATAGTATTAGCACATAACTCATATTTACGTTTGCTCTGAAAGATATAGACCTGTATGCCCAACTTGAGGGCCATGCCAGGGTTTTCCAAGGAGCTTGGAGCCCAGTTCCCCAAGACCACTTAAAAATCTCAGCCCTGGTTATTTGCATACATAATTTAATCATTGCAGTTGGCTGTGCAAGTGAATAAATTGTGCATGGAGTTCTGAGACTCAGGAAAAGCATGTCAGGCAGTTTTGTATTCTGCTTTCCAGAGGGGCATTTGTAAAGAAGTGGGGGGCAAAATCCATTCAAACTTCTTAAACTAGATGGGTTTATGTCCAAAATCTGCTTCTACAAGTCACCGAGTGAAGTTTACAGCAGGCTTGCGGGGTCGGGCTCTTACTGTAAAGCCTTTTGAACAGTGATGCCATGACTCTTTCTCCATAACTAAATGATTACTATCCTTGATATTTTATCCAGATTCGTTCTGATAAGGACAGTGAGATCCACATCAGATACAGCATCACTGGAGTAGGAGCCGACCAGCCTCCTATGGAAGTCTTCAGCATTGATCCCGTATCTGGCAGGATGTACGTCACCCGTCCAATGGACAGAGAAGAAAGGGCTTCCTACCATGTAAGCACATGATGCCATGTCTTTTCAAGTGTTAGAAATGCTCTCTCCTCCACAGTACAGTTTTGTGGCTTGACTTCATATGTGATTTCTTTTTGCTGAAAATTAGGACCAGGTTTACCTCTAAAATGACCTGAAGTAAGGAAAGGGAATGTAAGTATAGGACAGTTGCACATCTTGCTCCTCTCATTTTGCAGAGATTGGTGCTCTTTTCTGTGATAGAGATAAGTAAGGGCTGTATGGGTTTAATTAAAGGTAAGATATTGCATCTGTCTATTCAACCGGTATAACTTTGTGTGTGTACATATGCATCGACATCGATTCCTGTTTTACCTTGCTTTCAACTACTCTCATTAAATACACTGAATCACTGTAAAGTAGATTGACATGTGTACATGCTGTGTTACTACTTTACCTGAAATAGTGCAGCAGTTCACCTCTAATTGAGGCATTGCAACTTTGTCTATAGGCCAAGCCTAAAACACTATGAGTCACTAAGAGCAATATTAACATGACATGGGAAGTTACTGATTGAGCAGTTACTACTCTGGGAAAACATGCAATGATTATTCTTGTCATTTCTCATTATAGCTCCTAGCAAGGTGCTCAGAGAGTAAGATGGAACTGCCATATAAGTTATTAAGTGTTCAAATCAGTGATTCCTAACCAGGGGACTGCAGCACCTGGAGGGTACCTTGAAATCTTTTCAAGGGTGGCATGCAATGGTAGGACTGCTAGGTGTGCAAATGTGATTCACAAGATATATACCCAGAGGTTTCATAGTGTTCAAACATTCTCTCCTGTTGTGGTCTTTCAGAGTTGTGTGCAACAAAAGACTACTTCGGTTATTTTTATGTAGTCAGAAAACCAGTGAAGAGGAAGAGCTGGCATTTTGCAAGGGGTGCCTCAAGTCTAACAAGGGGTGCCTTGAGTCTAAACAGATTGAGAGCCACTGGTTGAGATAGAGGAATATTAAAGGCAAGGGGAATCTTTGAAATGAGTAGCACGGAGAGGTTTCATAAACTTTCCTGACTCTCAAAATGCTCCACCTGCTAGGCAATGATCAGGCATTGTGTTTTAACCTGCATCACAGTTAGAGTCACTTCACTGCAAATTTAGCCGCCTGGTAAATAAAGTCAAAGGAACTGCTAAAAATGGTATTGTGCCTCACATGATAGCCCTGCAAAACTTTGCTGCTACCTGCATCAATGCACTAGCTCTTCCCCACAGCCACTACACAAGGCTGTTTCATAGATTGCTTTGTACCAGCATTAGACACCTCTACTGGCATCATAATAGCCATTCCTGGGGATGCTGTAATGTCAGTGCAATGGTATGGGTCACTTCCACTGACATCATATTCTTAACTGCTCTGTCGGAGATGCACACGCTGTCAGCTTTATCAGGTATCTAGTTAACCATGTTGACACTGCTCTGGACTGGGGTAGAAGGATAAAGAAAATAGATTACCTCTTTAGTCGGATGGAAAAAGAGATTTCCCCTGGGTAAAAGAGAATCCGAAGGAAAATTATTTTATCCTCTGTGAACAAGAACAATTATTTTGTCTGGTGTGCCCAGGAAAATATGAAGAGAAATTATTTTCAAAAAGGAATATTTGAGAGAGTCTGTGTTGCTTCAGTTTTGTCGATACCGTTTCAACGCTGCCAGGTCATTATGAGCGCGGAGTTGATATAATTCACAAGCTAACACCTTTGATGGAGCCATTATGATGTCTAGTATTAGATACTCGCAGCCAAAAAAAAATGACTTTGTCGCCCATAATAATGACTTATGTGACCCATAATCCTTAATAACAAATTTACCCTATTAGCTGTACTGCATTACAGAAGTTTCAGGAAAGCTTGAAAAAGGCTGTGCAGCGGAGGCTTGTACTTCTTCCTCTTCTCCCTCTGCCTTCCAAAAAGCCCTCACACTTTGAATTTCTAGCAACAATAACCAAATACAGACACATTTTAAAATGCGGGTTCTTTTCTGTGCAGTTTATAAAGGGTTTATAAAGTATTATTGAATGCTACTAGCACATTAAAAACAAGCAGAGTATGTACTCTTAACCGAGTGCAAGCTTGTCAGTGAGCAGTGTTGGTAACAATTGCTCAGAGTTATAAACCGTCTTTGACCTGTTGAACTCTATAGCAAGTCATTAATAATGTATTAAACCATCAATTATTTATTAACGCCTCGCCAGCCATTTATGAATGCAACATACCTAAAGCAGCGATCCAAAATACAGTGGTGAAGCCAGGGTTTTATCATCATAGAAAGGCTGAACAGGCTCTAGGAGTTTCTGTGCTTGCCTTTTAATGCTCCACATTAGAAAGACACTTGTCTGGTAAAACCCGCCTTTCTTTCTTGAGCTGAGGCAGATCCACTTTTAATTATTTTGGCAGTTCTGAAGCAGAACTCTCTCATCAGCTTGCTTAATCTTTCTTTAACTTTAGAGAGGATGGATTACCCTGGCTTCTTCATTATCTTTGTTACACATATGTCTTTTTGTCTACACAGCAGAACAGAGGTACAGTTGTAGCACTTGCCAGCATATCTCTTTAGTTAATCACTCGCTAATAGGTGTAACAGTAGCACTGAAGAGGCTGTAGCATGGCTTTTAGCATTTGCTCACACCAGCAGGATTTTGGATATGTGCTCTGGCTCTTAGAGTACACTGCCTATGTCTACACATTCATTAATGTGTCATAGTTATGGCACATTAAGTTTAGTACTTGGATAACCAAGTAGTAAATCAGTGCACAGTAACCTGCACTACTGCGCAGTAGCGTTGGCGCACAAGTTTTTAGTGACACTTACTGTGCAGTAGCCTAATGCTACTGTGCAATAGCGTATTAGCACGGTTTTTGCTCGGCAGGCTACCCTGCAATGTTATTAGGATACTACGCAGTTAGCGTCTCGTGTAGACGCACCCACTGTTACCCGTTCTGCTATATCTTCATGCACATTCTTATCTGTGCTACCTTGCTTAACCTAGTACAGGTGGCTAGCACTTCACAACCGCACCTTCATGTTCCTATGTAAATATGACCTATTTTAATTACTGCCAAGTACGTTTCAGGAGGTAGCAATATCTAACGTGGATTGTTTCTCCTGATCCTGGTATTTATTTCCCACCAGTCATGCTGTTGTAAATAATGGCTCTTCAGCTTGTCTTGGTGAACAGATCAGTGATGCCTGATGTTTCTTTAAGCATTTCAAACACTAGAACCTCCAACTGACATGCGTGTAGGCCTTACAAGAGGTAGAAAAGGCCAAAGCTGGGGTTTCTCAATATATTTTCAAGTATTTATATCAAAACACAAGCCCCATTAATATCCAACCTAAATGATCACTATAGGTGGAGGCTGTAGCCGTGTTGGTCTAAGGCTACAAGCAGACAAGGTTCTTTGGGTAAATCTGATATCTTTTAAAGATCTTCAAAAAGATATCAGGTTTACCCAAAGG
Source organism: Crocodylus porosus (assembly GCF_001723895.1). Taxonomy (NCBI): domain Eukaryota; kingdom Metazoa; phylum Chordata; order Crocodylia; family Crocodylidae; genus Crocodylus; species Crocodylus porosus. The sequence goes on from NW_017728942.1 coordinate 7,363,204, forward strand.
ACCTTGTCTCCAAGTGATTACTATATAATTCAGTGAAAAAGTACGGATATGTGGGATGTCTGCATTTTCCAATTTAAGGACTCAAGACCAGTTCAAGGAGCGGTGTTGCAGGACAGCGATGTTCCTGATGTTGGCATCTGTAGCATTCCTCAAGCAGCAGGTGGTTCCTTGAGACATCCTCTCCCTTCTCCCTATATCCATGCAGTGACCACTCGAACAGCAGTCTGCTTATCCAAGCTTAACTTTCATAGTCAGATGACTTTGATATTCAAGAGGGAAGGATTTTTTTTTTTGGAGTGATATCTTTTTGGACCAACTGCATGGTTAAAATAAAGTTAGACAAGCTTTCAAATGCAAGACATTCTTTATTAGGTATTCAGTTAACACCTGAGAGCTGATTTTTAAATAAAGCCTGACACACTACCAATGAGAAGTTGTAAGCTTTCATTCTGAGGATCTACTCTGAAATGGCTGGACCAGGGAAGGCTGGTTGCAAGATGAGCAGGAAGTATTTATTTACAGTGAATAAGAGATAAAAAGATAGTTGGAAACAATGAATGTGAACCAGAGAAACCAGCATTAATTCCACTAATTGGAACCAAAAATGTTACCAGCTCTATCATTTATGAATGTTGGACTTGAAGGGGACTTCTGGGCCATCAAGTCCGGTGCTCGCAGGCCACCATTTATCCAAAGATTCCTAAAAATCATCCACACAACACCCTAGACCCAACCAGAAGATACAAATCCAAACAGCAAGGGGAGTCCTACAACATGCCACAAGTAAAAGCAGGGGATATGATGGCACTGCCAATGCCCTGATCAAGACATTTCATCACAATAAAGTATGCATAAATTAGGCGTAGCATTGTATATCTAATTTTAAAGGCGTTGTTGCTGATTGATCATGCATATTTATATTAATAGTATTAGTACGTAAGTAATATTTACATTTAACACAATTCACGGTGTTGACTTTGAGTAACTACTTTCTGATATCACCTTCCTCCTGTGTAGTCAGTAATCCTGATACTGAATCATTTGTATGCCAACAGCTATGTTTACACTGGAAATTGTCTGCAGAAAAACCTCAGACACATATGGGGATGGCTGCTAAGTCTTTTAATGAAGATTGTCATAACTTTGAAAATATTTCTTAAAGGATACCAAAGCCCCTCTTTGCCTGTTGTAAAATTGGAACTGTGTCGTCTTCCACCAGCTAATGTTGACTTACTAGTTAGACTTTTGGTCAACACATTTAGGAATCCAATTTAAAAAATGGTTTTATTACAGCATTTTCCACTGGTCCTATTTATTTCTCCACTAACCTGCAGCCAAGACCATGCTCTCCACCAACTTCAATATAAAAATCTCAACCTTAAGAAATGCTTACTAAATCAATCAGTCAAAAAGCATGGAAAATGTGGGATGTCTGCATTTCCCAATGTAAGGACTCGAGACTAGTTCAAGGAGCAGCATTGCAAGACAGAGGAAATGCCTTATCCCTGGTGTCCTTCTGCGTAGCAGTCCTCAAAGCAGCAGGGGGTTCTTTGAGTTATCCTCCCTGCTCTCTATAACCCTGCTTAACTTCCCCAGGGAGAAATAACATGCTGTGGGTGATGATAGTGCTAGCTCCAACCCCACAGCTTGTTGTGAGGGAACAGGAGAGCAGTCCAAACCATAGACCTCCCCCCCCAAAAGGCAAGAAAAGAAAACCCAGAAAATACAAGGAAAAATAAAAGACCAAGGGAAAGAAGAAATAAGGAGCGAGGGAGAAAAACTGGGCCAAAAGGAAATAACCGAGTGCTGGACCAGGAGGTGAGAGAAGAACTTTTTAAGGGCTCTCAGCCATCAGTACAGTCCAGCAAGAAAGCGAGGCTGCTGCTGTGCTGTGCTCAGGAGTGCCTGGTAAATGGAAACATCCCATTCGGTTCATCCAGGCACAAGCCGCAGTTCAGATGTGCTTCCTTTCAAACACCGCTCTCCCCTTCATAATTCAGGCATGAGGATCTAACGTTGATGTTAGCCAGAGAGCTCAGGGCTAACACTGCAGGTTTAGCAAGATTGCTGCTCGTACTTATTGAATTTTTTTTTCTTGAGCAAAACCTGTGCATATGTACATTGCCTCGGTGAGTGTGGCAAGAAGATAGACTTGCAGCAGTGAGAAATTACTTACTCCTGGAGATTTCAAACAAGAGCTATCAAATGTAATTAAAAGTTTCGGGGGATGGGAGTCAGATCTGTAAGAGAAAGATATTGGCTTTACACTCTGCTTTATCTCTGAATGAAGCCATTTCCGCTCCTGGAAATACAGCAAGAAGGAGCCCAGCACGGCTTCAGTTTGAAGATAATAACTTTAATTTTAGCTCCGAATTACTTTTTTTCAAAGACAATCTGACCTTTGACTTGTAAAGTTATTGAATTGCTACATCTGACATGATGAAGGATAGCTCGACTGACACAAGTCAAAGCAGTTTATACGCAGGCATGAAATGCAGATATTAAGAGCATTAAGAGTCATGAAATACAAATGCCACATTTTATATTAATCATGGAGCCTGCTTTTTCAGGGTATTTTTAAAAAATGGAATTTTCAACCTCTTTTTACATTTTCCACCCCCCTGCCGTTAGATTTCTCCTGGCTCTTTGCTCTCTTCCCTAGTTCAAAAGTTAATCCAGCCTATCATAATACAACGTAGCTCTTTTTGTCAAGCCCCGGACTTCTTAACCTACATGAAGAGGTAGAAATCCCATCAAATGCAGGCATGGCAAAAGCAAAAAGTAGAAGGCAGTACTAAGACTATTACCACATTCACTTGCTGTGCACACTCTCTTTGGCACATTGGGTCTGAATTTTTGCAATGCTGAGCATCCACAACTCCAATTGAAGGTGTCAGTAGGGACTGGAAGTGCTCATTACCTCTGAAAAGCTAGGCCATTATACATTAGCAGTCTTGCAAGGAAGAGCATGCTAACAGGTGGTGTATAATGTGAGGACTGCAATAAGGGCCAGTTAGGTAAGCCTACCTGTTGATCCAGTGTTGAAGTGGCAGCCTTATTTTTTTAAGCAGTTTTTTTTTCACCAAGCTACTTTTATCTGGAGCTTTCATTCCTCATTCATCCGCCTTTCAGAACTCAGCGCCGGGTTTGAACACGGGCCCCGATTTTAATGTCGCGGTGGCAGGTCAGCAACGTTCAGCAGTGCTGAAATGAAGAGCGGGGTGACAAAACCAATCTGCAGAGCTCTCGGAGAGCCAGATGTCCCTCCGTCGCCCAGCACGGATCAGACAAGACTCCCATCGTCCGCCTTCCTCCCTGGCCAACATCATCAAATACATTCTGCGTGCACCCCATTTAGGGAAGCCATCTGTTCCTTGTAACGAGGAAGCTTTTCATTTTTTTTTCCCCCTCACCTGATTACTGATTGTTGCAGACTATTGTTGATTGCTTTATTTTATTAATTACTCATTTTGACATGCTGGATCTGTTCCTTTTACCCTGCAAACAGATGCTCTTGGTTTTTCAGCATTATTTCTGATGGTTGTTCCTCATCAGGTAGAGCCCCAGGGCCTTTTGAACTGAGCACTCAGCAGTACGCTGCTGGGTATTGTAACATTGCATCAGTGATGTCGTAGTGAAGGCTGAGGAAGGTGTTTTATTCTTTACTGTATATAGGGTCCCTGCCCTCTGAAAAAAATCTCCTGTTGGGCAGGGGCAGTCTTTGTTTTGTGCCTATATGGAGCCTGGTAGTGCAGCAATACCAATAATAGATGAGACTGTCAACAATTATAAGATCCCATTGGTCTGTAATTGCTACATGTGTTTTGTGGCCACAGGGTGCTTTGGGATTCTGCGTTAAATCCCTGGTGGTCGTAGAGAAATGAACTCATGCCCTAACTTCAGTTAGTAGCAGGCAAAACTTAATCTGAGCAGATTGCTACATTAAGTGTCTTATTTTAAAACATACTTAAATATAATGATCTGTTAGCAGCAAAGAAAACAAAGTCTCTAAGCCAGAATGGTATTGTTTCTATTGACTTTTATTTTTAAATTATTTTAGCCTTGTGTCCCGTTGTGAAATAATGTGTATCCTGCATAGCTTAGACGAAAAACAAATGTCTGCTTTCTGCTGGGAATACTAATATTGAGAGCAGTGGTGCCCAAACTTTTGGCCCCTTGGGCCAGATGAACAGTACGGGGTTGTTCTAGGGGCTTGATCCAGCCCCACATGCTGTATTGCACCGGCAGCCCTGATTCTGCATGTTGGATTGAACCTCTTGCCACAGCCCTGACCCCTCGCCCATGCTTACTGGATCATACTGGATTGGGACCACTACCCCAGCCCTGCACATTCAAGCCAGATCTGACTCATGGGGCCATGTCATGTGGCTCATAGAGCTTGAAAATTTGGCAGTGGAGTAGCAGTGGCCACATTAATTGCCTTCACTCTCCTGCTGCCAAATTGCTGGACCCTCGAGGAGCCCTGCAAGCTGGATCTGCCCTGTGGGCTGGGGGTTGAGCACTCCTGATCTAGAGAGAACAATTTGTGATAAAGATATAAGCTTAGAAGTCAACACTAGCAAAATACTGTCTTCCATTTAGACCATACTGTGCTGATGACATGTTTCTGTTGTGTTTATTTCCAGCTCAGGGCTCATGCAGTTGATATGAATGGAAACAAGGTGGAGAACCCCATCGACCTCTACATCTATGTGATTGATATGAATGACAACAGACCTGAGTTTATAAACCAAGTCTATAATGGATCTGTTGATGAAGGATCTAAACCAGGTAGAGTTGGGAAAGTTCTTAGAGTTGCCACAAGTCTTCAAATATAAACCTGATTTGGTTGCTTTGACCACCTGTTCAATAAGTCGTATTAACATTGAGGGATCTGGGGGATTTCTCTTCTTCATTTTGCTTTTCTTTCTTTTTTTTTATTAACTGCTATAGAAAATTGGAATGATTTAGCTTAGCTGGCAGATACTTTGAAAGAGAAGAGGGGCAGAATTGGATTCAGTTTGTCTTGAATGTTTGGAAGTTTTATTTGCAAATGCAACTGCTGATGTTTTGAAACTTAAGTCCTAGTACTTTGTCCCTCACCTTTGCTGTATTTACAGTGTCCTACAAGAGTAGGTACACTTTTACCAAATCCTGTTACAGAAGGAAACCCTGCGATGATCTCTGTTTTTGGCACAGTGCTCAAAACACTTTATCTGATTGCCATCTAACACAGTCCTTTGAAAATTCAGTATTTAGCATCCATCTTGACTCCAACAAAATCTATCCCAGGATGAGAAGAAACTTTCAAGAGCAAATTGGATGCTTATCTTGCTGGGATCCTATGACCCCAGCTGACTTCCTGCCCTTTGGGGCGGGGGGGTGGACTTGATGATCTTCCAGCCCTAATGTCTATGAAATCTATGAAACTCATTTTGGCCCTGATCCATTGTAGTGCACTGGAAGATGCCTATTGAGTCTTTCTCAGTGATAGACGCTCAAAAAGGCTGTACCTGAATTGATTCAGTTCAGGGGAGGGGCCAGCCAGCCCTGCCATGGAGCAGAGAGCCCTGCTCAGCCCAGAGAGCATGCTGGGATGCTGGGGGAGTCTGGTTTAACTTAAACCGGGAAGGGGTCTGGGACAGACATTGCATAAACCGGTTTAACCCAAATCAGTTAAGTCTGATGCTACGGTCAAACAGGTTTCTCTCAAACCAGTTGCAGCCATTTTCAAACCGATTTAGGTGCACTGTTCTGTTACAGGTTTAAACCAGTTTTCTTCACTTAAACCAGTTTGCATAATGTCTGTCCTTAGCCTGACAGTCAGTTTTGTGTTTTTTTCCCTTGGCATGAATTAGGCAAAAACCTAAAGCCAGATTTTCAAAATATCTAAATGCTGGGGTGCCTAATTTATACATAAAATTCAGGTAATGACTTACATTTCAGCACATTTGTGTTTTTGGAAAAAAATATTCTTTTTAAGATTCTCATTCCAAAAAGCGTGTTGATTTATTATTTAGGCGTAGATAAGTGGCCAGTTTACCGTTACGGTAAGGGATCTGCCTTTGTTTGTGCTGAATATAATTAACATGGCTGCATTTATTATTTAATTAAAGAGTGAGACTGTATTGTAAAAACTGTTGTTGGTATCTTTAGGTAAATGCTGTAAAATTTAAACTTCCTAAAGTCTTAACAAGCTTTTTTTTTTTTGCTTTTTTTTTTGTGGCTAGGATAAATTTATCTTCAGTTGTTTACCAGGTAGAGGGGTTAAACATCACATGACATTTGGGTTGGTGTCAGCAAACATTTATCATGACTTCTCTGCTGCCTGAGGTAGTTGTCATAGAAAAATCTCCAGAGGCCACTATTTTTAACAAGGTGAATTGCAATCCTGATTGATTGTCTTTCAGAATTGTGAGGAATGGGCTGTAGCAGTGACATGTCGTGGGGACAAAGTATGACATTATTTCTGGAGGAAAACACACAACACAGTTTCTCTCCTGGTGTGTTCTGGGTAGAGATGCGCCAGACTTCAAAGTCCTGAACCGGAGTCGGCTCGTCGGAGCTGGCATGTGAAGACATTGAATTGATCCTTCTAATGATCCTTTCTTCCAGAGACAGTTTTTTCCACCCCCCTGTTATATTAAGGCCATGCTGAGACTTCCACAGGCAAGTTATCAAGGTCTGGGGTGCAGATTGATGCACGGCATTTCCATAACAAATCAAATTTCCTACATCTTATTCTAAAACAAATCAATATTGAAAGTGTTCCCAAATGTTAAACTAGCCCTGCTCATTAGGATGATAGAAGCAGTAAATTGCAACCTCTTCTTGTCTGAAATCCAGATAAGCCTTTAAGCTATTAAATGAGAATAGGATACCTTTGACTACAAAATACTTGTGCCTCTGCTTATACCAGTCGTTTTTGGTATTCTACATCCCAGACTACAGCGCCTGCCTTTAAGGCAGATAGGTAGAAAGCAATCTGTTTTATTCAAAAGCAATTACATTTGCCTTTGATGTATTTGTTTTTCCCCCTTTCTTGTTTAATCGGTATTCTTTTAAAGGTTTATATTAGTATTGAATTTCTATTCCTTGCCTTTGTAGACTCTCCTGGGAACATGGATATCTGAGGCCCTTATTCCGTGTACCTGGCAATAATTATAATCTTGTGTCTTTGAGAAAATAATAGAGAGGTTATACAGTTAGTTTGTATTTCCAGTGCACTTGTCACGTTCTGTAAATTAATATGCCGCTGTTTTGGAGGGAGGCAAATGTAGCCAAAATGAAGTACACAGCTTATTTAGCTAAAGATGAAGCTCCCAGAGATATGGAAGCATCCTCCTTAATTCAAGTTAAATCAGGAAATTACAGTCATCAGAGGTACTGCACTAAGGCTTCGTAGAACGAGGCAAAAAAACTGCAGGCAGGATTCATAATTATTCAGCACGATGATCAACAAATGAAAGGTATGGTATGTATTCTTACAGGAAAGGCATGGCAAAATGTGTTCAGTATTGATTCACCAGCACAGTACATATATTAGACAGTTTTGCTTCAGGTAGGCTAAGTAAGTCTTATGAGATGGAATAGATCAGCACTCATTTCGTAGAAAAGGCCCTTTTCAGCACCATTGAGCTTTGCCTCAGGACTTGGAAAATTCTTCCCTGACTCCTACACAATTGCTGTTTCTTGTACCATCCTTATGCCCACATACGGGGTCATTATTGAAAAGCCAATATTTACTTAGTTACTGCAGGATGTGGAATGCCACCGATATTTTCATCTGCACGGATTAGAAAGTCACTCGACTATATGCAGTAAATGCTGACTTTAATGGCAACCACTATAATCAGCCAAAGTTCCTTTGAAGTCAGTAGGAGTTTTTCCCAGATAAAAACAGTCAGGAGCTCAAGATCTAGCCCATGTAAATCTCCCAGAGTAAGATCATCAAATATACACCGCTGAGCAGTGCACAATGACCTTGGCATATAGGGGAAAGCCCCAGTAAGACTGATTAACAGGATCAATAGAGCAGATCACCTTTGAAGTGAACAACAAAGTGCTCTCCTGTGCCATTACAGCACATTGCTGAGAAAGAAGCAGAGAGAAGCAGTAACCCAGGGGTTGCTCCAAGAGCAGTTTTGCCTCGAGAAGGAGCAGCACAAGAATTGCTTAAATGCAGCATGCTCTCGTCTCGGGCACAAACCAGCTCCATCTGGTAAGGAGCAAGCACTGGGCTTCCTTCCTGCCCCCCTGAGTTTAGCAAGAAAGAGCGTTCCCTATGGCGGGCAGAGCCCTGGACCTGCAAAGCCTGCTTGGCCTGTGCAATGAGTAGAGAGAAGTCCCGTCAAAATACAGGCCGCAGAATGGTGCGTCAAAAGACGCCACCGTGATTCGAGGTCACGGGAATGCAGACAAGTGGATGAACATGGGCGATGCTATGCTGCATGTGATACGGCCAGTTTGCTCTACCCGGACATCTCGAGCATCCCAAATTGAAAACAGATGCACCTCCTGCAGAGAGAAAAAATAGTCTCCCGCAACCATTGTGGCTGTGCGTTTCACATGGCGTGAGCCAGGAGAATCGGCGCAGGAAGGTGCAGAGAATTGTTCAAAGGTGGTCCGATCTCCTCCTGGGTGAGAGGGCCGTAATGAACCCAAGAGGCCGATCGGGGGTCCCAACAAACACGCTCTCTGAGCTGTGTAAGTCACCCTGGGAATCAAACCTCGACAGGAATGCAGACCTCAGCTTCATGTATTTTTAATTAAGGGCTGTTGTTGTGAAGTGAGAGTCTGATCTCCTTCAGGTGAATAGTTCCTCGTGCCGTGAATTTAGTCTGATTGAAATCAATGAAACTCATCCTTATGGAATAAGGTACCGCTCACAGTGACTCTAGGTGTCGTAATGTGGCTCTTGCACAGCGTCGAAGCATACAATAGATTGAATTATATCTCTTTTCCCTTTTTATGTGCTCTCAGGAATGCATTCTTCCTAGCGCTGTCAGGTTTATTTAGTCTAAGGTGGCGCCAGTGGACCATTTCGTTTTTAAAATGCGGGCCCTTCCAAACAAATGCAGAACATGAATAGTGATGTATGACTCTCTTTTACTGATGGGTCCAGCTTTTTTCCCCTCCCTTAGTTGTCTTGATTTAATGTACCACTATTTGAAAGTGTATCTTAAAAGGCCATGTTTTACTGGTATTGAATAATGTTCTGCTTCTTTGAACTTTGCCTCTATAGGAAGAACACAGCTAAGATTTAAAAATGCAGCTGCAAGTGAGAGCCGAAATTCCCCTGGTCCCTCTGGCAGCCTTAATCAGCAAAGTTCTCATAACTGGAGAACTTTCCTTGCAAGAGCCGATAAAGCAGGATGGATACCCCAGCTTCCTTTCTGAATGCAGTACATGATGCAGGAATGCTGTTGTCCTGTCAAAGCTGATTTCTGGTAACCAAGCCTTGTTAGCTGTAGTGGGCGATAGCAGAAAGTACTGCTTTCCCCCCACTTGTGCTTCACCAATTACCGCCTGACATGAACTTGTGCTACTGCATCACTACAGCTGTGCTTGTAGCAAGCCAAGATCATCCTGTGGGAGGAGAGCCAGGTGGAATATGATTTTCTAGTTTCTGAGACATTTTCCAATTTCAGTTCTTTCCCATTCAAATGCAGAACAAAAACCAAAAGGCATCAAAGTTCCCCTTGCGCAGATTCCTAGAAATACATGTATTTGGGGGAATCCATGTGTTTCCATAAGGTCAAATCTTTTGTTCCAGTTTCAACCCTTTCTATTTGACGCCACATGCATTTTAGGAAGTTGAAGCCAAAAGTCTTTTCAAGGTGAAAAAGCAAAAGGTTCCTTTCAAAAAACAAAAAAAGGGGAGAAGCGGGGCCAAAATTGCATGTTGACCTTTCTTGGAGCTTTGCTTGATTTTTTTTTTGTTAATGAAATTTCATCCAAACTGGCACATCTCTGCAAAACACTTGGCTTTTAATAAATCAGCACTTTCCGGTGGAAAATCCTCCCTTGAGAAAATTTGTAACAAGGCATTTTAACCCACTCTTCCATCTATCTTGGGGTGAAAGCTTTGAACTCAGTGCCTCAATTCGGAGTGGCTTCTGATAGCTCAAGATTTCACCCTGCTGCACCCCTGCTTGCTTCATTTAATTCTTGAAGGCATCGTTAAGGCAAAGACCGGAGTTGACGCCAATTTCTTGCCCCTAAATGAAGTACCTGAGAGCAAGCAACCTCCAAAGGAAAGAAACATTACTAGTTGAAAATGTTGTAATTTAAAACTCACTGCCTTCCCCTAACTTCACACAACTCTGCTAGCATTCTTGTTACGAATATTACCTAAAAATTAAAGAGAAGGGAGCAAAACCTACATGTGGCAAATTGAGTTAAAGAAATCTTATTAAAAAACCCCACTATTATATGTAATACCAGAGACTTTAAAACAGATTATTCTATTAAAGTCTCACTTGTTTGTGTATTTGTTTTATTTCTATGTCAGCAGAGATTCCTTTAGAGATTAGCACCATGGGCTAATGCACAAATGGGGCCAGATACTTGAGAGTCGTCTGAATATTAAGAATTTAAATCTTTAGCCTCAGTGATTTGAACAGAAAGCCAATTGTGGGGCTGAATTAGTTTTCAAATTAAACTTCAATTTAAGGCTTGTGAAATTAATCCTTCAAGGCACAGAGTTGCATTTGTAGGTAAATTCATACGTGGAACTGAGATGCCGAATTCCTGGCTCTTCCCCTCTACTCACCTGATATTACAATTAATAAAGAGATGCTCAACATCCCGCCGGTTGTCTTTGCAGGTGAACGACGAGGGAGGGTATTGTCGAGTGACAAAACTGTTGTAGCGAGGGAGGGAATGAAAACGGCGGTGAAGTCCTGGAGTCATTGAATACAGCTCCCGTTGGCATTTTAAAATACTGACAGGGATAAGTGAAAGCTACTTCCTTCCCATTTCAGTCTGAACCATTACCAGAGCACCTTGAAGTAAATCAATAAAACATTTCATCTATATTCATTTAAAAGTTAACTAAATAATAACACAAAATATTAATAGTAATTAATTTAGCTTGAGATTCGTTTATGAGCTTGGAGGTAAATTGATTGTATGATTCTGTATTTACTTACGGTCCTGATTCATGAAGGCGTTCAAACATGAGCCTAATTCTTCATTAAAGTAATAGGATGGGGACATACTAAAATGCTTCGTTGAATGGACTTACCTATGTATTAAAAAAATCAAGCGAGTCCATCAGTGCTTTGTCAGCTCAGGACCTTAGTAAATAAATAGCTATAAAAAGATGCTATACTCTGGCATTCAAAACATTATGCAACTGTTTTAAGGCATTCTTAATAATTCAGTTGTGCAATATGGTGAGTATAACAAGAATGTGTATATGTATTCCTATGTGGCCAGATACCTTAATCAGCGATAAACTAAAGTATCTCTACTGATTTCAGTGGAATTAGGCTGGTTTGCATCCACTCAGGCTCTAATTTTTAGGCAAAGAGTGATTTGGTCTTGATAAAGTATGTCCAAGTGTGTTTGTACGGTGAGCATGCGTGTTTGTGATCAGTATGTGGATAAATAGTCGTATGCAGAAATATGCTGAGGAAGTGTATGAAACATATTAGCATCTCCCTTGACTCTCAAAATTGTAAGCTATTATTGTGGTAATGTTTGGGCAAAGTTGACTCAACTTTCTAAAAATTGCAAGCTGTTCCCAACGGTAAGACCTAAAATGTGTGAAATTTCAAGGTGAAACAGCGGAAAAAAGGACCTGCTGTTCTCCCTACTACTGTATTTATTCACATTTGTCACTATTTCCATTCAAGATCAAATGCCATGCAGTAGTATGAAAATAGTAGGCAATACAGTGAATTCTTGGAGAGGGCTACCGTGCAGAAAAGAGTGTTTTCCTATGTGTACTGTCTTCCTAATAGCACCAGAACCAAGACAGCATGGAAAAGTACAGTAAAAGTATTATAGTCCTTAAAGGGATTTCATTTTTAAACAATCTCTTTTTGTTCTTACCAGAAGTTGATTCAACCTGTGGGTGGGAGTTTCAGTCTATCGTGGTTTGGAAGCATTACTTCGGAGTTCATCATACAGCCTATTGTACAGCTGATTATAACCTCCTTCCATTGATTTTGTATAGACGTGCACTTCATCCTTGCATTTGGTAAGCTATAAAAATAGCTTTGTCCAATTCACCCCTCTCCACCCACACATGGATATCCTCTTTGGAGGTCTTTTGTTCTCAAAGCACCATTTTGAGATAAGAAAACGCCCTTCTGGAGTCGCTTTTCCATTTTGCATCAATTTGAGTAGTTTTGAAATCATTGATTTTCTTAACTTTCTGTATGGAAATAACCAGACCCAATCTCAATGCAATAAAATAAAATCCCATATCCAAAGCTGTTGATGTTTTCTCTTCCAAAGGAAATGGTAAGCCGCATATAAAACAAAATAAAACTGGCTGAATTAATCTTCTGAGACTGGAAGTGAATTATAACAGTGCAATAGTCCATGCACTGCTCTCTTTTACCAAGCAACCACAAATAATATACTGCAAAACATTTGGGGAAAATCTAATAAAGGCATGTTATTCAAAAGAAGAGAGGGAAAATTGATGGCAGTGAAAAACTGTGGAGGTTCATGCTAACCAGAATAAATGAGCTTTTTATTCATCCTTTCCCAGGATGCAAAAAAAAAAAATCAAGAGTCTGGTGTTGTGTCCTTTCAGTCACATGTGCTCACATTGCGTGTGTGCGTGCATGAACTCGCTGTGGAGCTGTAGCGTACTGTACAAAATACCCTGGGCACAGCCCACATAGTGTGTCATTGTAGACTACAGACCAAATTCTCTGATGGCCTTAATTTCATTAAGTGAACTTTGGCTCTGTCCACACTCCTATCATCATCCAGTCTTGCAAGGCTACAGCAAATGCAAATATCTGCTAGCAAAATTCACAGCACAGCATTTCCCAAGAAGAAGTCTCTGGGCCACACGACCCATGGTGGGACTGGCTTCTGTTGCTGATATTCCCGAGCAATGTATTCCCTTGGTGCATTCTTCCAGTTCTCAGTCTGGTTGAATATTAAGTACTATCCGTTGTACATTCTGCTTCTTCAGCTGCATTAATGGCCTGTCTGCCTTAGTTCAACTCTGCAGCAAAATCTTTGAAGTTTAAACTTTAGTGCTGTTTTACTCTATTATGGAAGTTATGAAACCATATTATAATTGCATAGACCTCTCCTTTCTCAGTGAAAATTCCAGATGCAGGCTGAGCATATATTAAAGCCCAGATTTTGTGCAGAGATGTCTGCCTGATTTCACTGTTCGTGTGCATATTTGCCTGTGTAAATGAATTCTTACTTTCTTATGCATTGTGTTTGCTTGCAGTTCTGAAAATCTTAAGTTATTCTTATTTCACTTTATGTGTTTGTTGCGAGTGCCTGGCTATAATACGGCCTCCTAAGTTCAGCTGAGGCTCATCTATTTATGCAACCCGTCTTACGTGTTCTGACAACACATTTTGGCCTATCATGGTAGGTTTTTTTCTTCTTTTTTTTTGCCTTTCTGCAGCTTTTTAGTCTCATCGGGTAGCAGATTACTTGGCTAAACTGCACACAAGTTGACCTGAAATCTGGACATACCCCTATGCTATTTGTGCTCTATGCATCCATTCACTTTCTTTCCCAAGACGTTAATTTTGTTTTAAACAATAGAGAATGTATCACTTCAGTTCCAGATGGCAGCACCCTCTTCAACTTATTCAATCATCTCTAGATCCACTTGTTCTCTTTATTCTCATTAGGTTGTCTCTTCATGCCTTGTTTGAGGTTGAGAATGTGATGTCTCCACTAATTAGGGAGTGACATCCTTTATGAATTAGGTTAGCTGCTTGAAAGGTCAAAATTTGCCATTAATTACAAAAAATAATGGTGAAAGAGAATGCCAGGAGCTATCAGCTACTCCCCGTGGAACATCCTGTAATGGGAAAGTGCTGCTTTTACTTTACTTTTCCATCTACAGGATGTAGCATACAGCTTAGTTTAAACATATTTGCAATGTATTAGGTCTGCAATAGGATTTCAAGCATTTATTTTATCTTGATGCCTTGCGCATCTTCCAATATAGTTTGATAATCCTGTTACATGATCCTGGCGGGCCTGATTCTCACTTCTCATTTGGGACCAATAGCACTGAGAATATAAAAGGGCTTTTTCATCTGTTTAATACATTTTTTAACTTGGAGATGCTAGGCTGCATAGCAGGGTGCTTTTGTCTTTGACACTACAGTAGTTTTCTCCATCCTGTCCTCATGTTCATATCTCCTAAATTGCTTCTGCTATCATCCTCACTACTTGTACTTTCAGTAATGACAGCTCTGCCTATTCATCATTCATTATATTGATTATCCAGACGATGCTGCATTGATTTTAAAGTAGTTATTCCGTTTAAATGTCTTTCTGGCCTTGCCCTCCCTTCTTTGACTGAAATGCTACGTTTGTTTTTCCCTTCTCGCTTTCACAGGGTCTATCCTTAAACTGATATCTGCTTCTTAAAACTCTAAAGGATCAGGATTGCAGATTTTGGCTGCCTAGCTTTGGCTGACAAAATACACAGGATGAAATCTGAGCCCAACTGATATCAATAGCAATGCTCCCTTGGCTTTCTCAGAGGGCCAGGATTTTGTCCAAGGAGATACATAAATCATATGGGTTTCTAGGTCAAAATATGATGTTTTATTTATTCACGACCCCTCTAATTCTGGATTCATGTTATGACCTGTTATTAACTTTGGTGGTAATGATGTCTTGTGCCTAGATTACTAAACCGGCTCTCAGGACCCAGGTTTCTCTCCCAGCACTGCCCCTGCCTACTAGATGACCGTACATAAGTTACTCCATCACCCTGTGCCCCAATTTCTCCACAAGTACAATGGGGATCATAATACTCGTCTCTTTTGCATTGGATCAACTGACAGAAAACATCTATAGCAGAGCAAGGCTTTATTTGTAGTTATATCTGTTGCATATGTAGAGGGTGGTTCCTAGGCTCTGCAGTGCTCTGTGAACTCCCTCACTTTTGGTATATCAAATATACATGGCTACAGCCATGGGATGCCCCATTCACACAACCCATAGTCAGGCCGTACAAATTTCAAACGTAAAAGTTTATCATCAAAAATGACAAGCCCCAAAACATAATTTCCCTGAGAATAACCTTGTCTGATTGCTGTTATTCTCTTGATGCTTAGAAATAACCTGCCTGCCAAAACCCAGTATCCCCAGGCTAGATTCACAGCTCATGTAAATCCATATGGATTCATTGGCGCTGCGCATGTGTGCAGTGATGGATGAAAATCATGGTCTGATCTTGCAAATGGCCATGAGTTTGAGATGAGCAAATTCTTCTCAGCAAGTCATTTGGAAAGCAAGACGGCTGCTGATTTCACTCTTCCACTGAAATACAGAAACCAACAGGGAGCCCAAAGTTAGAGCGCAGCGTTCATACAGATCCGTCATTTAGAAACCAGACTGAAAGACTATCTGGTGCTTAGTAATGATGGGCTGGAGCAGCCTACAAGATGAAATTGTAAGAGGGTGACTGTCTTCAGTGTTGAAGCAATATTCAGGAGTTAATACTGAAGTAGGAAGAGGAGTATGTGTATTAGTGCAGTATTCGGAGGAGCTAGGATATGACCATTTGCACTGAAGTATAGACCTGCCCATATTAACTCTCAGCAAGATAGCTCAGATATTTCAAGCAGTCTAGCCACAGCAACAGGGGTTCAGGGTAATTTACCCTGATAAGAAACAAAAGTTTAAAGCTGGCTCAGGTATCTCTGTCCTACTTTGTAACAAGCCATTTGGGATCCCATTGTGCTTGCTGTTGTACAAATTCAGGGCCAGATTGTGTTCACCTTCCTGTGAGAAAGATCTCCTTTGAATGAATAAGATGCTGTTCATCATAAGTAAAGGATCTGGGAATGTGGCCCATGCAGTTGTTATTGAGATCCTGCTTTGAATTATAAGTTGGCATTTTTGGGGAAGTGTAGCACATTTTATGTTGCTTTTAATATAGACTTTCCTTCATCAAATTGCTCTGTTCTCTACACAATTGTCAGCATATTAACTGTTCGCTACATGCAGTTTGCAATCTGGGGGAAAAAACAGGGAGGAAGGGGAGGTTTCCATTAGTTCAAAGCCATTATTAACTTGGGTTAATGAAGATCTAATGTAATATGATCATCACTACATGTCTGCACATAATGATTCAATCCTTTTCTATGGGGGGATGATTTAATTAAGTATCTTGTAGGTCAAAATTAGACTGGAAGGTTAACCAACCTTTAATGATTCTGCAACATTACCAGCCATTTAAAAACATAAATTGTAAGACACAGCTCAATAAAGAATTAGTATCAACACTGAAAACGGCATGAAGTTCTAGCTTGTCTGTTTGTAGCACAGATAAAGGATTTTTCCCCCCATTGATATGAGGCATAAATGGCAGTGCGGAAGGTTTACTGGGGTTCGTTTAGTCTCTTGATGAGCTCATTCTCTCAACATGCATTAAGTCTAACTAATGAACATCAATCCTGTTTTTACCCATCTTAGTGCGGGAAAGTTAATTATAATGCAATTGTAACAATCAAGCTTAAGGAACCACGTTTACAAGGAGTTTTGGAAAGCAACTGTGCACAGGTTTTTGTTTGCACAATGCTATCTCTTAGCACTGTGAAAACCTGTTTTTTACTGCACAGCAATGAGGTGGTTTGGATGTAGCGGAGGCCAGAGGTTGAAAACAATGGGTTGGTCCAGATGTAAATGGATGTAGCATTTCTCCTGCAGTTCTTTGTAAGCGATAGCAGCTCAGCTAAGAAGACCCCACCTTGACTTGGAGCATCCCAAGCCAAAAATTCATGGAGCTGAAAATTTATGGCCATGTAGCTCAGGGAACGAGAGTTTAGCTTTTTTATTTTTATTTTACTTATCATATACTCATTTTGATCTGAAAGTCTCAGAGATACAAGGGGCCTCCCAAAGCTATTGTTACATAGTGCAGGACTGTACTGGACAGTGACCGTCTCATTTCCAAAATGAACACATTTCAAAACCTGGCTTAGAGTAAAGACTGGATTTTTAAGAATCTCTTTTTCCCCACCTCCCACTCCTCCAGCCATAAGAGTTTCATAAGTCTTGCACTTAATGATTTCATTAGGGCTCCTCCTAATACAGTGCACATCCCATGGAAAGCCTGATTAGTCCAAAGGGAGGATTTTCAAGAAACAATGCCCTCAGCCTCAGAGAGACACACAGACATCCTTTCCCCATGCTGTTTCATAGCGCTAACCTTCATCAGCTTGAAACAAAAATGTATCCCCTGACAAAAGTCATGTCCAGCAGACTGCAATCTTTGTGAAATGAAAGGGATGTACTGTGAGGTCCGTGGTGTTTTCCCTTGTAATGGCAGAGAGGCTTTGCTATGTCAATCATTAATTTTAACTTGGCTGATATATGAACTTGGCACATTAGTTAATGAAGAGCTAAGGTACTGGAAGCTTGTCACTGCTCTCTGTGCATGATAATTCAGCCACTTTCTTGGAAGCATCATTCAACACGCAACTTATTTGGTTTAATATTGACATGATTTACTAAGATATGTATTTTATTTAATATATGAGGTACCTGATTTTAGTGAGTCGGTCAGGTGTAATGAAAACATATCAAATGTGCCTTTTTGGATTATGGGTTTCTTAAGTGAGACATCACATGGGTTTGGCCAGTCGGTTGCCTGTGCTCCATCAGTTCACGTGTTCATTTGAACGAAGTACAGTGTATACAGTGTACAGTGTGTTAGTACACCACCCTTTCAAATCCAACAATTTAACTTGTTTCTGCCAAGCTCTGAATGCTAGAGGGCAAAGTAGTATGAATACATACCGGAAACTCATGACAGCTTCTAAAGCTAAAGATGGGACTGGCGTTTGATCATTTCACTGTAGTCCCAATTTGTATGTGGCTAAGAGCACCTTGCAGTGGTAAAGAGGAGATGCGTGGGGAGCCAACCTCTTCGGCAGACATGCCACAAAGGAGCCCCTCTCCAAGTTGCACTTCAGTCCCTTTCCTCTGCCTGATCTGTTGGCCTCCTTTGCTCTTTGCTTCCTGCCCCTATCTCTTGCTCTGCTTTCTGCTCCCTGCCTTGTACTCCCTGCCTGATTCCCTGCTCTGCCTTCTCCTTCCTGCCCCATCCGCTGCCTGTTCCTTTCCTGATCTGCCAGCTGCCTGTGCCACTGGTGGTCCTCATGCCACAGGTTGCACACCCGCTTTATTGAGCTTGCACCGTCTCTCTCTCTGTAATACAGGATAGAGAAGACCTGGAAAATGACAGTGGCCATTTTTTTTGCATGTCTCTTACATTTTCTTTTTCCCATTCAGTTCATACACCTGCACAAAACAGGCTGGATTGTACAACCCTGGCTTTGGTGAGCTCTCCTTCCTGTAAGCAGTCTTGTTGACACCAATGAATATCCTCAAGCAAGCAAAGTCTCTACAGTTTGCCACTACATATTTACCTGGATGCTCTAATGCTGAGCTCCATAGAAATGCCTTCCTGCTAGAATTGTATGAAAAAGGATTCCCACCTGGGATTTGGGAGACCTGATAACAATCAGATGGACAATAGCAGATTGTCACCAAAAAGTATAGTATGGTAGAACTAACATAGCAGATAGAAGACAGATGATAAGTCTGTTAATGGCTGTTGAACGAAATGCTTGGAGATGCTTCCTCTGGCTTCTCTAAACTTTCAATGGGATGCCAGGGCGGGTAATGAATAGAGACTATATCTAAATCATCCACCCCTGCCACAGTCAGAGACAGAGCTAGATAGACCATTGGTCTGACCAAGTATGGCACTTCTTATGTAAAACATTAAATACCATGGGATTGTACCTCTCGCTTGCTCTACCTAGACATATGTAATATGTGTGTGTGCATGCGTCTTCATGGCATTCGTTTTAGCCTGCTGCATGTTTACAGTGTATACTCCCTTTAAGCTTAATACTCTGATACCTGGAGAAGACAGATGACCAACCAGAGCTGCATCTTGCTTAAGATGAGGTAAATCTATACAATGCCTAATGCAGAATGCACACAGCAAGGGTAAGGTTGTACATCAGCCCTTAATACAATGCTTCCCTGGGCATGGGACATAGTATGGGTACTACAGCAGATCTCCTAGTACTACAGCTGCTACTCTTGTTCTACATAGGTTAGAAATATGTGAGCAGGTGAAGGGAGTGGGCATGTGGGCTACCTTCATCCATACACGAGGCGATACAGCAGAAGTAATTTGCTGCTGGTTGGTAGCAGAAGTAATTTGCTGCTGGTTGGTAGCACAAGTCTATCCAATCACTTCCCTCTTGGAGCAAAGCAGGGGATCAAGGAGAGGAGTGCCACCCTCTCAGCATCCCTGATGCCCACCGTACTCTTGTCCTGGGATGGCGCAACTATGCATCATCCCTTACACAGAACCACTTGTTAAGTTACAATCTAGTAATTAATGTCAAGTTTTCCAAGCTTTTTCTTCCTGCAAGGTTGGATTTCATAATGGAAAATTATAACGATGGCACATGAGAATCAGAGCAGATTGCAGCAGGAAACACAGCTCCCTGGTTCACAACTCAAGAGGCATTTAACTAGTCTCTAGTGGGGGTGGATTCAAGATAATCAAAATAAAGAAGTGTCCTAGGACTGAAACACTACTATTATTATTTTAGTGATCAAAGTGCGGTGCAAAGGGAAATGAGCATAAGGGCAAAGGAAGCCATTGGGCCCAGCCCTACAAGGAGTAACCCCCAACTTACTCCTCCTTCACAAGGATAATCTTGGGAGATCAGCAATTTGTTCTCATGAGTAAGGCTTTTACTCACTTTGTAAATTCTCCCGTCCGGGCATCTCATGTATTCAAAAGGATCTTTTTTTGCTATTTAACCGCAGCTTTTCTCTCTCAGCTATTAGGTTTTCTTACATTGAAAACTAAGTGATAAAACAGAGCCAGCTGTTTTGGAGATGTCTGAATACTGGGTATATACTTCCTAATGTAGCTTGTTTTCTCTTCCTTTTCTGTTTTCATTACCCACGTATTTTGCTGTTCTGTTCTGGGACATTTTCTCCATGCGGTGCATGAAGATAACATACCGTAAACTCCAAATCAATTGTCTCCTCATTCAACATATTTCCTATTTCATTTTTTTCTCTGTAACAGTATTTATCTAAGGGGTGGCTTCTTTATTTGTATCAGTTTTCTCATCATAACTGTTTTTGCCGGGGAAGAAAAGCAATGCTGCAAGAGAAAGGAGAACAATTTATAGCTTCTGTGACCCTGCTTCAAGTCAGTGACCCTTCCCGCAATCAAAGCTGAAGTGTTAAGGATGTTGAATCATTTGTTTTTCGTTTCACAATGGGAATGGGGATTATTGCTGAAGAATAGGATTTGCATTCGTCATAGGAATTTGCCACAAACTTTTTAAAAACAGCCTGGAATGTTTTTACTGGAAAATCTCTGGTGCGTCGCACCACCGGGAATATACAGAGCCATGTTGTGTAAGAGGTGCTCCCTGCTAGCGCGCGCGAGCATATGGGCGTCCCAAGAGTGAGAAGGGGCAGTGAGGTGAGCAGCATGTGCCAGTGGCCAGCATGGATGCTTATGCCGCTGGCGGAGTGGAGAAGTACTACCACCACTTGAGGAGCAACTGAGTTGCCCATTCGGCCTTGGTCAGGCACAATCCCTGCTGAGCTGCTTTGGCCCTTCTGCCTGGATCAGTCCCAGTCTGCCGTAATTTTCCCCAAACTGAACATGACTTGCAAATGAGCAATGCAAAAGCAATGCCCTACCATTTTTCTATCGATGCTCCTGTTTTTTCTGTCACCAGTAAACTTGGTCCATCCCTGATTTCAATGTCTCTTTTTGTTTCCCCTTTCTCCCATCCATTCTTTAGCATTGGTGTCTGTATAGTCTTGCAGACAATTACTGTAAGCAGTATGCGTCCATCTTTTCAGTCATCCGTTCCTACCAGCAGTAACAAATGAAAAGCTGGGCCCTGTCAGCTCTAAGGGACACCAGACCAGGCAGCTGCAGGAGACCATCCAATCAAGCAGCATCTTCTACCATCATAATGATAATTTCCCACTTTAACAGAACACCCTGCTGCCAAACTCCGGTGATAATGAGCCTGTCATTGCACTCCCTACAGTATCTAGAAAGTAGGGGGGGGGGTTTGCAAAGCAAATGAAGAAGCTGATGATTAACAAGAAACAAACCAAAGATTCACTCCATTGCTGGCCACACATACCAAATCATTGATTCTCTTTCCTGCTGGGCAGCAGCTGTTTCGTTCACTTTGCAGAAACGTCTTTTTTTCTGCTTGAAAATGGGGTAGGAGCTGCCGTGATGGGCTGCAAAATTGCAGGAGTTGGAGACAGCAAACAATGGCAAGGGCCAATGCATAATGCACTCGAGGTGAGCATGGCAGTGGTGCTCTCGGAGATTGCAGAGATCTCTAGGGCTGCAAGCAGATCTCACCTTTGGCCCAGAATAGAAAAGTCCTGGGGTTGGCATGTATACACATCACCCTTCCAATAAGGGTTTGGTCGCAGGGGCAGGCAATTATTTTGGGTGGAGGGCTGCTTACTGAGTTTCGGCACGCCATCAAGGGCCACGTGACAGGCAGCCAGGAGCAGATAAATATTAATTATCTAATTTTTTTAGGGGCCTCGTGGGCCAGATAGAATGGCCCGGTGGGCCGCAGCCAACGCACGGGCTGCATTTTGTCCACCCCAGTTTAGTGACCACCCAAATGCACAGCCACGTTTCTATCATCGGTTTAACAATGCAATCCCAGGACAACTGTTCAGATGCACTTGATAGTCTTCCAGGACAAACCGTTACCACTTCTTATCTCACAAACCTTTTCAGGATTTGTCTCTGGACAGTGAACATTGACATCTGAACAATTACGCTTTATCCTGAGAGAAATGCAACAATGCCTGTCTATAATCTAAGAGGCCTTTACTCCAGTAAACTCTAGAAGTGCCCTCCATATCAAAGTAACTGGACTGATTGTTAGATTAAAAAAAACTTTGGGGAAAGATATAGTAAAGTGCAGAAGACACCTGTTACCTGAGAAATTACAAATTGTAGAAATAAACCTACAGCGTATTAGCTGTAAAGGTCCTTGAGAAGTCATCTAGTCTGTTATAAATTAATTATCCTGAAAGATTGTCCAATCTGAACAGGGATAGTGTTTTCACAGTGGGCTTCTAGGTATATTTGAAATGGGATATCTTATTTATAACCTTTCTAAGTGACGTGCATGTCCCCACATCATAATCAGTACATTCTGTATCCACTGAAATGTCACTGAGATTTTGTTTTCTCTTGTTTCAAGGTACCTATGTGATGACAGTGACTGCAAATGATGCAGATGATAGTACTACAGCCAATGGGATGGTGAGATACCGAATTGTAACTCAGACGCCACAGAGTCCATCACAGAATATGTTTACCATTAACAGTGAAACGGGAGACATTGTCACAGTGGCTGCTGGACTGGACAGAGAGGTGAGACTCAAGACACTAGTAGCTGGTTTTGATTGTCAGTGGTTTGCTTGTGTATAAAGGCCAGACTCCATTTCACATCTAAATGTGCCACAAGTCTGGAGCTATTTGTGTTCAGGGCTCTTCTGGAAAGTATATTCAGAGCTGGATGTGAACTTCCACAAAGTCTAGAGGCATGTGTCTGCAGTTCAGGTTTGATCCAGTGTTTGTCCTAATCCTAAGCAGTCTGTAAAATTATTGTGTTTGGCGTTTTGATGAAAGGCTGCCCCTGGAGAACTTAAGACTATAATTAAAGCCCTAGAAAATACCTGTAGAGAGCAGTCCCCCACTGGTCGAGGAATAGACGCATCTTGAACTTCTGTAAATCTTTCAATATATTCTTTGTACGCAATTACAGTGCCCTTGTCAAAAAATCTCAGTATTTCATTAAAGCACTCTCATGCCAGTTCTCACACACTGCTTTCTTCTTGGGCATTATATGACACCCACCCTACTGTGTGTCAGTCTAGTTCTCTCTCTACATGGATAAAATTAGGAAGCTGTGAGTTTCAAGAAATGTTGGGACATGTTTTAGTTTTTGCAAAGCCCCTTGTTTCCTGATACATTTCCTTTCTGCTATTGTACAATGTACAGTTCCTTCAGATGGGAAAAAATGTATATATTTTAAGTCACAAAACTGTAGTTCACCTTCTCAGATTAGCTGAAATGATTCTCAGTGCCCCAATGCATCAGATGTTTTACTGAGGGCAATCTAAATGTAGACTTTTAAACCCCATGCATAAAAAAAGACAGATTGGCATAACTGGTAGGGTATCTTGTTTCAAAAACCCATCACTTACTGATGGTAAGTAATCTGAATTAGCCTGGGAAGTGAAGTTTTCTGTCCCCAGGATCAAATCTGATTGGCTCAGAGTGAAGGAAGGACTTATATCATGATTTTTTTTTTCCTGGTGATTAGTTAGGATAGTCAAACACTTCAGTCATATTTGCTGAAGTCACAAATAATCAGCAGTGCTGGTAGTATACTAAACTGTGATATTCCAGTAATAATACAGCAACCACCAAGAGAAAACAGAAGCCCAGCTTCAATGATAAAATGAACCGTAGTGTTTGTGGTCTTCCCAGTATTAAGTGCAGGCTGCCGTGCTCCAGAGGTAAATTATTGCAATGCAGTCCTTTTGAATGGTGCTGAGCCCACTAGATTGATAACCGCTGCCTTCCAAAGATTAGTTAAATTTTATTTCTCTTTCCTTATCTGTGAGCGAAACCAAATGGGTGAGAGAGCCCATACAAAGGGCTGGTGGGTGGACTTGTTGTCTGAGATGCTGCAGTTGGAGGGGCGTGAGGGTGCGGAGGTTTTATGTCAGAGTGTATCTGTTCGGTGTCAATCGCGGCAGGCCGCCTTTGCTGTGTGTCGAGGCCTCCAGGTTCCCAAGCCCTCTGTCAAAAGCCAGCTGATCAGCACTTTTGTTTCTGCCGGTTGCATTCAGACACCTCGGGCTCCTTTTTGCTTCCAGGCGGCACACGGCCTAAGGATACCAGGCTGCTTCGACACATTTCCATTCAGCCTGGAAGCTGGAATCCTAAACACAGCCGGCGAGCAGGAGGAAGGTGGCCACTGGTAAATACAGGGAACTGGATGAAAAAAAATTGACAGCAGGCAGAAGAGGGCCTGGTGGCATTTAAAAGACTTGGAATAGAAACCAGGGGTGCCCAATGGAGCTGGCCCAGACTGTGGGCTTGCTCAGGGCATAATCTCAGCTAGAGCTGACCCTGAGGGAGAAAGCTCTGTGAAACAGCTTTCTGAAGAGGAGGGCAGATGAAAGAAGAGCTTGCAGGAGATGGATGGGGAGACAGGAAAAAGGAGTTTAAAAAAAACAAAAAAGGCACTACCTCTTGCTTCTTCCCCAGTCTGATCTAGGCAACTTTGCAAACGTGAAAAGGGGCAGAATTGACCTTTCCTTGCTCTGCTTATTTAAAAAACCCAAAACTTACCTGAATATTAAGCAGATAGATTATCCCGGACAGTGCTGAAGCTGCCGTCCGCTTGTCATAGAACAGACATAGACAACGTAGTCCTGCAGGAACTTACAGGACCACCTCTGACTACCCAAAGCTTTATGCCACAACAGGGCCCACTAGAAATCACCAGTGAGGCTATTTTCCATGGATGTCAGTAGAGCGAGGACTTTGCTCTACGTCCTGCAGAATACAGAAGGGGTCTAGACCTTCCTCATTTTCATCGCAAGAGAGGTAGTGGGGAGGGGAGAGATAAAGGATGTCATCACCTCAGATCAACCGAAAAACTATGCAGGCATTTTGTGCTCCCTTTCCCGGTGCTTTAGTTCTAAGAAATTAAGGTGCAGAGGCAATGAACACATGGAAACACTGTGTTAATTGTCCCACAACTGTGTTCCAGGTGAGAAGATGGTAAATTTAAGCTGCCGAGTTGCAGGTATACTGCCAGGCCTACCCTCACACGATGGCATGTGGTTCTTTTATGCTGCTTCCCTGGCTCTTGGAATTAGAATGAAGGGTTTTTTTTTTTTTCAGTAACATAAAATCTTATTAAATCTAAATTGAAAGCTGTAGTTTGCAAGTTTACTAACCGTACTGCAAGTTTTGGCTGAAGTCTCGAACAGAAAGCCTCTCGAGGGCCTCAAGTCAGTTTTGCTGCTGAGGTTTGTTCATTAAGAGAAGGAGCCAAATTGCAGCAGCAGTTTGAATGCAGATGAGATCTGAATGAAAATGTTAACACATCTGACCCGTTCGAGTGAAGCCACTGCAGCCAAGATATATTCCCCGGGTACAGACTATTTTCTTGGATGTTTATCGACTTGTCACACTGCGCCCGTGACACTGGGCTGCTAGACTGTTGATACAGGGCCTGATTCTTCATTACACTGAGACCCTTTTCCACTGGTCCAACAATAAAAAGAGGCCTTTCAGTAACTGTAGATTTAACTACCAGAGCCTTCATATCAGTGAGAGACAGGTCCGTATCGTACGTCCAACGTTACACCTTGCACTGGATAAAGCAATTATATCTGAATGGTAAATGCAAGAGAAAAAGGTGATGTAGCTAATTGCTGGATGCTCCTTGTGGTATATTTACTAGTGCTTTCTCAGAATCATCATTTAAATATTGACCATGGACTGATTTTTCAGCAATATGCATGTAAGTCAATTAAATGTATTGAGTCTCCTGTAAATGATTGGGTGTACAGCTCAGGGTTTGTCCTGTGCAGTGTTTCAGATGACCGTGAAGATGAAAAAACACAAGAAATCCCTTCTAAGAAGTTCTAGTAATTTATAGAAATGTAGAAACTCTGATTTCTCACAAACTGAGGAGGAAATTAAAAACTCGGCCTCTGAAATTGTTCTAGTCTTTCTAAATGTGTCTGACATTGAAGATAGCAAAATGAAAAGCCAAGGTATTAAAATATTGATGGCTTTAAAGTTATCTTACCTGGTTCCCATTAATCTGGATGTAAATATGGTTACAAAGCTGTGTGTCCATTCACTCATTATGACTGTGTTTAATTGAATGGATCCCCAAGGAAGATAAAGATAATTGAACTGCTCTTCATAAAAATTATTAAAGGAGGACAGTTTAGCAACAGTCTGATTTAAGCTCCTGTCTGCATAGGGGTGAAAAATGTCAAAGGTGGAACAAAAGGGTCTCTCTCGTTTTGAACTAATAGGGAAAAATGATAGGGTTTTAGAATGTAAAGGACTAGATAGTCAGAGGCACATTGAAATAGCAAGGCTAGCATGAAAAGGTTAAAATCAAATACTTGCTCTGAAGCAGACAAAAGTCAAGCAGACGTAAGAGGATTGCTGGTGAACGTATTACGAGTTGGGGGGGAATCAGACATGGGATATATGGATTAGCAAGAAAGGCCATAAACCTAAGAGATGGACAGGTTATAACAAAGCTCCGGGGGAAAAGTCAGGCTATTTTATTTGTTTTTAAGCAGGCTGCTGCACAGCTAGGTTGCACTAGGCATGGCTAGTCTCCAATTGCAAGTCATTCTAGCTGCTTAATTTGATTGTGTTCCCATCCTCGTAGTTCTCCGTTGCTTTGTACCATCCAAGTATGTCGCAGAGACAAAGGGGTGAGTGCCTTGCAGCCCTCCTCCCTCCCCCCACGGGAACGTGACTAGACCCACACTGTGCTGGTACCACCAACTCCCTAAGGCTCAGCGCATCCACCAGCCGCGGATCAAATCCAGACCCTCAATCTGAAAGCAAGCGTGCCAGCCAATGAGCTCTTGGTGCAGTAATTCAACTCCATCAGATACATTGATTTCTCTTGTGGCAAGATATCTGTCTCAGCAGCACAGTAAACCATTCTCCGGTCTTCAGCATAGGCAATATCATCCTCTGAAGAGCTTCTGCTAAATATTTTATGAACAAGGACTTTGAGCATATATATAAAAAAAACGAAGAGGAGAAAAGGAACTGGCTGATTCCACACACTGCTGGCAGACCAATAAACGTCGAGACATCTCAAATGTCATCCGGGCTTATTTGAGATAATAAGCATTTCGGCTCTGTGATTCTTGTAGTGAAGTGCTGCTTACTTTTTTGAGATCTCCTTTAGAACAAGGTCTTTTCCAACACATTCATCTCATGTTTAAAACTAAATAAATAAAAAAAGTCAGGAGCTGTAAAGTGGCTTTTTTTCAGAATTGCTCTGTGTTTCTATTTCTTTGTAAAGTGATTGGAGCTATGCTACTGCAAATGCTTTTAAAAATACATGAAATCCAATTCTGTGATTACCACACTTCACTTTCTGAAAACGTGATGTTGCGAGTCTTTTTCTCAGCCAAGTGAAAGATAAAAGGGAATGCCTACCACCAACTATGCTAATGGCTTATTTTATTTATGAATGAAACGGCAGGATTGGGAAGGGATGGCGGGGAGGAAAGATTCCTTTGATTGCTTGGAAGATGTTTTCATAGATTTCGTAGACATCAGGCTTGGAAGGGACCTTGCGAGATCATAAGGTCCAGCCCCCAGCCCCAAAAGGCAGGAAATCAGTTGGGGTCAGATGACCCCAACAAGACAGTCATTCAAATGCACCTTGAACCTGTCCGGAGTAGGTGCTTGCACCACTTCTAGCGGGGAGTCTATTCCAAACTCTGGAGACTCAGACAGTAAAGAAGTGCTTCCTTATGCCCAGTCTAAAACAGCCTTCCAGCAGTTTGTGTCCATTGGGCCTTGTTTTCCCGTGGGGTGCCTCGGTGAACAGACATTCTCCCAGATCCTGATGCACACCCCTGATATACTTACAGGCTGCCACCAAATCCCACCTGAGCCTACACTTTTGCAAGCTGAAGAGTCCCATGCCTCTCAGCCTCTCCTCACAAGGCCTGCTCTCCTGACCTTGACCTCTCTTGACCATGTTGTTGATCTCTTCCAAATGTATGTCTTTGTTGAAACTAGAATTCACCAGGAGAAAAGCACTTTGCAGTGCATTATTGAAAAAAATAACGTTGCTGCTTTCTTCCCATGATTTAGATTGCCCAAATGCCAGGGTTTAGTTTTGCCTTGAGTAACAGCAATCCAGAACGCTGAGGTGTCAATGCTGACAGCAGTTGTCTTCAGGTACCCAATGGAGCCATTTCATTAGAAACCAATTGGTTGCTGTGCTGTAGAGTTATTGGACAGATTGGACGGCACAGCATAGATCAGAGATGTCTTTGATAGCTGTGTTGGTCTGAAACAAAAAGAAATACAAAACTCTTGAACTTTTGGTTCAGAGAGGATACCTTTTATTAGACCAACAAAGAAATCGCAAGAAATATATATTTTTCTGCAAGCTTTTGGGCACACATGCCTTCCTCAGACTCGGGGAAAATTTAAGATGGTAAAAAGTCCCCATAGGTAGAAAGTAAATTTCATTTTTGCAGAGAGGAAGCTGAAGGTGGACATCGGTTCCTCTGGGCCCAGGAGAGTGTCTTTGTGAGTTGCTCTTCAATATGCAGATAAGGCAGGATTCCCCCCCCCGGTGGTGTCAGATGGCAGAAAGGCAGGGAGGTGTAGAAATCTTTCTTGTTGTTGAGCAATGAAGTTTAAATCCAAAATCAGCTAAAATTCAGCATCTGCCATGTTTCAGGGATGTATTTGGTAGCCATGTGGGTCTAAGACAAAAAGAAATGCAGAACTCTAGACCTCTTGGTTCAGAGACGATAACTTTCATTAGACCAACTAAGAAATCACCAAAAAAAATTGTATTTTTCTGCAAGCTTTCAGGCACATGTGCCCACACTGACAAAGAAGGGGCATTAGTTGGATGCGTCTAATTATAGGTGTTGCTAGGAGCTAGTTGAGTCTACAAATTTGAGCAGCCTTGGGACTACTCGACTTTAACCCACCTAGAATGGTTCTGTTGCAGAGGCCTAGATTGCCAAGGTGCAGAGCACTGCATCCAGCCGCTTCATCCTCATCATCCTGGTCTCATTAAAAAACTGGGGGACTGTGGC
>NW_017728942.1:7393219-7409754 GCF_001723895.1 Crocodylus porosus
TCCTGCCATGGCAGGGGGTCGGACTTGATGATCTACTCAGGTCCCTTCCGACCCTACTAACTCTGAGACTATGAAGCTTAGCTAGAAGCATACACCTGACTTTGCTGGCTTTACAACATTGGTGAGTTCCCCTAAGCTCAGCCTTTCTGGAAGCCTTAAACCCTTTCATTCCTCTGGAGCAGTCCAAAGGGAATTTGGCCTACGCTAAATTTATTTCTGTTCCATGCATGTCAATACTCTACTCCTCCTCCTCCAGGCAAGGCTAGAGGAACATCCGTTGCAGCTTGATTCCAAAGGGTCATATTTCTTGACGTGATCCAAGTTATACATAAGTGAATCTATGCAGATCAACAGTCATGCATATATACTGATGCAGCTTCTCTACACTGGGTGAATGTTTCATATTTTCTTCACCCAAATTAGCCATCTCAAAAGAGCAGCAATGACTGACGCAAAATTGTAAGAGCATGTCACCTTATGACAGGCACCATCAAAAATATGAGCTGTATTTACTATCTGTATCTGATATCAGAGTCCTTCTGCTTAAATCAGGAGATTGCAGAGTAGTACTTCATTTTTTATTTTCTCTCAGTTATTTTCTGTTGCGCTAGACCTCAAACAACCAGATATCCGTGGGTATGAAGGATTTTATTTTCAAAGATGGAGCTTGGCAGTCAGTGCTTTAAAAATACACAAAGAAAAAAATGCTCTAAGTCAGGGATGAGCAAAATGCGGCCTGCACACCGGTTGCAGTCTGCCAAGCCATTCTGTATGGTCCACAAGGCCCCTAAAAAATGTAGGAAGTTAATATTTATCTGCCCCTGGCTGCCTGTCACGCAGCCCTCGATGCCGAGCTGAAACTCAGTAAGCGGCTCTCCGCCCGAAATAATTGCCTGCCCCTGCTCTAAGTTGTATGCATAAAAGAGGGAACTCTCAGTTATTTGCAAGGTACAACCTCGGACTTCCTTTTCTAGTTGCGCCGAGCTCTGCATTTAAACATGTGGTCTTAAAAATTCCCAGCACACTTTCCCCAGAAGTGAGGTAGCTAGCCACCAGAATAAACCTCCAAGGGAAGTGGTGGATTTCCTGCCTCTTGCTGTCTTCAGACCTTGTTTTTTGGCATATTTTAGCATGCATCTAGTTGGAGAGATGTCTTAGTCACACACAAGTTACTAGCCTCAAAGTAACATTAACTAAGTGAAAGTCCATCACCAGTGCTACCTAGGAAGTCAGGCTGAATAATATGCTGCTCCCATCTGGCCTTCAAATCAGTGAAGCTATGAAAGAGTAAGAGTTTGTCTTTGCTATTAAAAACGAAGAAATTCTCCCATGCCGCTACGATGCAGCGAGCTGTGCACTGGTTGTCTGCTTGGTTGCCCCACTCCTTCCCGGGGATTTGTTGAAGCATAGAGTTGTTCTGGGCAATGAATGCTTCTCTCTAAGTGTCACTTATCATTAAATACTGCGTTACTCCTGATACCTTTTAATTTTGCAGGTCCATGTAACAAAAATGTAAATACCAAGGCTTTATATGTTAATACGTCTGATTATCATTGCTTAAAGATAAAACTGGTTAAATTATTCAGTTATGAAATCATCCCATTTCCATAGCAGCATTTCTTGTCAAAAGAAGAGCTGATTAGCTGTAAGCTGAATTTAGCTGGTAGATTTACAGTTGATTCTGGTTAATATTTCTGCATTGTATGTGGGACTGATTTGAACTTGTTCCATCACTCCAACATGCATTTCATTTTCTCATTACAGACAAGAATGACCTATGTCAGCAAATTATTCTGAGGAGTGCTACCACTCATCAGTGAAGAGGGTTCGTTTTATTAACCCCATTTAGTACCTTTGGAAATACAGTGTGCACCCAGTGAAGAGCCACTCAGAGTAATTTGTAGATGTCAGGAGTTAGGGCTGGGAGGGGTTGAACCTACTCTACTCACTGTTGGTTCAGCCTCCGTTAGCCCTCAGTGAGCGATTCTGGAGTCCTAAAATGACAGAGATGCTTTGGGAGCCAGCAGTAGCAGAGCCCCATTAGTGAGGGGCATACGTCAGTGTATTTTGCAGCATACTCACGGTCTCCAAAAGTGATCTCATCCCCTTCTGCACTTGTTCTAGTGCTTATGACCTTTTCCTCTCTTGTAAACCTCGCCAGAGTGATCTGTGCCTTCCAGGTTCGAGAAATGGACGGTGTTCAGTATAAGCATCTTCCTGAAGATGGGTTAGGAGCCTCAACTAGTAGCCCAAAGTGGTGACAAGGGATGTTATTTCAAAATGCCTATTCCTTATTCATTCTTTAGCTACCAACTGGTGTTGCATTTGCCCCCAGATAAGTTGTGCCTGTGTTTTTCCTGGGACAGTAATATCCCAGGATAGGTGTGTACATACCTTGCCCTTCTAACCTGAGTTTAGTGAGCAGTTGAATGCACTGCCACTTTTCTGCCATCGATTCAATGATGCAATCCTGAGAAAACCATTCAGATGCACTTGCGATGCCATGGAATAAACTGCTAGGACTTCTTATCCCATAAACCTTTTTAGGGTTTATCCCAGGACAACAGACATGGATGTCTGAGCAATTGCTCTTTGTCCCAGAATAAAATGGTTTATCCCGAGACACATGTGGCCCTTGCGGTATTCTGAAATAAGAGTTCCTCAGTCCACATTGGTTTGTTTTGCTTCCAAGGTAGATTAACCAAATTCAAAATAAGGCACTCTTAAGCACCAACACAGGAAGCTAATCAGGAATAACTATTCCACTTTAAATGCATCTCCTACCTTGAGCTAAGTTAACTTGTCTGTGAACTTAAGGCTTAGTAATATTAGCTGTAGAGATTGCATGTCACCTGGTCTCCAAAACGTTTCCCCGTTTCCCGTTTACTTGTGTGCCAATTCAGGGTGAAGGTTTTGATTTGCAAAGCCCTAAATTGTTTGGGTTTTAGCTGCCTTAGGGAAAGACGGTGTCTTTCCATGTCTGAAGTTGCTGGAACCGTATCTGTTATTTATGGAGTCTTGATATGGGCGTCTGAATTCTCAGCTCTGGTATAATTCCCCCTCTTGATCCAAAGGCTCTGTGTTGGTTGACGTTCAAGAAAGTACTAAAGCAAGTTGCATGAGTGTAAGTGTTCAAGGTGATTCCTAGATTTAAATATAGGTCAAGAGAGTTTTTTCTCTGATAAACCATGATATTCCTCATATACTGTAGTGATACCCAAGGTATGATATGGGGCTAAGGTAAGACCCATAAGGCAAGAGATTTAGCTAAGGAAAGTAGGCATGGAAAGAGCGAGAACTCAAGCATGAGCATAGTGTCCCTGGGAAAAAAACAGTTTGAAGATCATAGGAAAAGCTGAAGCTGAATAAAAGGATTAGAGAAATGAGGAGACGGCGGCAGGTTTCTGAGCAGGAAGACGTAGGACCCAGAGAAAGTAAGTCAGGGTCTTCCTACAAAACTTTCCCACGACTTTACTTTTCTTCCTGTTTAGGGCAAGGCCGCACAGCACATTCAGCAATGCCATCAGTAGTTATTATTTCACAAAGGTCATGCAATCGTGTGAAGAAGGAAGATGATCTGGATGCAGGCCTAACTGGCCAAAGAATGATTAGCCATGTAAGCCACAACGGCCCTCAGACGTCGTTTGAATGTCAGGCAAAAAAGCTCACCACTGCTCTGGTTCCACGGGTGCATGCTCACTAATTATACTACCTGTTCAGCTACACGTGGTGTTAATATCTCTAAGGGCTTTAGGAAGTAAATAATCTTGACAAACACAGATAAACACTAGTAAAGACCAAGCAAAACAGAGCAGAGCACACACATTCAATCACCTAATCTGGACAAACTGAGAGAGATAATCGCAATCACTTAGATGCCAGGCCGGATCTTTAGTTCTAGATCGATAGGTCCATGTGACATTTCATCCTTGGCTCCTGTGGTCATGCTAATGAAAAGGAGGTGTGCGGTCGCACACTTGGGAAGTTCTGAACCAGCAACATACATAACCCGGGGAGCCGCTTTTGTGCTGACACAGCGCATCCCTGCTGGGTGAGCCCCAGGGCGCTGGTGTTTGTGGAGTAGCATCAGGCAAGGTCTTCCTATTCCACTTACTCACTTAAGAGACATAGTGGGTGCCTGTATGTGGAGACCGCTCCGACGTGCTGTAATTATGCGATGCATTACATAGACGCGATTAATTGAGCCTGCTGGAATGTGGTAATTACCGCGCTCCAACCAGCCTCCACATCTCGTGTATCAGCATCTCCATGCATGAAAATGGTGCCAGGGGTATTCAGCGAGTTTTAGATACACCACCCCCACCACCATTTTTAAGCGCAGGGACGCTAATACAAGAGATGTTCCAGGTGCTTTAATTAGACCAGCTTTCAAAGCCACTCTAACTAAAGTGCCCCTCCACCCCACCACCAGAGCATGTGTAAAAATGCCTAGTGAGTGTGATTTGAGAGAGCCTCAGTCCACACAGTGCTCACCAACCTGGCAGTATATCAAAGCATCCTGTATAATTTCTCTAAGCCATAGCATATTCTAGCCTTTCTGCTATAAGTTTTAGATTTTGAACTTTTCTTCAACAATACTATGGCATAACAATATGTTTTATATAAAATTACACATGCAAAACCTATGAAAAACTACAAAACGTTGCCTTATCCAGTTAGATATATACTCCATACCTACTGCTGAGTACTTTACACGTTTTACCATGAACACAGTGTTTACTTGGCAGATCTGCCAAGTCTGTTTTTAGGAAGAATTCTTCTCCCTGTGAGGAGAAGGTAATGCTGACGAGTTTTTTCATCCATCTGAGAAGTTAGTCCCACATTTCCCAGTGGTACCCATTGCCAAAAATGGTCGGTCTGTGCTGATGAACAGGTTCATTCCTGAGGCTGACAGTTCCATTGTTCCGGTGAAATATAGCTGTTGTAGGAGATGATGGGTAGCTTGTCTCTTGGTCATAGCGCCTTCTCGGATACGAGGAGAGTGGCAAAGAGCTGCTGAGATTCTCCCGTGCTACTGCCAGATAGACTTGTGGTCCTGCCCCTACCCGGAGGCTCTTGTTCATCTGCCGTCATCAGTGCCAGTTTTAATAGAGAGTAACAATCAAAAGTAACATTTGCACGGTGAGGGGAAGGATGTCTGTTCTATAGAAAGGTTTTTTTTTCCCAAGTTCTTGTGTATTTATAAGTCATTTCTGATGGTTAGCAAAGGACGGTGGCGACATCTGGAAATAGAGAGAGACGTTGGCATTTAAAGGAGTTTTTAGCATCAATTTGTACCTGTACTGGGTGGCCTTCTTCAAGGATGAGTTCTTACTAGTTGGCTCAAATAGAGGGAATTTTTTTTATAATCACACCTGTTATCTAGACCTCCTCGAAATAACAGAGTAGTTCCTCTAGTTTGTTTTTCTCTCTGTTCTGTTTGAATTTGACTCTCTTCCACTGCACCTGGCCTCATTTAAGGATTGCTGGCATTAAGATATTATGTCCTCTGGCTCTCCACATACTATCTCACATGCTAAACAGTAATGACTTCTTCCAAAGTCATTAATTTCTATCATATAAATGGATATTCAGGTAATTTACAAAAATGGCTGCCAGATGAAAAGTACTAATTTGGGTTTGACCTAATGAGTCAAAGAAAAACTTAGAGCCTAATTGAATTCCAATTAGAAAGTTCTGAACACAAATTCAGGTGCTAACCAACTTGCTCAGTTCTCATTCCCTCTCCTTGATTCATCTAGAACTCGTTAGGTTTTATAGTCTCTCTCCTGAAAGATCCCAAATACAATATTGTGAAGTTTGTAGCTACTCTTCTTTATTCACACACATTTTAGTATGTTCAGAGAGTTCTGGTACACAAGTCTGGTTGCACTTGTTTCAAGTTATTCCTGAAATCCTACCACTGACTACCGTGGGTTGGTTTATACATTATTCAATAGCAAAATCCCAGCTGAATAGGGGGAAAAAAAGTTAAGTATCAGAGTGGAAAGCTCACCAGGTCCTTAGCATAATCTCTGTGCTTCAAACCTCCATTTCTTTTTCCATTTGAGCTTGTCTTACAGTGAAGAATAGTGTATCATTCCAATTTTAGTCAGAAGAGTACCTGCTCAGCTCAGAAAGATTTAAAGTTTTTCCTCTGGTACATCACATACTTTCCAACAGCCCCTTCCCCTCTCTAAAGGGATTATTGTATAAATCTGCACCAGGTCAAGTGAAATAATTAAACACAGGCTGGCTCCACTAATTAACTTATCCACAGACCATTGTCTGTTATTAGCATTTTAAAGAGAGACTTAGTCAGTTAACTCCTTAGGTTCTAGAGCTGTTAGCATTCATTTTTAGCGGTAAGCCTTTATTTAATGGTATAGAGTTAGAGCATCTAAAATGTACCCTTTGGCTATATTTCACACAGAAATCTAGTTGTGGATGCTCCTGTAGAATGAATCAATTTAGAGGATATGATGGCATGCAGCAGCCACTTCTCAGCCTACTGTAGGGACAAGGCAACTGCAACTCCCAAATGTCTGGAGACTTTTCAGCGGTAATTTTAAAAATGGCATGGTTTAGAGTATTAACAAAAAAACCCAATATTAATAATGCCTAGTTCTTGTATAGCATGTTTCATCCATAGATCTCAAAGGGGTTTTGCAAAGTCAGTGTCATGAAAGGTACAGTTGTGGGGTACATGATGCTTGTAAATGGATAGAAATGTAGGGCTGGACTCAGATGCTCCTACTCCTATTGGGGAGTACTTTACTCCTTGCGTCTGAGAGATTTCTGTGAGATTATTCAAGGATTAATGTGCTATTTAAGAAAGGAAAGGGTGGCAAAACATGGCCCTTTGAAGACAGGAAAGTATTTCCATTGACACTTGTGAGTACTACTAGGATACAAATATATAACATAGAACCATAGAAAAAAAGGTCTGGTAGAGACCTGAGGAAGATGTCAGCTAAGTACAGACGGTCAGTAATCCTGAAGCTGAATCAATTCAATCTTCACAGGTTAGTCTAAAGTGCATAGATTGAAACGATAAGCAAGTGAACAGACTTCACTTTTGATTCCAGAAATGCAGCCAGATTCCTGCAGTGGCCGAGGCCAGGCACCAGGGGGTGGTAGAGCACATCTCCCTGCTCAGCTGGAGCAGACAGTGTCAGGCAAGGCTAGCCTGCCCGCCCTGTGAGCTGGTTTACAGGGAAGGTACAAAACATCCTGGGATGGTGGGAGACTGTGAGTTAACTTGAATCTGGAGGGGATCTTGGACAGAAGTTCAATAATCAGGTTTAACCTAAATCAGTTCAGTCTGATACTACATCCATCCAGGTTTATCTTAAACCTGTTTCAACCATTTTGAAAGCAGTTTATGTGCACTGAACTTCTGTTGTGTTACAGATCTGAACTGGTTTCTGATCACTTATACCAGCGTATGTGTAACTTCTGTCTCTAGCCTTCTAGTCCAGCCCCATGCTCAAGTAGGATCATCCTGTCTAAGCCATCCCAGACAAATATTTCTGAATCCCGCACTTAAAAACTTCCATCGATGTCAATTCTACAGCTTCTCTATTCCACTGCCTAACCACCCTCACAATTAAAATACACAAATGCCTCCCCACCAAGGAAATGAACCCTAGTCTCCAGCATGATAGGCAGAGATACCTATCAGTCATCTGATGAGACAAAATGATACTAAAAAACAAAAGAAAAACTAATAATACACAAGTTAGAGCAACAAGCTCTAAATGGTGTCCATTGTTGTAACATTTAAAAGGGCCTCTAAATAATTTCAGCAGCTCTTTTCATGTGAAGAAGCTAGGGCTGAACTCTGTTTTCCAGGAACGCATACATCCCCCTAAAACTTCTCTAGTAATTAGAAGGGTTGAAGTGACGTTGTTGCTGTGACGGTCCAAGAACTACATTAGAGGCAAGAATAGCTGTGGGTGATATTTTTTTATTAGACCATCTGCCTGGGTGGGGACAGACATAGACAAGCTTTGGGGTATCACAGCTCTCTTCCTCAGGCCTTAGGGAGCAGGAGGCCTGAGGAAGGGTACTATCATATGCAAAGTGTGGTGTGCCTGTTGCAACCGTGCATTCAGTCCAGTAACAGATATCACCTGCAAATATTCTTGCCTCTCTAGTAAATGAAGTAAACAGTAGTTGTTGTAGTAGTGAGGCAGTCCATTCTGTCACCTGATTGGCATTGCACTCAATCCTTATATATAAGCGAAATATATTCTTTGCCATCATTATCCATTATTTCCTCCTGAGTGTAATACTGGTGTTTAGTCCCAATGTAATGGTGGGTGGGTCTGTTATGTGCACGCACAGCACCTCGCATGGGGGGTTTCTAACTGGCCATTTGTTTTACACTTGCTAAGACTTTCTGTTTCAAATGCTGCACCTGCAGTTTTCCATTCACATAAACGTATTAATAGATGTTGATGCTAAACCTGGCAGGCAGAGTGCAAAATATAAGTTAATGTGGCCTGTGTTTTTCAGGTATTCAGATAGGATGGATTTTTCTGGTTTTCAGCATTATGAATTTATGCACGCAGAAAAAAGGTAGATTGCAATTTCACATCCATGCAATTATGCAACTCATGCCTATTAAAAAGAATGGTAACGTTTTAAATGAGCAGAGGGCAGATTCTCAGCTCTTTATACGCTGACATAGTACATTTATATCAGCTGAGGGTCTTGCCAAGGATTTCTGAATCAATAATTTGTAAGTCTTGTATCAAACTTAAAGCTTTTCTAGTAAATTTCTGCCCTTCCAAAGGAAAAATCTGATATTATCCATGAAAGCATGCTTCAAATAAAATTCCCGTTTGAAAAGCATCGCCTTCTTTTTAACATAAGCAAGCTTTGTGAAGATTAGAAGCGAGTTAAGGCACCTTGCTTAGCTTTGTTTGCAGCCCCATACCACCAAGAGAATAATTAGTTTGCATCGTATTGGCACAGCTGTAGTGGATCTGTTGTGCTTGGACTATGTGTATTTGTTTAGCTGATGGGGAGCTAAATTGTGAGGTGCAATGCCGTGTGTGTTTAGAGGATACTCCGTACATTGTTCGTTCTCCAAGCGATTTGTTCTACCAATATGCATTTGTCTATAATTATTTAAACCGCTCACTCCAAACCCTAGATATGCTTTCATCTTGGCCGATTTCCTCATTACAACTGTGGCATGACGAAGGGACATGGTAGGATTTGGAAATGTTCTCCAAGGTTTGGAACGCACGTGCATTTTTCCCACTGGTCTTTGATATCGGAAGAGATGACGTGTAGCAATAAATAAATAAGTGGCACACGGTATTTCCCTGAAAATCAGCAGTTAAATGTGGTTTGACAGAGTACATATTGGAAGGCAAAAGCAAAAATGCCAAAAGGGTCTCGCCACTCATGACCATTAATAGGAGACGTGTCATCACCATTCATAGGAGAAGTGCATGTCTCAAGAATCGCTGTACATCACTTGTGCTATGTTTCACGTACAGCCATTGCCTGAACATGGTGAGCAAAGAGCCTTCATCAACAGGAGCTCATCGGACAGCCCAAGAAGAGAGAATGACTCGCGTGTCCTCAGTGCAGATATTTTATGCGGTGCCTGAGCTACCTCTAAATAACTACATTGGGTGCTGCTCAAATTGGAGCTATGGCAGCACAGAACACAGCTCAGGCTGCTGAACCCGCTCGAGAAGCTCAGTGAATACTTGGACAGGTTGTTCACACTGAGCTCCATACTGCCGTGGTTACCTTGCCAGCAGTACTTGAGTTAGCTCATTTAAAGCTGTCTTGGGTACAACTACAGAAGCTCTGGTAACTGCAGTGTAGTAATACTTGTAGTTGGTTTGTCTTCACGGTCCTGTTTCAGTCTGGGCAGATTTTCCCGTCCTAGGACAAGCTGGTGGGGTTTTTTAAGTTCCAAAGATTTTTCTCGTATCAAAATGGACAAAACTTTGACTTTTCAAAAGTTATCGTCAGAAAAAAGTTGGTGTCAATGAAAAATGCTTGTTAAATAAGTTCAAAATATTTCATTTGGATCATGAACTTTTTCATTTTTTAACCTTTTGGGCATCATTTGAAATGAAAAGTTGCTGAACAATGTTTTGGGGTTTGTTTTTTTCAAATATGGCCAAACAGAACATTTTGACCGTCTTGCAACTTTTCACAATTTTTGCAGATTGGGAGTTTTATCGGAACAAACTTTTTCCTGGGAAGAGGTCCAACTCTGATGAATCCACATTTTCTGGTGAATAAAATAATCGTGCCAGTAGATTCCCAAACAACTCAAGCCCCTCTGAGTTTACCATTGGTGTTGTCATATCCATTTTTGGCCTGATGCATGGAACGACTCCACATTTTTCACAGGACCGATCTCAGATTACTGTTTGTACTGTCCACAGTAAAAAATGACTTCTCTCCCTTAAGCCACCAGTACCTGTCTTCAAATGGGAACTCATGGCTCTGGGGGTGATTTCTGGTATGGCATGGCACGGTATAGTATAGTATGGTCATACCTCCTTTGGAGAGAACAGAGCGAAATGTGAGTTACAATTCCAATAATATATGAACTTGATTAAGATAAAAACAATGTAACCACCATGTGTAAAAAGAAACATTAAAGGGAAATATGTTAGTACTGTCTTGCCAAACTGTTTCAGAACAGCACTTCTGTAATAACCGAACTACAGCTCTGCCAAGATCTGTTAGACAGCGAGTAGTCTGAGAGCCAGCTGCAGCATCCAGAAGGAGCTTTACCTTCAAACCCAGGGAGGAGTGTGCACTTCTTTGAACGGAAATCAATTGCAAAATTCCTATCGACTTGAATCAGGAAAGGATTTCACTCTTTGTGTCCCATCTTCCCTTCCTTTTATGGCTCTTTATGCTTGCAGATAAGTTGGTTGTTTTTACTGCCTTTTAGCAGATGGAGCGCCCATCTCGTAAAATGCTGCATGTTCCTGATTTTCCCTTCTGTACCCCTCAGCCTCAGAGAGGTTGTTCACACTCTCTCACTTCTCAGTCGAGAACTAATATCATTAACTTCATCTGACCTCACGTAAGTCAGCAGACAATGACTCCACCCTCACCTAGGATGCAACCAATTAATAGCACAAGGATCCTGCCGGAAATCTTGCATTTGTTTAGAGCCCACCGCCCTATTACATGGCACCTTGAAAATGTGCAGCGCTACATGTTCGCCACTATTAGTATTCTTCCGTATCCTCAGATCCTGACAGTTTACCAGAAATACTGAGACCATGATCTTATGGCCTTTCCATTTGGCGTGCCTGTTAACCTTGAGCTGGCGGCAGGACGGGGTCCTGTTATGGAGGCAGCAGAACGTGACAGCTGGTCAGATAGACCAGTGCTCCCGTACTCTTGGGATTGCGATGTTTCAAATCTTTTACCATCTAAACGGTGAAACAATAAGGTATAGTCTCTCTGCGCGATCAGAAGTCTTCCCTGATTCCTGTCCTTCGCATTAAAATACAGAGGCACAACCTGAGAGGTTAGGCACAGGATTACGCAGTTGAGGCACAAAACCAAATTGGAGGGATTGAGATCTCGGACTGCGGCATCCAGAGGCAGCTCCAAAGGGCATGGCATGCTAGCTGCTCTGCTGCTCATCCCTGCGTAGATGGCCAGCTCCTGGGGGCTACTGCGGTGATGAGAATCCATATCCATATCCATCTTTCCTTCATCCCTTTAGAGCTAGCTCCCCTGGGAGGGGAGTTCCCTGCAGCACGTTCTCTGCTTCTGCACCTGAGCACAGGTGCGCCACAGCTCGGGAAGCGATGTACAGATTCCCGCTTTCATGTTCACTTAAGGTCACTTCAGCTCTAACCAACCGTATGTGCATGGGAAGGCCCGAATCATTGAATCCCACTTTGTTTTTCCAAGCAAGTACCACGTCGGTTGGCCCAGCGTCCAGACTGGGCTTTTGAAGTGAGCCTGTGGGAGCTAATTGTGGACATCCAAGGGATTTCATTGCGACTTGGCCACCTAACTCTCTTGTGCCCCTTGGGGAAAAAAAAGGCATGCTTAAAGTTGGCTTTTTTTCCAGATATTATAGTGAGAGGTCCCTTAAAGGTGCATGCTGTAAACCAAACAAATGGCACATTTTAGTGCGAGACATGCAAATGTAAGCAGAAAAGTCAGAGTAGGTGATTACATTTCATTTAACATTTTTCACCCCCTTCCTGTACAGCAAACTAATGTCTGGAGCATGCTGTTTTTACTGTACGTACATTTTGCTGACAGACTTTCCAGCAGCATATTGGCTTGCTGCTT
The DNA here is from genome assembly GCF_001723895.1 of Crocodylus porosus. Lineage (NCBI taxonomy): Eukaryota > Metazoa > Chordata > Crocodylia > Crocodylidae > Crocodylus > Crocodylus porosus. The sequence continues at coordinate 7,405,532 of NW_017728942.1, forward strand.
ATTCTGAAAGCTAGGTTATTACTATTCAAAGAGAGTGCTATGTCATGATCTGAGGTGATAATATTGAAAGCCTACTGCTAGTGCATTATCATCTAACAGGATGCAATTACCTGATAAATTGTGACACTTTCTGTTGCTGGGCATTGGTTATACTCCACTGGGAGTCCGGTTCACAAAGTATATTCCAGTGTTCAAAAGTTCCTTAAGTACCATTGAAACGTTCTCTAGTGGTTCCCTGGGTTTTATAAATAAGAAAATAAACCAAGTGATTCAAGGCACAAAGACTCTTGTCTCTGTGACTTCTCTCTTCTCTGCTCTAAACAAAAATAAAACATGAAAGAATAATTTGAAAGACCTTGTGCTGTTTATTGAAGGAATAATCACAGAGGCACTTATCAAAACCAGGAGCCCTGTTCTACACTTGGTTGCAGTATAAATAAGAATTAAATTTGTTCTGGGGGGAATCAGGTTTAAAGCACCGCTTGCAAAGCATAGTTGCGAGCGAGCCATAAGGAACTAATGAATAAATACAGCATGTCTGCGCCATTAGCCGATTTGGTACAGTTGCAAAAAAAAAAAAAAGACCTTCTTGTATTTCTCCTCTTTTTCTCCCCGAAATGCACATCATTTTGAAGTGCAATCTGCCCATTTACTAGGCCAGTAATACCTGGGTGCAAATTCAGGGACACGTGTTGGAAACTACGAGCGTAAGCGGAGGGCCTGGTTCCCCAGGCTCTGTAACATGAATGTAATGTAAGACTCTGCAGTCCCCTGCTACACTTGTGCGTTGATCTGTGCCCTGTTTAGGCGGAGCTCACAGATCAGCACGCTCTCCGCTGCTCTACAGGGAAAGCTGTGGGTGCCAGGCTGTCTCCTGAATCTGTAGATAGGGAGAGAGGGGATGAGTTCAACAATTCACCTTCTTCGTCATAGAAGGAAATGGGGAGACTGCAGCGAGCGTACGGCATGGGGCAAAGGTAGGAAGGTCTGGGTCTGAGAGAGGAAGAAAGAGAGATTTGGGGGATGAAGAATTAAAACGGAGCCAGGAACCTTCAGCTGCTTAAAGCTCACTGTATACTTGCATCCTATGCTGGTACCTGCCGAGATGCTTCCAAAGCTGGGATCAAGACACTCAACTTGTAAAGGTGTGGAATGATGACTGTAAGGGAATATGTTGTAAAATAGGGCTGAAAGACACCTTAAATGTGTTACTAATCCAGCCCCCCTGCTTGAGGCAAGATTGTCCCCGTCTAAAGCACGCCAAGCAAATACGTATCTACCCTTCACTTCAAAACTTCTCAGTTGAATGATTCCACAACTTCTCCAAGTAATGCAGGCAGGAGGAAGTGTAAAAAGAGTAAAAGTTATTCTCAAAGTCCCATCCAAAAAGTAAAGAGCTCCCCGAGGGTTGAGGAAATGAATTTAAGTGAAGACTAATTCAGAGCTTTCTAGAGCAAATTTAGCCTTCGCTTTATCCAAGGAAGTATCCGAACTTCTGCATGGCTTTTGTTCTTTTTACCCTCGTTTTGTGAACTTTTATTAAATGGAATATAGGAAATGCTATTCCCAATTAAATCATGCTCAACTCCACTATCTTTCTTGGTTATTGCCAAGTATCAGGCCTTCTGAGGCAGATATGAAACTGCCTTATTGAACAACCTATGGTGGACGCATTGTCCTCCAGTCAATTAGAAGCTGGCTTAAGCCAATTCATTGTAATCCAGGATTCAAAATGATTGCCGTGCTCTGTCTTGACTGTGCTGTCATGTGTCTCTGTGACAACGAATTCAGACCATTTCCCTGACTCAAAATCAGACTTCTGATGAGGTGAAGATCTTGTCAGTGCGAGTTTCCTGCTAGTTTCATGCTTTCTGCCATGGGCACTTCCAGGTTCTAGATCTCGTGAGTCTGTTGATGAGCATCTCACCTGGGAGTGGTTTGGATGCCAGATCTTTGACCCTCCATCACTTCCCAGAGGAGTTCGTAATTCGTTCCCACTTGATTAAGGAGCGTTGCTGCAGGCTCCCACTCCATTAGAACTGCCCCAATAATTTCACAGTGTGAACTTTACAGCAAACGAGGGACATTAACGTTAAATAAATGTATGCAACAGCAACCTTCTCCCAAATCATTAAATCTGTGTGGCATTTGTAATGGATGCTACAGTGCTGAGTTTGAAATTACGTTTATTTCTTTTTCCAACCTTTAAAAGCCATATGGTTCTTCTGCTAGTCGTAGTGGTATAGGTCAATATGGCCTGAGTGACACAGGCACCCTATATGCATGGCTATAATCCCAAGGGGCATTGAAATGAAGAGACTCTGTCACTGGAGAGAGGATTTGTGCATGCGTGTGCGCGCATGCAGGCAACTAAAATAATCCAATTGAACTATGTGGTGATTCTGAATTATATCTATTTGAAAAGACAGAATATCATAAAGACTGCTAATATGGTGGAAAATTATATTAAGCTGAGACAAGACAGAGTTGATTATATGCTACTCTAGTGCAGATGTGTCTGGTGCTAGTCATTTGTGCATATTGATTGATCTTAAATATAGCAGAGCATATTATGGGAGTGGTGTTCCTATAGTTATTGATTCCATTGCAATCATTTGGTGTGTCATCCTGAGCTGTCATATCTCACGGTCCTGATTTACGTGACCCCTGATCAGAAGCTTTGGTAACAAAGCCAGCAGTGGGTAAACGTCCACTGAAAGAGAAAAATGGGTAACCTGTCTTAAGAAGTTGCTTGTTGAATTTCTTTTAATGCCAATATTCAGAAATGCATTAGGCTTTGCAATTAGCTCTGCATCAAGCTGCAGCGACCGTGCCATTGCATTCATGCCTGCGCTAGGGACCTGGTTTTGTACTGAGTGCTTTGAGAGGACAGCAGTTTATTGGCATAATATGATTTTCTTCACAGTGCAGCAGAGGAAATCAGTCTCTGTTGTGCTCTGTTAATTTATCAGTTGCAGCATTTTTAATTGACTAATTATTACTCCCAAAAACCTATGCATGAGCTCCTTCCTCCCCTTCTCCACATCATTTAAGCGATGAACAAAAGGTTTTCAATTACATTCTTCAGCCGTGCTTTTATTTCTCCTGTGTCTTTATTAAGGTGGTGTCCGTTAGCACTGCTGTGCTCGAGGGCCGCTGACCTTTGCCACCATAAAACCCTGCTGTCCAGAGCTCTGGAAGTCTGCTCACATCTTTTATACGAGGCTTAAACTTGGGATGCAGTTTGCTTCTCTTATAATCAGATCATTTGGGGGAGAGAACTGGACCGGGAATAGCCAATAAAATGGATTTGTGGTGGTTTGTGCTGGGAATTTTTTATGGCCTGGATGCCAAGAACTCATGCATGTGGATAGACATCTTTACTCTCACAGAGCCCCATTGACACCACTGGAGCTCCCTACAGCTATGAGGAGCCTGCATGAGCTTTCCAAACCATCGTGTAAGTCTGGGAAAATATACACCTGAAAAAATTGTGTCTTCAGTGCCTATTATTGACATTGTTTTAAGTATGCAGTAAGGTGAAAGGCTGCCTACCCCCTTAAGGGGCTAGGCCAACATAGAGAAGTACAGTTATTAAAGCGCACAACTCCTGTAATAATTGCCATGCAGAAATGCACAATGATAAATGGCCCTGTCCTCTCACCACCTCTCCTGAACCCAGAGAAGGGATATACGGCATGCCTAAAAAGATCTCTAGGCTCTTTAGGACAGCAAGAGAAAAGCAAGATTCAAAGTCAAGGTAGCCTCCTGGAGAGTGTCAGTGTGTCCGGAAAGTGATTTCAGAGTGGCCAGCATTTCATAAGATTGGACCAAATGGGCCAGATCCTTGAAGATGTGGTGCTGAGTGTCTTCACTTCTGAGTGCCTTCAGCGGGAGATAAACGCCCCCAGCATTGGAGAGGGTTGAGCACTCTCTGAATAACTTTTCCTGAAAATTAAATCAAGAGTTCCCTGAGATTCCTTTATAAGGGAGCAGCAGCAGGATGTAATGTGAAGGCGGCAAGATTCAGGTCTTTCCTGGACACTAGTGCGCAGTTGTACAAAACAGGAGAGCAACTGGTGCAACCACAGACAGGAGCTTGTGCGCTGCAAATCCTAGGGAAAATAGGCATTCAGGGCTGTGAAAAGTGAGGAATCCCCTGCTCATCATTATAGCCTGTGTAGTAAGTACTGCAGAGCCCCAGCCCTTCAAGACCCTGCCGA
>NW_017728942.1:7409854-7417763 GCF_001723895.1 Crocodylus porosus
TAAATCTGTGTGGCATTTGTAATGGATGCTACAGTGCTGAGTTTGAAATTACGTTTATTTCTTTTTCCAACCTTTAAAAGCCATATGGTTCTTCTGCTAGTCGTAGTGGTATAGGTCAATATGGCCTGAGTGACACAGGCACCCTATATGCATGGCTATAATCCCAAGGGGCATTGAAATGAAGAGACTCTGTCACTGGAGAGAGGATTTGTGCATGCGTGTGCGCGCATGCAGGCAACTAAAATAATCCAATTGAACTATGTGGTGATTCTGAATTATATCTATTTGAAAAGACAGAATATCATAAAGACTGCTAATATGGTGGAAAATTATATTAAGCTGAGACAAGACAGAGTTGATTATATGCTACTCTAGTGCAGATGTGTCTGGTGCTAGTCATTTGTGCATATTGATTGATCTTAAATATAGCAGAGCATATTATGGGAGTGGTGTTCCTATAGTTATTGATTCCATTGCAATCATTTGGTGTGTCATCCTGAGCTGTCATATCTCACGGTCCTGATTTACGTGACCCCTGATCAGAAGCTTTGGTAACAAAGCCAGCAGTGGGTAAACGTCCACTGAAAGAGAAAAATGGGTAACCTGTCTTAAGAAGTTGCTTGTTGAATTTCTTTTAATGCCAATATTCAGAAATGCATTAGGCTTTGCAATTAGCTCTGCATCAAGCTGCAGCGACCGTGCCATTGCATTCATGCCTGCGCTAGGGACCTGGTTTTGTACTGAGTGCTTTGAGAGGACAGCAGTTTATTGGCATAATATGATTTTCTTCACAGTGCAGCAGAGGAAATCAGTCTCTGTTGTGCTCTGTTAATTTATCAGTTGCAGCATTTTTAATTGACTAATTATTACTCCCAAAAACCTATGCATGAGCTCCTTCCTCCCCTTCTCCACATCATTTAAGCGATGAACAAAAGGTTTTCAATTACATTCTTCAGCCGTGCTTTTATTTCTCCTGTGTCTTTATTAAGGTGGTGTCCGTTAGCACTGCTGTGCTCGAGGGCCGCTGACCTTTGCCACCATAAAACCCTGCTGTCCAGAGCTCTGGAAGTCTGCTCACATCTTTTATACGAGGCTTAAACTTGGGATGCAGTTTGCTTCTCTTATAATCAGATCATTTGGGGGAGAGAACTGGACCGGGAATAGCCAATAAAATGGATTTGTGGTGGTTTGTGCTGGGAATTTTTTATGGCCTGGATGCCAAGAACTCATGCATGTGGATAGACATCTTTACTCTCACAGAGCCCCATTGACACCACTGGAGCTCCCTACAGCTATGAGGAGCCTGCATGAGCTTTCCAAACCATCGTGTAAGTCTGGGAAAATATACACCTGAAAAAATTGTGTCTTCAGTGCCTATTATTGACATTGTTTTAAGTATGCAGTAAGGTGAAAGGCTGCCTACCCCCTTAAGGGGCTAGGCCAACATAGAGAAGTACAGTTATTAAAGCGCACAACTCCTGTAATAATTGCCATGCAGAAATGCACAATGATAAATGGCCCTGTCCTCTCACCACCTCTCCTGAACCCAGAGAAGGGATATACGGCATGCCTAAAAAGATCTCTAGGCTCTTTAGGACAGCAAGAGAAAAGCAAGATTCAAAGTCAAGGTAGCCTCCTGGAGAGTGTCAGTGTGTCCGGAAAGTGATTTCAGAGTGGCCAGCATTTCATAAGATTGGACCAAATGGGCCAGATCCTTGAAGATGTGGTGCTGAGTGTCTTCACTTCTGAGTGCCTTCAGCGGGAGATAAACGCCCCCAGCATTGGAGAGGGTTGAGCACTCTCTGAATAACTTTTCCTGAAAATTAAATCAAGAGTTCCCTGAGATTCCTTTATAAGGGAGCAGCAGCAGGATGTAATGTGAAGGCGGCAAGATTCAGGTCTTTCCTGGACACTAGTGCGCAGTTGTACAAAACGGGAGAGCAACTGGTGCAACCACAGACAGGAGCTTGTGCGCTGCAAATCCTAGGGAAAATAGGCATTCAGGGCTGTGAAAAGTGAGGAATCCCCTGCTCATCATTATAGCCTGTGTAGTAAGTACTGCAGAGCCCCAGCCCTTCAAGACCCTGCCGACGTGAGTTAACTTTATTCACAGGAATAGTCCCATTGACTTGAAGTCAGACATTTTCAGCCAACCCTGAAATTAGATCCGTGAAATCCAGGACTCAGTTTGAAGCTAAAACCTGGCTTTTAAAATTTAAATTTAAAATTTAATACAGAAGGCGCACACGCACACAAAAATTGCGTGGTTTTTTTTCCCTGCTGAAGCTTCTTTTCAGTTCCTGCTTCCTGTTTTGACAGCGTAAGTCATACTTGGGCAGGGAAAAAAAAAGCCCGCAAACATAATTGCAACCATGTCTAATTAGGCAGAGCTATGTAAATTTAGCTTTTCTACATGATTATAAATGTCAGGAGAGCCTTAGATAAGACATGAGAGTTTTGAGTATCTCTTGTGTACCTAGTCTAAAATGTCCTTATTGCTAATCCTATTCATCTGGAGTTGCTTCCTAATTAGAATATTTATGGCCTAATAAGGAGGTGAACAAGACACTCCAGTTCTCTTCCAAAGGTGAGAGTAAGGATTCATTAGACTCAATGTCTCTGTTTTGATTGCTGTACAATGTAATTAACATTGTGCAAGACAATCTTTTCAGATTTTCCTTGACAACAAATATTTAAGAAAGTTTCTGTGCTTCTCTGTCTGAGCTAAATCTGGTTGCATGGAAGTCAAGTGGAGTTTTGTTATCAGTTTCCGGGAGGGAGGGGATTTGGCTTTTCAGGATGCTGCTTTCTCTCGTACGTACACGGCTTCCAATTTGCAGCCATCCGTGATTCTAGACACCGCTGATATTGCAGGTTATCTGAGCCGTACCTGTTAAGGCTGAAGTTTCAGGAAGCTGATTTTTGTAGTCAAGTAATGCAGTGGTTTAGTTGGCATATTTCATGAATATGCATTATCCGGATTGTATGATTTTTAAGGAAAATCTTTTTATATAGTATGTCTAGTTCCATCTATGGCAATTGCACAGCTATCGCAAGAGGCTTGTGTCAGTGTCTATACAAAAATAACAGCTTTTTAGGGACCTGAGTCCAAGGAAATCGTGCCTACTAATTGTCAATAAATACCTGAGGTTATGATTAAAAAAGGAGTGTTCGCTGATGAACTGATGCGGACTTACCTGGCAGAAATTAAGCAACCAGTCCAGGCAAGGGGAATGGCAGGCACAACAGCAAAGGGGGAAAATACACTGTTGAATCCAAACCAAGAAAAATGCCCCAGTAAGTCCATTAATATAATGTCACTGGAACGCCAGCCAGGGGCAGTCCATATAAAACCAAGCAAAACTCTCCTGATTCCTGCCTTCCCAGCCCTTCAGAGGTGTACTTTAGGAACCCAGGAAAGGATACACAAATTCAGGAGTCTCCTAGGGGTAATGAGACATGATAATGCACCCAAGCTGTCAACCCCATTGGAAACTGCCGCCCCCTCCTTACCAAGAGGCATGAGAGAGAGGCCAGAGGCATCTCTTCTTTCCATTAGCCCCTGATTAACGTGCGTGAACCATGCTACAAGGCAGACCTCGTGCATGATTTCTTGGCACACAATGCACCAAAACCATTTCTCTTGGGCTCCTCTCTCCAGTATAAAACATCTTCCCTTCCGATACTTAGGAAACAGGCTCAGATGCCTGAGAAAATAATGGTCTGTTACTTTAAAGGAGTTTTACGAAAAAGAAGTTGTCAAGATGGCAAGTCACGTGGCTTCAAGTCTTCTCTGTATTAATTACAGTTAGGCATGAGGATCTCGTAGTTAATGATAAATATAGCCTCATTCCACTGCTGATGGAAATCATTATCAGCCATTATCAACTTTAATTAATATATTCACATTATTCAAATGCAGGTAGAAAATGTTCTTTTGTGTCAGGACTAGAGAGGTGCACTACCTTGCCTTGATATGGGACAGGAAGCTCCCGACACTTCTGGGGACACTTGGGGGAGAGGGACATTTTACTTGAAAAGAGCCGTGCATAATGGGCGGCATGTTCATCCCTTCTCCCCTTTCCGTGAGAGAGTCGTATCAAAGCAGGGAGATGTTTGTTTCTAAAGAATGCGTCTTCTCCTGATGCACTGCTTCCCCACTTGAAGATGTAAACTGTTGTTTGTGCCATCACAGTCATCACCATAGCAACCAATGTAATGCCACAGAATATACAACTCAAGAAGCTCAGGAATAAGGAATAGTAGCAAGCGCTCCTAGCAATGAAAAATGATGGAAAAGAAACTCAGGAAATATGGGCTAAATAAACCTCCACTGGTTCTAAGTGGAAAGTGTCTCAAAATTTTCCATTAGGACTCTGCAGCTCTTTAAATAAATAACCAGTCTATCTCCATCCAGCTGAGAGCTCCCATCTGTTGATGTTCTTTGTTTTCTTCCTTTTTACGAAAATAATGGGGGCCCGATTCTGCGAGCGGCGCAGCAGAAATCGGCAAGAGCCAGGGTGCACTTTGCAGTGAGTTCAGCTTTTCATCTTCCTCTCTCCTTAGCTAGTCCAGAGCCTCGGCCCATGGGATGGTGCCTGTGCATCTCCAGGACCCTAAAAACGATGAGCTATTCCCCAGTTTGGGGAGATTTCCCCAAACCTTAGCGTGAGGACAGAGCTGCTACACAAACAACTCCGTCAATCTCTGCCTGGTGGAAATGTGCTGTTTGCCCTCCCAACACTTCCCAGTATACAGAGGGATATAATGATTGCTTACAACTTACGCACTAATTGTTAGGCCTAGGCTAAGAAGGATTGTCCCAAGGGGTCTCAGGTATTTTGGGAAAATGTACACCAAAGCTCAAGGCGTGGTGTTTCCAAACACCTTCAACTCCCATCAGCTTCTGTAACCACTTCGACCTCAGAGGTTGCCTCCCAGAATCAGGTTTACATTGTAATTTAGGGCGCTTGTACACATGACGGGGGTTTAGTCCTTCAGGGTTGCAGTCTATGCCCCCTGAATTGAAACAGTCAGTTTTTAATTGAAACGGTGGGTTTTATTTTTCTGTCTCGGTATTTACGCCATTGTCTTAGCAGCCACAGGAAGTGGCAGGGGGCCTGACCCTTCTTATTAATTTATTTTTGGCCGAGCCTGCCCGCCTCTCTCATGGCCGGAGTGGGAGCTGCTGGAAAGCTGAGCATCCCCTGAGCTGCGGGGGCCCCAATCCTTCCCTTCGCAGTGGTGGTGTCCCCCAGGGCCACCCAGGTGGGCTGCTAGTGGGCCAGGTGCTGCCCCAGCTTGGAGGCACCCTATCCAACTTTTCCGTGAGCCCACCCGGGCTTCCAGCACCCTGTGCACCATCCCCGCCCCCTTCTCCAGCTGCCAGCACACACAGCCACCTTCCTGTTGCCTCCCCACTCTGCAAGCCAGCCCATTCCCAGCGGCCCCAGGTGTCCTGGCAGCCACAGGCGCCGGCTGAATGCAGAAGCAACGTGGGGGCCCTATCCTTTCTTTTGAGCCTGCCTGCCTCTTCTGTGGGTGGGGGACACAACCTGACAGATTAATGGCTGCAACTTTCCAAGTTGCAACATTGCAAACTAACCTATGTCGGGATGTGGTTTAGTTTGTGACGATGCAAACTCATTTAACACCCCCCTCCAAACTCGCATATGTGTAAAGTGATGTGCCATTAAGCCACACAAAGGGAAATTTTTGTCACGTGTACAAGCAGCCTCGCATAGCAAACAGCAAATGCAATCTCCAGTACTCTCTTCTCATTGTTCCCTTTGTTGGAAACATTGTTCCCATATTTTTACCAATTTATAAGCCTTTATAAACAGTTAGTCCTGGACTGTTCTCTGCTGTTTGGAGTGGAGCACTGAAGATAGGACTTTAGCCGTATGCATTGTATGTCGTGGAAGTGACAGAACTTAGTTTGTATTGTACAAGTTGTACCATCAAATCATTGACTCCATGAGCTAACAATTTAGTTAACAGACGTTGGACCCAAAGCCAGGACCTGTTAGAGCTGGTTTAAGTTAGCATTTTGTTTCTACTGTCATATAATAAGCCTCTACTATACTGGCATTTGCAACTAGAAAAGAAGAATGAAAAAAAAATCCATATAGCACTCATAAAACTGAAAATAAGATGGACACTGCTAAGGCGAGGTGGCTGCGCAGAAAAAACCTTTTCACCTCTGGGATACAAATGTGAGTGCAGCAAATGTGAGTGCAGTTCATGATAAAATTAAATATATTTCATGGTCTCACCTTATTCCCTACAGGAAGTTAATCCACAAAATCCTTGACACAGTTTATCACAGCCTGCAGCTTCTGCTTAGGAGAGACCAAGGATGATTTACACTCCATTCATATCTTGCCTAAAGAGGATGGTGCCACCTGATCAGTGGTGCCTAGTCAGGGAATGCTGCTTCTGGCCTCCAGATGTGCACATCACCTTCTGTTCCCTTCACCTTCACAAGCCTGTTTTGACCGAGAAATGTTGGCATGCATCTAACTTGCATACAACGTGTATTTACTCTCTGGTTGGTTTTGTGTTTCTTTTGAACCGCCGGTGAAAATGCACTCTAGCAGTTTAGAGGGTTAGGATTAGTATTACTCCTTTTCCCCTCCCACATTGATAGTGTCACCAGTATAAGTTCCTTGCAGGCATTTGCATCATTGCTGAGTCCATCCAGCCCTCTTCTTTCTTACGCCAGTCTAAGCCCAACTCCGCTCAAGTCAATGGTGTCAAACCAGTATAAGAAGAGAATTGAACCTGGAAGGTTTGGTTAACTGCACTCTGAAATTGCTTTCAGGATAACATACTCAGCTACAACCTAAAGAGAATAAACTGTGCGGTTCCTGAGACTTCTGACTTCAAGGGTACGTGCATTCAAACCAAGGTCCTACAGGACTTGAGATTTCATAGCATGACTTCTGTTTGAGGGAAAGGATACCACACTGGCAATCATGAAAGGCTAGGTGGACTCATTCATAATTTTATAGCATGAGCAAAAGGAATGTACCAAAGAGAGGAGATCATTTCACTCTTTGAGGCATCAGATCTTCATGGTACCAGGTATGATTTCCCTCAAGTTTTTCAGGGGGAAAAAAAATCATCCCTAGACTAAGACTTGTCTTCATTTAAAAGTTCTGATGGTCCAGCTGTGCCTAGCAGGAGTATTCAAAAAATGGCACCCTGACTGCTATAGCAGTGCTCCCCAAAACCCTTATATGAGACGCACTTAAACTGGCAAAAGTGCCCTTTTATTGGCATGGTTTATTTTGCTCAGGAAATTGCTTTATCATAGATTCTAGATAATAAATTAGAAGGATTTGCTGATATAAAATTCAACCGGTATATATCTTGGCAAACGCATTTAAGTACAGACAAACCTTTAAAATTATGTTCATCCCCCTGTTAGAAGAAAAAGATGGTATCTCAAATTGGGAACCCAAATTTAGGTGACTTAATGTAGGCAAATGTAGGACTTAATCTCTCTTGTGGATGTTCCCCTTGGGGGAAAAATGGGGTGATGATAATTCCCTACTTTATCGCAGTGTGGTTAGCATAAGCTTGTTAATCTTTGCACCTATAAAAAAAAAATAAGATATGCCAGCATTTCATGTGTCATTTTAATAAGCATTCAGTGTAGCATTCTATATGATTAGGTCACCAGTTAACCAGGACTAATTACCTTGGCAGAATCATAGTTGGTCGGGTCGGAAGGGACCTGAACAGATCATCTAGTCTGACCCCCTGCCATGACAGGGAAGATTACTGGGGTCAAACGACCCCAGCAAGATGTTCATCTAGCCTCCTCTTAAAGACCCCCAGGGTAGGAGCCTGCACCACTTCTCTTGGAAGCTGGTTCCAGCCCCTAGCCGCCCTGACCGTGAAG
>NW_017728942.1:7417998-7440206 GCF_001723895.1 Crocodylus porosus
AAGATCCTTTTCCGCCTCTGCACTGACGAGAAGGGAGTTCCCCAGCCTGTAGGTATGGTGCTGGTTCTTCCTCCCCAGGCGCAGCACCTTGCTCTCGTCGGTGTTGAATCCCATCCTGTTCTCGTCTGTCCACCCCTGTAACCTGTCTAGGTCCGGTTGTAGCCTATTCCTCCCTGCTAGCGTGCCCACATCCCCCCACATCTTAGTGTCATCAGCAAATTTGAGCAGGTGCTTTTTACCCGCTTGTCCAAGTCGCTGATGAAGATGCTGAACAGTGCGGGTCCGAGGACCGAGCCCTGGGGGACCCCACTGCCCACGTCCCTCCAGGTCGGAAACGACCCATCCACCACCGCTGTCTGGGTGCGGCCCTCCCGCCAGTTGGTGACACATCTGACTGTGTGGGTGTCGACACCACAGTCCCCCAGTTTCCTAATGAGAACGGGGTGAGAGACAGTGTCGAAGGCCTTCCGAAAGTCCAGGAAGACGATGTCCACTGCTACCCCTGCATCTAAGGACTTGATGACCTGGTCGTAGAAGGCCACCAGGTTTATGTTTTGCAGTTTTCAGTGTCAGACTGTTACATTTGAATATCTTAAAATACATGCTACTAAATTCAACTTCAACATTCAGGGCTGCCTCGCTTCTCATATGATATTCAGATCTTCCAAGGCTAAATGTTTTTTTATAAAAGAAATGTAGCTAAAATTGCAGAAAGCTTAACTACGGCAACTCCTCCTCGCAGCTAATAGCCAGGAAGCCTCTGCCTTTCTCCAGTTTTATATCCACATGAATTACATTTCATCACATAGAGATTGTTGGCAAGTTCCAGCCTGGTACCTTGGGGCAATATGAAGTTAATTCCATATTAGAAGAATCTGGGAGCATGGCAATGGGGTCTCTATCGTGCCCGCTCTTTTATGAAACGTCCCCCAGTTAGGTGGAACCTGCTTACTGGTCACTTAAAGGCTTTGACACTTGCAAAGATCCTGTGCCTGCCTCAGATGACAAAAAGCATGGAAATTCAATGCAGCTTGATTAAGGCTGTGATCTGAGAAAATTAAATTCTGCCTTCAATTATTGAAATGGCTGGTGGGTGCTGCTTGTTCCTCATTTTACATCTAGTCGTGAGAAGGGGCCCAATGTCTGCTTCCGAAAGTCTCCCTTAATGCATGGAACTTTTTAGGATTAAAGAAAACCCATCTCCTGTTTTAAATGAACAAGTGTGACCCCTTGCCTCCAATAACTTTGCACCTCCAGATACAAGCGGAGCACTTTAAAAAAATTGTTTCTCCTAGGACTTATTTTTCCGTAGTTGACATTGGCCGTTTGCTTCACGTATGATGATAATTGCTGTCTTTGTATTACAATCACACCAGGATGTGCAATTATGTCAGTAAGGAGATTTTATTAAGGCTGACAGCCCCAGTATTGGGGGAAAAAATATCCTGCTTATCACAAAGTAATCTCTCAGTGGCAACATGACAAGCCGTCGCTTTTCAACGGACGGGGCTAGCAGCATCCTAAGGTGGCACAGGCAGTGTGCTGAAGCTCACAAGTCTTGAATTTTGGAGACATTGCCCAGATATTAGAGCTTTGTTGGCGTTGGCTTCACAAACGTGACCCACTGGTGTCACAAACATGGAAACCCGGAGGTTTCCTTAAATCCCAGATCTCCTCCCAGGCCAAGGGGAGTCGCCCTGAGTTATTTCCTTAGAGATTTTGAAATCACTTAAAGCCAAACTCAAGAGATGCAACAAAGTTTACACGCCTGCCTGCAGACTGTCACCAGTGATCGCCGCATCTTTGAGCATGGGCATATGTAAAATGAAGCCAGGGAGATGGTATGATATTATGTCTGCAGCTAAGATAAATTCTCTCGAATTACACAAATAGTTATGAGCATAAATTGCCCTAGGATTTCTATGGTTTCCGATAGGATTATTATGCAGTCACCATATGCTTAGTTTGATTCAGCATGCTTTATTTCATCACAGCTCTGCAGAGATTACACATCACCCTTTCTCTTGCCTTGTTTCTCTGTTCAGTACTCCTTCAAACCGCCATATATTACCCACTGGGATCCGTTTCCCCCTTTCAGCATGTTGTATCCACAGGGAGGTGAGCTGCCCTCTTAATGATCCCTGTTTTCAAAGGGTTCTGAGAGCATCAGCAAATTCCCTGTTAGTCCCTGGGATATTAATATTGCCCTCTGCAGAAATGTCTTCATTTTGGTAACCTCTTTTTACATAGTGTGCATAGTAATCCACATGTGACCCTACACAAATCCCTTAATGCAATGCTTACTGGAAAAAAAAAATCCTCTCGTTTTATATCCAATACATCTACTTAGAGACCCTAGGATCTTCATTAGCTTCTAAAAAAACTGCTGAGAAACCTTTGCCAGAGATTGTAGAGTTTTATCCTCCATTAATCCCAGATCCGTTCCTGCTCCGTGAGTGATTTGTAGCATCTAAGCAATTACAGCTATGTTGCCTTTTTATATTTTGCCTTCAACTTTATTATCTTACTTTTCTCTGCACAGAAATGAGTACGTTATTATGTGCCCACTCTCCCGGTCTATCGCTATCGTTCTGAATTGTGTTGCTTCTGCTTTTGTGTATTTACACCCCTCCAATTTCAGCATTATCAGCATTTTTTTGGTTCTCCCCTACGTTATTTCAAGTTATTAATACACCGCGTGAACAAAGTCTGTAGTAAAACAGATCTTAGCTTTGTGTCATGAATCGCCTCTATTGGTGTCAAACTTCTGCTCCCAAAAGCAGTATCCCCATTGCCACAAAGTTACTTTGAGGCCTGAGTACATTTTCTGTAGGCTTTCCCTTTGGTTCTTTTTCCTCGTAAAAAAAATCTGTTTTTCTGTGGCCAAGGGGACTTGCAGGACACCTCAGTTCCCAGTGATGGGGAAGAAACATAGGAGCAGCAGCATCTGTGACCCAAATAGTAGATCACAAGAGCATCGTCCACTGGTTAGACAAAAACATGAAACTTTTCTAAATCTTCCCGCTATGGATTAAAGAGTTCTTGTGGTTTTTTACATCAGTGCTAATTATGCCCATACCCCACGCTCAGGTGGAGGAGCTGTGCCAGGCTTTGGGAGATACGTAAGGATAAAAGGAGGAGATATCATTTCTCGGGGCTGCCACCAGCTACTACTTCAACCTAATGGGCGGTGTATGCTCCACCGGTTTGATGCTCTTGCTTCTTCGATCGGTGCGCCCTGCCCAGATGGAGCGATCCCCCTCCACATTGCGTGGGCAGTGCATATACCTTCCCTGGTCTCCCTAATTCCTGCTCTGCCTGGCAAAGCAAAACCGCGCTGAGATGGCAGCAGAGTTTGGCATGGGCTATGCCAGCTCACTCCAGTCATGGCACACATCCAGGGAGGGCCAGCAGTTTACGCGAAATGCATTGAACCACATTCATCCCAAGTGTAAATACGATTATACTGACCCAGGCTGCGCTTCCAGTGCGGCTCCTATCCAAGGCTCTTTTTCAATAGGAATCTTCTGACTTGGGTCTAATTGGAGCTGGATCTTACTCGGGTGAATCCTAACGAAGGCCATAGTATTTCCCTAGAATACCTGGGATGACAACTGGACGCATGCAATCAACACTGCCTTTAAAGACAGAGATTGAAAACCAGAACACTTGCCTTTGGAGTAAGCCTTCAACAAGAAACCCCCTCTTAGTATTTTCTGACTTTACCTCTACCTCCAGATTCAGTCGCTTTTCCAATAACGCTGTCAATCACAGCTTCTCTCACCAAATCGACACAGAGCTCTAACATGAGTCTACTCCTGCTATATAAAACAACTCTTAGGGGGAATACAATAGGGAATGCCTCACATTAATCTCTTTTCAGTTATTTGATGACTTTCCGCTAACCTTTCATTCTGCCAGATTTAATTAAGTCAGTTGCTTTTCCCAGTATAACCCATTCCAGCAGACTTTTGAGGTTCCCTTGATTTCCTCATAAGGGAATGGGCCTATAAGATATATAGTTAGTGAGAAAGCCAGCAAAGCTATTTTCTCTAAGTGAAGTGATTCCCAACAATAAATAGTGGCCGACACAGATTTGCAGTAGTATATTTTGTTCATGCTCTACAGAGACAATGTGCTTTGGGTCCCCAAGGCTTGTGTTATGCTCCAAAATACCATAACTTTAGCATCCAGAATCCTGCCCCCTTTATTGCTTTATTAAATACAAGCTAGACAGAAAATATATATAGCTGCATATTAGATTGGATTAACTGGATTAGAAATATTTCATTGATTTTATTTAAAAAATACAGAAGCGCATGCATTAAGGTAATCATTACAGTATTGTAATACAATCGTTGTGTTATTGTGGGGGTGATAACTATATTAATGTGCATCTGTTGGGATTTAAAAATTCTGAATTTTTTCAGCTACCTTTGAAAAGTGGCGCTTTTGGCCATGGCAGTCCTATTTCCCTGTAAAAGTCAGGGAAAATATAAATTGCAGGCAGTATTATCAGTATTCATTGACCTCAATTTATCTTCTTCTTGATGCTCTTTCAAGCTGCCCCACCCACAGAGCTGGACAAAGGGCAGTTTTCCTAAAACTGAATTATGAAGGATTTCCCCCCCCACCCTTTTTTTTAATCAAACCCGATACACAAGAAAACAAATCAGGCTGATACAACTGTAAGTCAGATTGACAAGGAAAGGAGCTGCAACAGCTAAACGGCTGAAAGCAGGGGAAGCAGGGAAACAGCATGTGGGGCTAACGGTGGATGGTTTTCAGGTTTCCGAATATGTTAAGGCATCCTTTCTGTTTGTTAAATTGCTCTGGCAGCATTGGACAGCAAAGGTTTTGCAGATTATGAGAATGCAATGGACATCACTAGGACTTCCCCCCCTCCAAAGCATGGCCCTCGAGGAATCATCAAGAAGTCATGCACCACAAAAGCAGGATTTGCTTTGGAGAACTCCCTAGAAGGGCAGAGGTTTCTTAGGACCATCTTTCTGTTTACCTTTCTCATGTGACCGGCACAGGTTTTTGCTAACCCTCGGTGCCATGGTGGGAACAAGGCAAACGCAAGCTGTAGACACCATGAATGTAACTCCGACATACTTACCAAAGAGTGTCTCTTGACAATGAGGGTTGCTGTGTGACAGCCTAGACACCAGACTTTGGCTGAGTATTTTTCTGTCCAGGGAGAGCTGAAAGTAATACAGTAAATCTAGAGAAATTGTTCCATTGTTCTATTTTCAAGCGCTTTTTTAAGATGGAGCAGGATCCTTGGGGCATAAAGCAAAAGTGACATTGGCAGGAAGTGGTATCCTTTAGGCCCAAGTTGCTCTTTGCTTTTTGTGGAGGTCTCAAAGAAGGTCCTGAAACGTTTGCGCTGCATCCACCCTCCAAGTGGTGCCTAGGCGAGGAGTTGCTGTACAATGGTGGTAGTACGATGGTGGTGATGATCAAGCAACATTGTTACAGCCAGCAACCAATGCTACCTTAGGCTGCATCCACATGAGCATTGACGTTTGGTTCCCCAGGGACAATTAGCGGCGGTGCACCTTGTGCCGCCGCTAGCTGTACCCAGGGAACGCCTGTACCATGCACCCTTGGGCGCGTGGCAGGTTACCCCGGGTGAAGTAGGTCTTGTTCTAGACCTCCACAAAAAGCAAAGAGCAGCCTTACTTGGAGGCCTCCCGGGGCTGCAACAGTGGCAGTCCTGCCACTCCACTTTTTATTTTTTGCACAAGGTTTTTTGCCCCCTGGATATACAGGAGTAACAAAGAAAAACAAAACCCACGGTGCTCCCTTGCAGTGTGGAGGACAGCTCAATGTGCAGTATGTGTGCTGCAGACATGGCTCCACATACCACACAGCTTGGCTTGTCTGGGCACAGCCCTAGGGTCTTGTTTGGCCCCCATCCCTGCAATACCTCCATGCTTTGTGGTGCCTTGTAGTTCAGAAGTTGTAGTTTTAACACCCTGTAGTTCAGAGGTTCTGTCTTTGCAACACTACTGCCAAGAAGAGGGAGGACTATTTCCCTTTATACCCAGGGAGTCCGTGCCAAAGCAACAATGAAAGAATGAAGTCTCTGGAGTCAACAACCCTAAGCCCAAGGTTAACTCTAGGGTGCTGACCAACTGGTCCAGGTACTGAATCAAATCATTACCACTGTGTAACCTCATAATATTAAACCCTTTTTATAATAAACCCCATTTTCACCCAACCCAGCAGCGGGAGTTGATTTTTTCATTTTTCGTTTTATGGACTAATCACAGAATCATAAAAAAATCTCCTATTGTAGAAAACACCCTTTTTTAGAAAGGCCTGGGGGCTTCATTATAATGAGTTTGTCTCTTAAAGGTACACTAAAATTTACCTGTGACACAGACTTGTAATCGTACATCTCATGCACTGATAAATTACGTAGCCTAGAAACCCCAAACCACACCACCTCATTGCAAATTTAAATTCATCTTTCTTCATGTGAGTCTCCTGTCTCATGGTGTATATCCATTTTGTTGTTTTTCATCCTTGGCCACGTGTAGGCCCTGGTACATTTTTAAATTGTAATATTTTATATTCTTCTACTTCTGGAATTATTTTGGAAAATCACACAACAGTTTGCTGGGTTCTTCTTTTTTAAATCATTTCACATAACATTTGCAGGACTGAAAAATGATGGCTCTTTTCTAATCACATATCTTAAACTAGACTAGTTTAAAGGGCTATGTTTTAATTTAGTATCTTGCAATGGGTTGGGTCTCAACAGTAAAGATTCTCCATGACTTTGGTGGGACTCCATGCTTTAATTTTTAAAAGGCTATGAAAAAAAGCACCAGAAACAATGGCATCTCTTATTATTTTTCACATTCATAATTTGAAAACAGCCCAACCTTTTATTTTCAATTTGCTCCAGGCTTGGTGTTTCTTTTGCCAAGTTTCAGTCAAAAGACAAATTTTATGGCCATGTTATAAAGCCCCTGAAAATAGAAAACGCTGACACAAACTTAACTGTAGAGGCACAATTTAGAAAGTAGGTGCTTGTGTCAACTTTGAAGAATGAGATGAATTTAAAGGCGCTATTTAGGTATGAAAAAATCCTTTGGGTTTAACAGCTTCTGGTTTTCCACGCACTCTGGTGTTTGTCAGGCAGCCATGTGCAAGCAATGACGTTCCTATGAACTAAGCAAATTGAACTGAAAAAAAAATACTTGACCTCCAGTGCCCACCCATTGCAACTCATAATCCAGAGAAGTATCAAGCTGAACAGAACGTACTTCCCTATTAACCTTCCGTAAAGTGCACTTTAAAACATGTTGTTCCCATTAGTGATGGTCACTTAAGGTCAGAACATGACATACTCTGGCAGGGGCATAGAGGCTTGATTGACTCGTCTGTTTTGGTATTTTCTTGTAGGTCCTTTTCTTGCGCAGCAGTTCCAGGTTGATGGTTCTTTTATCTTCCCCAGGAGCGGAGTACTTCTCCTAAGCCCCTCCGTTGACTTTAACCAACGACAGCACCAGCCCACTGTCAGATGCCCTACAGGTGTAATTCCACCTACTAGTAAGAAATGCACCTGGAGGCCATGGTTGGACTACATTGCACTCCACCCACCCTCCTCCAACACTCCTTTCACAGCCCCCATTATTTACTGCCTTAAACATTAGAAAAACTGAAGTCACAAGACTGGCTAAAAACCCGTGAGGGTTTTTAATGTAATAAATACAGATTTAAGTTCTTGTGATTTGCAGTTCTCACTTCTGAGGCTGTAGAGGTCATCATGTTTTCCCTGCAGCCATAAGGGCCAGATGCTTGCCTTTCTGCAGGATGACTCCCACATAATCACCTTATTCCCAATTTTGGACTTTCCAGATATCACAAGTCTCATGAAATCAGAAGTGTTGGCAACACTACGCCCCTGCCATGCCTTCTTTACTGGGGAGTGCAAGCAGGGAAGGTATAGGAGTCCTCAGAGCTGTTTCTTAGTCTGCAGGGGCACATATACCTAGTGTATAAACCACTACTTCTATACCAGGTGAGCTGCACAAAAATAACTCTACTCAGTTCTGCCCAACATTATTTAGAGGCCAGCTACAGAGAGTCCAGTAAGGTTTCCCTCTTGTACGAATTTTATTTTTTAGAACTTTTTAGAACTTTTGCATTGAAGAGATTGATAGTATTGTCATTTTTACGTTTGAATAAGTCTTAAAATTCTTCCTCGTGGTATAGCCATCAGAGTTCACATAACAATAAAATGTCATATAACCAACAGTGCAATAAGGGTTTTCCTTTCAGAAATAATCACTCAAGGATTTCTTAAGTGTTAAATACCTTGCATAAGGCTTTAGTCATATTTATATTTAAGGTATTGGCACCCATCCCTTGAAAAGCTGAAAGAGAAAGAAACAGTTAAATATCTGCTAATTCAGGAGATGGGTTGGTTTTTTTAAAGAACATATATACAAATCACAGCACTTCAAAATATTCAGTTAAAATGTAAGGAGCTAGGAAGAAAACAAACATGTGGCATACAGAGTCTGAGATCTCGCTTGCTTCACGTGTTTCAGACATGGAGAACAGGGAGCGTGAAACCAGCTAAATGAAAGTCTATGTCATGATGGCTGGTCATGATGAAAGGTGTTTATTGAAGGTCAACTCTCAAAATCCCAGCAGCACTGAAACGAGAGCTCGGCAGGGGTGGGAGGGAAGCTTTGGGACTTGCCCTTTTTTGGCGAATCTGGACCTACAATGTTACAGTATTTAGATTTGTGCAAGGTTTCTTCTGGTGTAGCATTGTGGGTGGAAACCTTCTCTGCTTCAGCCAGTGAGTCAGAGCATGCATTAGGATTGATGATGTGAATTGCTGCGAAATAAATATTTGGTTTCCCTCGTCCTGCGTGAGGCATGCTAGGAATTAGTACTTTAAGGCAGAAACTTGCCCATGTGCTGAGAACCAGCACAAGAGGGCATCTGCTGCTCTGAAGTCCCGTTCATGAAGGCTTGGGTGGGAGTTTAAATGGGGTGCGTCCGCAGAGGAATGAATTTCACCTTTTGCAAGTAACAGAGAAAGTTTAATATTTCAGGCTGGTTTATATATGCCAGCTTTTCACATCACTTACCAGAAGTGAAATATCACCTCTTTGAAGAACATTGTAATTCAATTGCAATGAGTAACACAGCAGGGTAGAGAAGTCTGGTTTGGTTAATACTTAGAAGAGTGGAGCAGGGGAGGGGAGAGAATATTTTACTTTTCTGAAAACAGGAGATGTAATGCACATCGTGCAGAGGTCTTGTCCTAGCCCCCTAGAAAGTTGGGGGGCAGGGAGGGAGACGCCGAGCGTCACCCTGCAAGTACAGAATTAATTTTTATTTAAGGAATTAAAAATAAAGTCTTGCTACTGTAACTAAGTCCCACCTAGTGCAGTGCTTTACTCAAAGGTTGCAGGAAGCAGCATAGGCTGGTGAAGGAAAGAGTTTGGAGGAAACCTCAAGAAGTCAGTCATCATAGCATCATGAAGGTTAAGGCCAAAGAGGACCATTAAGTCAGGTGTCCGCTCCCTTGTATTTCACAGGCTGTCGCGTCACCCTCTTTTCACATACCCAAACTAGTTAGGTTGAAGCATGTTAGTCCCCAAGAGACTAAACTGCGTCACAGAGAATGAGGAAATGAAGGTGTCTCCAATGTCCAAAAGCCCAACAGTGGCATGGAACTGCTTAGATAAGATGTGCCTAGACAATCCCAGCAAATGCACAATGTCCGTACTAGAGAGGAAGGCAAAAAATTTGCCCCACAAGTCAGCGAGTGATTATATGGCCTGGCTTGGAGAAGTTAAGTTCTACCACGTAACCAGTTCAGTTCCAGAGGCATGGAGTCCTGCAGTGTCGTGTACATGTGGTGGCATGAAATACGTGCTGTATTTCTGATAGTTGGACTACACGTACAGGATCTTGATACCTCTGTTGCCTTGGCCACCAACAGACTTAAGTCTTTTTAGTTCAGACAGCAGCATAGGGCAGTGATGCTCAGCCTCCCTGCCCTACAGGCCAGACAAGCGATGCAAAGTTGGTCTGTGATCCAGATCTAGCATGGGGTCAGCACACAAGGAAGCAGTTGTAGAGTTAATTACTACAGCTCTGGAAATTAATGCTTCCCCTGTTCTCCGACGGCCAATGTTCCAGACCCATGGGAAACCCCATGGGTGACATGGATGTAAGGACGACATGGCCCCGTGAGCCAGATTTGACCTGTGAGCCAGAGCTTGAGCACCACTGACATGAGGTGTAAGCTTCATAGATCCCATGTTTGATCCTCCCTAGCGACAACCCAGGTAGGGAAGTGCTATTTCATTTGGCTCAAAAAGCACAAGTCCAGATTTGCCAAAAAGTCCGGTGCCCACAACACGGGCAAGTTTTCAAAAGCACTTGGCTGCTAACTGCAGCGACCAGATTTTGAAATTCACTCCTCCCACCAGCTCATTGAGAAGACAATGGAAGTGGCTGGGTGCTCTGAGCATCTTTGGAAATTTGCCACCTTCATTTTGCTTCCGGAATAAGAGCGAAGCCCTTCTGGCAATCTAACCACATACCTAGTCTAAGTGGGAAGTGTTATGTGCTGAGCTCTTCTGAGAAATCTGTTCCCATGAGCTTTGTTTAAATGATGGCTAATTAGATCTTTCTACAGAAACTAGTTCAACTTCAGACAGACAACTTTCTTAAAATCTGATGTTCCTGGCCCAAGTGCAATATTTATTACCAAAATATTGATAAAAAAAGCAAATTTCACCTTTTCATCGGCCTGAAAAGAAATGGCTTAAAAGCTAGGTAAGAAAAAATACACCAGTTGTGGTCCCATTAGCATTTGATACTGCTGCCGTACTGTGGGGCAGGTGAAAAACCCCACAAATATGAGAACAAAAGATGTAAGGATAGTTGTGGAACGAAGTAAGACTTTTTAACAACTATACATTTTCCGTCTCTTTTTTCCAGTAGATTCCTACTCGATGTATCCTGCAGCAACACCCTTGTAACCTTCTGTTGCTATAACAGGCATAATTCTAAATATATCAAGTCATCCACTCCTAGGAAACTGGTAATTAATTGGCAAATATTTGTACAGTGCTTTGAAAATGTAGGTCCAAATTTTGCAAACCCTTTGTCCACAAATGGGGATTAATTTAATCACATAATTACTTCATTTCTGGACTTTGACATACACAGTTACCCAATTTGTATGTGATCTATAGTAATTGCATGTATAAATCGGAAACACACGTGGGTGTGTGTCTATAAAAATATTGTGCATGAGCTTTTGAAAATTGAGACTGGAAATCACATTATTATCTTGTTTTAAAAGGGCTTAACTCCTGTAGAGAACCTCTTTCTAAGTGTATTTTATACACGTTTATAGCCTCTCACGGCAGTTACTTGTTCTACTCGAGTCAGGTTCTTGGAAAAGGAATCTTTCATGCCCATCTGTATCTTGATGGAGATAGCCACGTATAATAACTGTAATCTTCTCCAGGTCACAGATTCCTTTGTTTTTGGCTTTGTAGCACATCAGCTCAGGGATATTGATTTGTGTTGAGGAAAGAGGTCATAATACATGAAACTGCTTCCCTTAAACCCTAGTCACATGAACATGGAGTGATTTTTGGACAAAAAGGGTTTCCCCCTCCCAATGTGTTTATACATAAAGAGCAGAAGAAAATCTGAATTTTCACTATTCCTCCAGAGACGAACTTTATATGGTCCACAGGCATCTGACTATGATTCACTAAACAGGAATCCACATTTGTCGTGTAACAAGTAAGAGAAGCCCCAGAAGGTTTATAGTAATTAGCATGAAGCATTTCGTATATTCGTTTTGAAGCTGATGGGAAATTGTACTTTCTCATCTCAGTGGTGCTGTGGGTTGCTCCTGATGCACTGTGAAATCTCCCAGTTTCAGAAGGCAAGCGTGCACAGTGCTCCATTAAATTCCTACCTGACTCCTCAAACAGGGGATGGGACTTCAAAACAAGCTAGGACTTCTGTGGGATGATAGCCCATATGCTGACCCCTGCAACCCCATTGCATGCAGCATTTATATACATTTTAATTTCAAGCATCTAAGTGGGCCCACTGAAGTCAACAGGAGCTCCCTTGACTATCAGTAGGTACAGCCAATACTGGTCTTCCAGTCTTCTCGCTATGAAATGACCATTTTTTCTCTATAAAGAGTCCTATATATGTTATACCATCCCAATTCCTGGAGTCCCTCGCTGACTTTAACAGCTCTAAAACTGGCCTAGAATTAGAGTTGTGGCTGCTAGGGCTCTCTGGATTTGGATCAGGGTTGAGAATGGGATTAGAGCCATGCAGTTAGGCACTTTGTGTTAGGGTTAAGAGAGTAGTAGATGGGCTCTCCAGGCTAGGGTTGTCCTGAACCTGCTACAGATCCCTGTTTTAGGGATGCAATTCGTAGGCCTCAGAGAGGTAGAGTAAGTGGTGAGGCTGGTATGTCAACCTTACGTTTCAAAGGTAATGGCTAACTGGCTCTGGAGCCAAGGTTTGGGTTGGGGTTAGGGTCACCAGGTAGAGCTGCTAAGGCTCACCAAGCTAGGATTAGGGGTGTGGAAGACAGGGGAGGCTGGGCTACGATTAGGGATGTAGCTACTAGGGCTGCGTGCGCTCGGTTTAGAGGTGGACCTGGTAGGGCTTCCCAGGCTTGGGGTCACAGAGCTAGTGTTAGGCTGGAGGTGAAAAATTAGGTTCCACCGCTTTCCTCAAGGCTGACTGCTAAGACTACCATTATTTCAACTTCTGTATTGTATTTCTGCCTTTCTGAAGATCCCCTTCCCTTGTTTTTGTCTCCACTTCTCTTTTACTTTCTCTGTATTTCTTCCATGTCGATAATTCTCTCTCAGTGGGTGGGGTTAGTTGACAACACACTCCTAAATTAGTCCCTTTGCTACTTATTTTTCGTACTTTGACTTTGTATTATATTTAATTAGTTTATTCTTTATTATGTTTTCCCTTACTTTCACATAAGGTTTTATGTTACGGGGGTTTTTTTATTACAGTGCACTTAGATATTTCACAACAGGGACCTTCCCAAATAATTTTTTTAAAAAGCTGTACCATAACTCTCAAGTTAGCAAGGATGGACTCAGGATATCCAAAGGAGCAGTGGTTCAATGGCAACAGCTTCCTAAGTGAGACTTTGCAGTCCTTTCCGTGGTCTTCTGTTGGAATATTTTCTTTACCTCTGAAAAGGGATTTTAAAATAACTTTCAGCATAAAAAAAAGGAAACAAAGTAAAGCAGAAAAGAACTAGTATCAATGGGAGCTTTGCTGAAGTGAGCCCATAATGACAAAGCACCATATAGCTCTGGTGTGACCTTATGCAAGGTCAGTAGTTCATTCTTGGAGTTAGATGAAAGTTTGCATAACAGTGTCATGAGTTTCAGAATTGCTTTTGACATAGAAACCAAACTGCCTTTGCAGTGCCCTGCCTGGAGGCAAGACGATGAGACAAGAGCAGTGAGTGACTCTGACAGTCCCAGGTTGTTCCACTCGATAAGCCTGTAGGTGGTAACCTCTAAGCCCAACGACTAGAAAGAGTCAGTTTGCAAACAAGGTAAAATAGAAGACTGCAAAGTTTTAAAAAAAAAATCCCACGGATGACGAATGTTTTATCGCCCCGCTCTTTGATGGAAAAGAAGGAACATTTTTCTTCTGCTGTGGTTACTGAGGCACTGAAGCCTTGATAATAATGTGCGACAGCTATACCATCAAATAAGAAAAACTTTAAATTACTGGCTTCACATCTCACATCAGTGGTGAACATTAGAGGTGGTTTCACTATTTAAGTGCATTATTGGCGTGTAGTTTGCAATACAGACTTCCAGCTTATTTTTCTAATTTACTTCAAAGCTGATTGCCAGCATTATGTGGAAAATCTCTTTTCTGCCCTCCTCCCTCTTCCACATTTTAAAGCTAACTCACTGTAGGAACACTTGGGCTGTTTACAAACCCTAATATCGGTAACATAAATTTTCTCTAGAGAGACAGAGAAATTAATAATAAATAAATAGAGATTTCATTCATTAATAATGATGATGCAGGCCCTTCCATCCTTAGGATATCAAAATGCTTTATAAACATTAATGGATTATGCATGGAAAGTAGGTTGTATTCTCCCTACAGATAGGAGAACTAAAGCTTTACCATACTCTGCTGGTCCACAGTCCTCTGCCTTGCCCAGTTGCTCCTTTGGTAACAAGAGATCTCATCTGAAGCACTATGAAATTACATGAACCTGCTATAGCTTCCATCATAGTTTCCAGTTACAATGGGCTGGTGAAACCTGGTGCGTGGTGTCTTGTACAGTTACACCCAGCAGAAAGTTAATACTGGTCATTGAAAAGAGCCAGAGTTGAGATAAGGCTGAAATTCTGGCCTCCAGTTAATACCGGCGAGGAAGAGAGAGTAAGATCGGTTACAGTATTGCAACGGTATCTGAATAGGGACAAAGAAACCGTGACCTAATTCTCACCAGAAACTCCTTTTTCTTAGAATCGAAGCAGCTACATCTAGCATTGGGAGGTGAAAACTATGCAGAGTTTCTGCTCCTTTGCGCCACAAAAGCATGGGCTGAGTTCTACCAATGCCAGCTGTTCTGGCGATGACCATCTGACCCATTCGGTTCACTTCCTTTGCCTCCCCTCCCCTTCTTTGTCCCGCTTGTCTAAGCTCTGTACAAGGTAGTTCCTGGGGAACACCCGGCCTTTATGACCTTTCACTCCCTTCGTCCTTCCCTTGACTTCTCCCAAGCCACCAGCAGTCAGTTGCCTTGTGTCTCCATTTACATCCTTGTAGTCTCTCGTACCTTGAGCAAGTCCATCATGGCCTCCATCCTTTCCTGCTTGACATGGGCAACTGGTGCCACCTTAGTTGGGAAGGCACGTGCACCCCCCCTCAGCGACCAGTCAGCAACTGGGGGGGTCCCCCATGGCCAATCTTGCCAATTTGGGGGCATCCCCCCCTCCCACAGCCAATCTTGCCAACCAGGGGGGAGGTCCAAAAGGCTTTGCCATTGCAGCGTCTTTCCCAGCACTGCAGAGAGGCAAGCTGAGGCTTAGCTTTGCTTTGCTTCGCAGTCGCACTGCTTCTGACTGGGTCGGTTCCTCAATCTCTGCACACAATTTATGTTGTACATGCTTCAGGGCAAGAACTTTGTTTTCATAACTACCTAAAAATTGCTTTACATGTGATTAGCACTCTGTATATAAACATTAATAAGGCATTGTGCAGGTCTAAAACAAAGATTTATCACTACGTTCAACTCTGAAGGTGAGGAGGCTTGTCTCAGTTCAGACAAGTATTTATAAATACAGCTGACTCCCAGGGATTTTGTGCGCATTGAGGGTCAGGTCCAATTTCTGTCCTGTTCTATTCAGGTTCTTATATCAAGCTTATAGCTGTAAAATCTAAGTTCCCTTCAGCAGTCTATTAAGTGAATTATGTCTGATACACGAGGCTTGCCACTTAAGAGTACTCTTTGAACCAAATTGTTTGGTACATCCAGAAAGTTGAAGTTAATTTACTGTTAATTACCTCTGACTGTTGTGAATCTCAGCTATTCTCTGTATCAAACCTTCTGTGACTGAGTTCAGAACACTTTGTGAATAGCAAATCAGCTTCCCTGCGCTGGCTGGAACATGAGGACGTGGGCTTGTGAAAGGTTTTGACATCCCGTTTGGATTTTAGCTTTTGGCAATATTTCGAGTGCACAACATTTCACCATTTGACAAAAAGCAAAATGCTAAATATGTTTGGGTTTCAAGCAACTAACTGCTAAACATTTTTTTCAGCCAAAAACTGCTTAACTAAAAAAAAAAAAAGAAAAAGAAAGAAAGCCCTCTCCTCCCCCCCGTTTTTAGCTACAGAATGTTGCCTTAAGGCTTTTCAGTTTTCTAAAGCAAACGTGAAGTTTCCGAGGGAAGTGGGTGTCCCACAAAACTATTCAACAACTCAATTTTCAGTTTGAAAACGTTTTGATGGTAAATATTCCTCCGCCCCAGTTATCAGCATTTGGAGTCTAAATAACATCTAGATTTGCCTTTAAGCTGCAAATATATGGCAAAAAGATAAAGCATTGTATCAAAAAAACAATTTAAAAATTGCAAAGCTTTACATTTAAAAAACATAAAGCAAAGCATTTTTGTCTCTTTCTTTTTATTCCAGAAAGTTCAGCAATACATAGTCATCGTTCAGGCTACAGATATGGAAGGAAATCTTAACTATGGTCTCTCAAACACAGCAACTGCAATCATTACGGTGACAGATGTGAATGACAATCCACCAGAATTCACTACCAGCACTGTAAGTATCAATACATCAGCACAATGATGCATGGACATGCAACGTGTTTGTAATTCATGGACATTTGATATCACTCGTCTCTGTTTGCTGGTCTGGCAGACAGAAAGGACTTGATAGATAACTGTGTAACAAAGACTTCCAGCAAAAGGAGGGGGGGAAAGGAGAATGATTCATGAACTAGCAAAACTATTTGGCTACCAGTTTCACTGAGGTATTAAAAGAGCTGAAAGAATATGGCAAGCAGACTGTGTCTGATTGCACCAAGGAGGATACAGTTGTTTCACAGCAATTGGTTGTCGACATATCAGAGTTATTACTTTGGAGTTAAATCCTGAGCTACAAGAGATTTCTTGGATTTAGTAGAGTGGATAAAATTTCAAAAGTAGTAGTAAATAGTCTGAATGGGAACAATTATCCAGTAAATTGTATAATTTTCCTGATAACTATAATAGACTTATTTGTGTGTATGTGTAGGTAGTATAAGTATCTGGACTATGACACATCTGTTTTTCATCAGCTGAGCATCTTTCATATATTAGTGCAATAAAAGTGTTTATTATTCTGTGCTTTAAGACTATTAATCTGGCTTCTTTGTGTGGAGGGAGAAAATGCAGAGGCTGAGAAAATGTGATCTAAGGGTACATAAGAAAAGGTGAGAGGTAAAATGACTTACTCCATTTCTTAACAAAAAGATTTGCTTAGTGATCAACATTTGATCAGGGATCTAAGTAGTGCCGTGTCCTAAACGTGCCCAGTGATGTCATGAGAAATGAAACTGACGTAGGTTCTCGTATGACAAAGTAAGACCGATAAACGGGGGATTCGTAAGTTTCCACTGTTTACATTAGCATGAGTGGTGTCCGTCGAGCCAGATTTCACCAGCTAGGGGAAAGTAGATTTTTAAATGAAAACAGGCCTTTTCCTCGTCTGATGACCAAAAGCGGCAGTAAGGGAACAAGGCTGCAGGCTTTTTCCTCAGCACCATGCACAGCCCAATCTGCCCTGCAGTCTGTCACTTGAGTGCTCTTTTAGGTGTATAGAAAGCATGTGCATCATATCCTAGGACGCTCCGTTTTCACTCCATCATATATGGTATTTCAGTATTTCTTACTGTAGAGCAGATGCTGCCTTTGGTTCCACCTTCCAAGCTCCAGTGGGTTTCATGGTTGTTGCCAAAAAACACAGTTTGCTCGATACTTAGCTGAGATGGATGAGGTGCCAAGAGCATCATCTGAGGTTCTGACTTCCCTCATCTCCCATTGCCTTCAGGGAACTCGGCACTGCCCAGGAAGTCCCTTAGTAATCCCAGTATCTCGCCTGTGAGTCACATGGGCACAGCTCACCAAAGCTATTTAGGCACTTAACTCCTTCTTAGGTGCCCAAATCTCAGGGAAGTTTAAATCAATGGGAGAGTTGAAATCACCAGGAGGTAAACAGCTGAAATGAGAGTACTCAGGCCCTCAAAGGAACATAGGTCCCTAAGGGAAGTTAATTGCCGTTGAGGATCTGTGCCTCGGTCTGCTGTAAATGTTATCCCAACTTATATAGTCGTGGGCCATATGGTCCTAGTCCCTGCCAGTAGGATTGCTCCTTCTTGTATGTTTTATAATGGCTTGCCCAATCTGATTTGCAACATCCCAAGCCTCAGACTTTGTGCCAGAAAAGGGTGGGTGACGCCGATGCTTCTGGGGCCCCCTTATACTGCCAGGTAAATACTTCTTTAATCTTCATTTCAGTGAAAAAGTGATGACATCTAGTGGCCAAGTCGCTTAAGCACAGATGGAGGATCTTAAAGATTGCCCGGGCTCTGTCTCCAACTTAAAAGTTCATTTATGGAGTTTATGTTACTGTCATTGCTCTGGCTCCAGTGCTAACCAGGTTATGAGTAGCCATGTGACCATGTGACAGTCTTCGGGAAGAAACCTATTTGTATTGTGATTTTTGTAGGAGGTAAAGGGCTCTATAATATGAAACCAGCCAGGACTGTTTATGCAGGGCTGAATTTCATAGAAAGGAAGTTCATGGTGAATTGCGTTCAGATGAACTTGGAGCATTTAAAGTCACAGCATGTCAGACCCAGGAAGGATAAAAGCCATCAACGCAATTACCCACAGAATCAGGTTTAATGGGTCAGCAAATGCTACGCTTCCTCCAAGCAGGAATGATGGGTGCCATTATTTCCCTAATTCCAATCTCTAAACAGAGTTTTGTGAGGCCAGAAGAGCCTTCTCCAGTATTAAGGGGGACTATACCTATTTCAAACCCGAAGCCATTTTACAATGATATTGCTTTGTGGTGCTTTAGTAAAGATGACTTTCTGTATACTCTCAGATACTGTCAGAATCCCTGTACGAGCGGCTCCAAAAACAGAGTAGCATCATTTCTTGTGATGGGCATAGGAACATTATCAGCCTGTTCATTCAGCTTAAACCTGAACTGAATTTCCTTGTTCCCCTCAATGACTCTGAAAGTGTATTTTAATGCCAAAAAGGGAAGGGGAAAGAAAAAAAAAAAAACTCCAATAAATCTACATCGCTTCTGAAGGTAAAGAAGCAACCCATGTTTCTTAAGACTAGGGTCTGTTTTTGAGGGATCGAAGCATATTGTTATTTAAAATACTTCTGCGCTGAAATTCAATCGAGAAACAAAATAGGCAGAACAACTGCAATAGCGGTTTGCTCTTGGCACGTTGCCAGATGAGGCAAAATCAGGAACTATATTCAGCACAGAAATACACAAAAGTACACCCTATAGTGTTCCTAAATTACCTGTCATTCAAACTGGGTGGTTTTAAACTTAATAGTTTCTGGATATAAATGTAGCCCAGGAGGACACTGGAACATGCTAGTGTCACAGCCCGTGTGTGCAGCCACAGGAATTAATGTGACTATGTAAAATTTAACAACTGGACAGAAGAAGCAGCAAAACAGCCATGGTCGCAGTCGGAAACAGGGGTCATCTGTGCAACTGGGGCAAATAGTTTGCTTGCACTTACAGATTTCACTGTAATTATACAGCAAATACAGGCTCAGGTGCAAAGGGCAGATTAATGAGTGCCAGTCTCACACATCAAAGTAAGTGCCTGGCCTCTATTATGATTGGAAAAGGTATTAAAGACCACCCAAAAAAATACCATGCGGTTGTTGTCATAAAAGCTTTGTGCTAGATGAGGAAAGAAAGGGAAGCCATACAGTCAGGCAAGAGCTCCTGAAACCTATAAAATGAAAATGCTATGATAAAAACCAGGAGTGATTGGTTTCTGAAAGGAAAGCAAGGCAGTTTATTTATCCTGGCCCTTAGTATATCACCTGGGAGGCCAAGGAGAAGGAGGCAGCTCTATAATATGAAAAGAAGACCTCTGCTTTCTCTTTTGAAGGCCTGCAAGAGCAGGATTTGCCATCTCTAGGTAGGAGACAGGATTTTTCAGTTACTGGGAGCAATGGGGAAGCAGTGTGTCAGATGTCAGCCACCGACGGGGGAACCAGGAGACTGAAATGTTGCAGTACCCTGTAAACCCTGAGATGCTGGTTGATAGATACTCAACCATGTCCTATTTAGTACAGGACCGTGACCCACCAAAAACCTTCCTGCCAACTTAGGGACATTAGGAACCCCTGCTTTTTTTCATAGGCTCTTTAGGGAATTTGAACTCTCATCATTGGGCCTTAGGGCAGAGTGGTTTTCAGCCTGTGGTCCAGAGACTCCTGGGGGTCCACAGACTATGTCTGAGGGGTCTGCGAAAGATGACCGTGATCAGTGAAAAGTATGTGAAGAACCACACTTACAGTACAAAGGGGTCCACACCTCCACTGGAACTTTTTAAGGGGTCCACAAATGAAAAAAGTTCGAAAACCGCTCTTCTAGGCATTCAAATCTTCTGTCCTCAAAAGAGCCATGGGTGCAGCACCGGCAATAGTCATGCAGCTTCTTCTGCATTGCCCAAGCAGTGTGCATTAGCTCTGTCCTGTAGCATCCCCCTCCCCACGCCTATGCCTTTTCTACCTGAAGTTCCTTCAAAATTGATAGAGCCAAGTCCAGGACATGTCTCCTGGAAGAAGCGAGCCACATCCTCACCTGGTTTAAATTGCTGTCGAGTGAAATAAGTCAAAAAGTCCACTAGGGAGCTTTATTAGAAAACTGATTCAAAGATAGTTGCAGAACAGTTGGACGTTTGATTCTGTATAATGTTCAACCTCCTTCTTGTCCATAAGTGGACCATATTCCCTGACACTTTTTAAGTATATGGGTAATCCCCCAGTTAGTCCAAATATTTCTTATCCATGCTTACCCAGTAGCCATAAGGACTGGAGTCGCTGCAGCTGAAATGTACTTGCATAGATCTTTAAGACCCCCGACTAGATCCTCCTCTTCGATGCATCAAATCTAATCTCAAAGATTAACAAGAGTTGCTGGGACCTGCAAATTGATGACCATTGTGCTTCTGAGATTACAGCTGGGCTCTGACAGGGCAGTGCTGGGTAGTCTGCAGTGGGCTTGCTATATAGAAGCCAAAGAAAAGGTGGAATTGTCCCCCTGTTTTGTTTTATGCGCTGAAAGACAGCAGTGAAATCTGTAACTGCCTGCCAGGCAGGATGCCCTTCTGCAGCTCAACCCAGGATACAATTAATCGCTGTCCAAGGGTTTCCACTTTATCTGCGTAAATGCTTAATCAGAGAGGAGGAGGAAGTAAAGGGAGATCCATGCCCACACTTGACTCATATAAAGCCTATTTTTATCATATTCAATCAGGAACAATCAGGCTTGGAGAGAGGAGACGCAGATGAATTTGCATGATCAGACTTCTGTGTCTTAAATGTTAATTAAAAGTTATTTTAAATTTGCCTACTGTGCAGAACTTGTTTTTATAGTAGCCCATGCAAGGGAAATATTATTTCACCAGACTGAAGTGCTCATGATTAGCAGAGCTGTGGATTCATGGGAAAACCTGCCTAGCAATCAACCTTTCCTTTAGGAAAAAAAAAAAAACTAGAAGGAAAGAAAGAAACTGGGCTACTCGAGTTCTATAAGCTCCTGAGCCTTAGGAGGGCTTATTTAAAGCTACTTTAAAATTTGCCCTTTGGCACTGTGTTGAGAGTCTCCTATTCCAAGGCTGAATCCAAAGCAGGAAGGAACATATTTTAAAGGGGCAGATCTAGACCCATTTTGCTGCTCTACTTAACCGCAGCCCCGATTTCTGTGTTGAGCGGCTATAAGACAGAGGCCCAGGTCCTGCACAGGTTCACAAGAGGGGGCAGAGGTACGAGGGCATTTCTCCTACTTTGCATTCCCAACTCAGGCACCATGCACAGTAGAGATCCTTGTATGCAGGGCTTGAATACCCAGGAAATTGGTTCTGGAGTATGGTATGGCATGGATTTAAAGCAAAATAAATCTTTGCAATAACCCACAGGAGGGCACGCTTATTCTTGAAAAGGACTGCCATTTTTTCTAGGTTAGGATAACCTGTTTTTTATTCCACAACAAATGTGCATGCATGGAGTAGGTATTTCAGAACAGCTGTCCCTGAATGACTCCCTGGGTGTGTCTACACGTGTTTGAATGTACATTAGTCTATTTTAATGTGTATGAAACATGCTAGTCAGTTGATGTGCATTAAAATAGGCTAATGCGTTTTAAGCATCACTTTAAAACTGTGGAGCTTCTATAGACATGCAGCAAGGCTGCTCTGACGTGCTGTAAACCCAGCGTGTCGGAGGAGACTTGATTAAGACTCCAACAGCCTCCAAGTCATGTGTATTAGCAGCCCCGTGCTGAAAAAATGGCAGTGGGGTGCTTTGAACTAAAGCTCATTCGATGAGCTTTAATTCAAAGTGCCT